>NC_137815.1:18628694-18863694 GCF_963921795.1 Nannobrachium achirus | reverse complement strand
TTTACGAAGAAACATACACATTTGAAACTTGGAGATACAAGGTTTCTTCCCGACAATGACGATATTTACACCCCCATATTATGTTGATGTGCCCATGGATTCTTGGGACATGAAAAGTGTGCCCATGCAGAAAAAAGGTTGAGAAACACTGCTCTAACCAATCAGCGTAGCTAAACATCTGACATCATCACAGTGCAGCCAGTCGGAAGAACGGCAAACACATCTTTTCGGCCGATGAGCTCCGCTAGAGCACGCTCCTGTTGCTTTTTAATTGTCGTAATTGATTCCAACTCTGAAATAACTTCACTTATTGCTTGTTTTATCGTTTCAGCGTTAACAGTTACACTTGTTTTGAAAATGCCGCAGCATGTATTCTACGTCACCATCTACATACACATGGACCAATCAGGGGAAGCTTTTCACTTGTTGAACAGTTGAAACGCAGTCACTGATTGGCCATTTTCTGATTTCTCACACTAGGTGCCTATAGGCCGAAGTCCAGACCTGATACTGGGGAAGGAATGAGTGAGCAGCACAGTGTCAGGGCTGGCCTGCCAGGCTAGAGACGTATGGCCTGGAATGACCTCCTCCTGGTCTGTGAATGCAGACATACTGTACAGTCTGACGTGACCTGTGCTGCTATGAGTGTGTGGCAGAGACATATATCGTCACTGTCGGGCAGAAACCTCGTAACTCTGAGTTTCAAGTTTGTACGTTTTTTCACCAAGTAAAGCCCTGCTTCATCATACAAGGCTGTCGCACAAAGGTAGTGAAAACAGCCAATCTACAAGCACACAACGCCTCGCACCGCGAGGCGTTGTGTGCTTGTAGATCTGCTATTTTCACTAGTTTAGTACATTTTTTAAATGATAAATACAAAACGGTTTACACATACAAGGTTTCCACCCGACAACGACGATATCCTAACAGGACCTCCAGTTCTATGAATGGAGACATACTGTATATCCTGACGTGACCTGTGCTGCTATGAGCGTGTGGAAGATACGTATATATCCTAACGGGACCTCCAGTTCAATGAATGGACACATACTGTATTATCCTGACGTGACCTGTGCTGCTATGAGCGTGTGGAAGTTACGTATATCCTAACAGGACCTCCAGTTCTATGAATGGACACATACTGTATTATCCTGACGTGACCTGTGCTGCTATATGAGCGTGTGGCAGAGACGTATGGCCTGATGGACCTCCTCCAGGTCTCTGAATGGAGACATGCTATACAGTCTGGTCTAACCTACACTTCTCTCTGAATGGACAGGGGTGGGAAAAAAGTACTCACTTTGTTTAAACCTTCTATTGGCAATAGAACAACAGGCAGCAGGGGAGGAGGTGTTGCTCTCCTGGGCTCTATTATTTCATACATAGGAAATGTTTCAGAAGGGGAAAAAAACGAGAACATTATGTCTTCTCTTAAGTATTTAGGAAAAGTCATGGAAGGGGACATTTCTGAGACCTTTACGGGTTGAGTTATTGCACTTTGCGATCTCAAACTCGGCCAAAATGACCGGTTAGTCACCTGTGTGTTAATTAAGTAAAAGTATCAATACTGCAATGTAGAAATACTCCGTTACAAGTAAAACTCCAGAATTCAAAATGTACTTGGGTAAAAGTACGAAAGTATTGGCATCAAAATGTACTTAAAGTCCAAAAGTAGAAGTACAAACATGCTTGAATACGGAACGCGTTGTGAGCTTGTAGATCGGCTATTTTCAAATTGCCAAGGTATAAAATAGGGCTAAAGTGGTTAATGTATGATTTATAATATCGTCATTTATATCTGCTAGTTTATAAGTATCTAAAGCTTTCAAATAAATGCAGTGGAGTAGAAGTAAAAGTATTATAAATACTCAAAATTGTACTTAAGCACATTACTCAAATAAATGTACTTAGTTACTTTAAACCACTGTGAATGGAGACATGCTGTACAGCCTGGTCTAACCTACACTTTTCTCTGAATGCATGTGGACTGAAGCCAGAGAAACCCTGAGCCAAGAATGGTTTCCATAATCAGGTCATTCAGGGCCGACCGTGTTATTTATACACACGTGCACTGCTGCATGTGCAGGGACGTGCAGAGAATGTTACAGAGGCAGGGGCTGACATTTCTAAAAGGGCCTTTTGGTGGAAATATTGAAAATAGCAGACCTCCAACTTGATACCACACTGAACTAAGCATAATCAAGTCAATACTGGAGATGTGGCGTAACGGCGTGGATATCTACACAGAGAGGGCAGTTTTTGAAGCTGCCTTCAAGTTCAGCAGAGTTTGGACAAGGAAATTCTCTTGAACGCATTGCAATAAGCATGTAATACATCAATACAATAAGCAAGGTAATACAGTAATACATCAAATGCATAGAAATATCAATCTAGAAAAAGGATAACGTAGGTAGACCAAATCAGTACCTAATCAGTAAAAAAAAAAAAAAACGTAAAACATAAAAATGCTATCTAGCTTTCATGTATGGTCATTGAGGGTGTGTGTGTGTGTGTGTGTGTGTGTGTGTGTGTGTGTGTGTGTGTGTGTGTGTGTGTGTGTGTGTGTGTGTGTGTGTGTGTGTGTGTGTGTATGTACATATAAATACTTATGAAAACAAAAACATAAATCTTGGTTCATGTGTCCTCAGTGGCTTCAGGCCTCATATCCTTTAACTACAAGTCATTATCAGGTCATATCCTTTAACTACAGGTCATTCCAGGCCACAAGTTTGTGCTACACACTCATAGAAATACAGGTCATTCCAGGCTTCATGTCTGTGCTACACACACATAGAAATACAGGTCATTCCAGGCTTCATGTCTGTGCTACACACACATAGAAATACAGGTCATTCCAGGCTTCATGTCTGTGCTACACACACATAGAAATACAGGTCATTCCAGGCTTCATGTCTAAGCTACACACACATAGAAATACAGGTCATTCCAGGCTTCATGTCTGTGCTACACATACATAGAAATACAGGTCATTCCAGGCCACATGTTTGTGCTACACACTCATAGAAATACAGGTCATTCCAGGCCACATGTTTGTGCTACACACTCATAGAACTACAGGTCATTCCAGGCTACATGTCTCTGCTACACATCCTGTATTCTCATAACTGTACAGTAACCAGGGTCACACCAGGTCAGGCCATGTTTACACTGGTTTCTTTATTAAATGATTTGTTTCTGTTTCTTAGATGTTCTTTTTAATGGTGTTGTGATATTTTCTTTTTATGCAACTGCCAAATTGTAGCACTTTGAGATTTTCACAAATTAATGTAAATCAGGGTTCTTCAACGTTTTCAGGCCAAGGACCCCTTAGTTGAGAGAGAGATGAAGCAGGGACCCCCACAACCGTTTCATTCAGTAAATACTTAATAAACTTGACCTTTCACTCTGTACATAGTCTGCTTTTTTTCCCCTCTACACCAAACCTCTTTGCTGAAAATAGCCGATCTACAAGCAGCTTGTAGATCGTCTATTTTCGTCAGAGTTCTCAGGATATGGACGCTAGGGTTCAAGTGGTTCATATAAAAAAGAAGAAAAAACCTTTTTAGCACTCAAAGATTTGCAGGACCCCCTGTAGTAACTCTGAGGACCCTCTAGGGGTCCCGGGCCCCCTGTTGAAGACCCGTGATGTCTATCACTGTCAAAGCCAAGGACCCCCTAATAAATATTTACAGTGTTTTTTAAAGAGGTGGTGCCATAGTTTTGTACTTCTTTTCTGTTATGTTTGTCTTCCCTGGTTATTTTTGGTTACTTCCTGAAAGCCCAACTGAAAAACACTGAGTTAACAACATCATAAACTCATCCCCTACCTTTCACCATACACCCAACAGCTGTGGGTGTGGCTAACTTCAGCTGGGTCACCACCCACCATGACAACCAGGCATACTTGGAGGAAAACAGCTTGTTATGAGACCTTTAATGTTGGCAAAAAGCATCTCTGTCATTTTAGATATGAGCTTCTACATCTGCTATTTTGGAACATTTTTAATTTTATTTTTATTTTACATGAATCTTCTCTTCTGGGGGTCCCTGGCACAAAACATATTTTCAGATGGGGGTCCGCTGCCAAATACCTGATATGAATGTGGGGGTCCTTGACTTGAAGAGGTTTTAGAACCAGACGCTGTGAGGTCCCATAGACCAGGGGTTTTCAAAGTGGGTGACGGGGCACCCTGGGGTGCCGTGACAGCAGTCCAGAGGTGCCGCGAGATAATTTGATAATATTTGGAATTTATTTGAACACTTAACTGTTCTGCTGCCCTTGACGACGCTCACCGTCAGTGAAAGGGTTAATACCATGGCGCCGTTGACGGCGAGGACTGTCAATCTTACTGTATATACAGTAAAGATATTATTACATACTGTACGTCGCTCCGGTCCCGCCCGCATCGGTAATGTCCGCGATTTGTTTACAACGCACGTCGGGCGTGCACGCGAAGTTAACGTCCTCCATAGTAAATCCATTGAGAGGCCCATAAAGAGACTTCATTTTCTCCAAAAGGGACATTCTTATACAAAGGATGGTCTCCATTCTCCATACTATACACAAAAGCTGGGCGCAGCCATGTTCTCTTCTGGGCTCACACTGTCATGTGACTAGATGACGTAATCGTTGCCGTCAAGTGATAATCCAAAAAAACAAAAACAACCCCCTTCCGGCCCTTCAAAATAATAGCGGCGGCCTATGGAGGAAACGGCGTGGCACCGAGGCACCAAGCAAACCTTCAGATTAAGAGGCAGTAGTTGTGTTAAGAAATATATTTAGTATCATTTTAAACTTGAAATAAAACGTTATTTTCAGTCAGTTCTAACCAAAATGTCTATTATCTCAACGTATTCCTTGCAACATAATCGCTAAAATGTGCTATAAATATAAGGTCCTGGGAGTGAAAATTATGAATATAACGTAGGGGCGCCTCGGATGAAAGATACATTTCTAGGGGTGCCTTGAGCCCAAAAAGTTTGGGAACCCATGCCATAGACATAAAAAAGAAAGGCAAACGCCTCTATCGGCTCGGGGGCGATGTGCATGGAGGAACCCAGGGAATCAGAATCGCTTCCGCGTGCATCACACATACGCCAATAAAGCTCTGTTGAATTGATAAGTCCCGGAAAAGACACGCCGTGATTGGCCAGTAGTCACTTTGACTGGCAGCGATCCCTCGGTTTTTCCTGGACGTCTGGACTCCAGTTGTTACACGACGCTCCAATGAACTGCAGCGGTGATGAGGCATCTTGCTCCTCCCCCTGGGGGGCGTGGCCTACCTTCTCTAAACCCCTCCTCCCCCTGGGGGCGTGGCCTGCCTTCTCTAAACCATTCCTCCCCCTGGGGGCGTGGCCTGCCTTCTCTAAACCCCTCCTCCCCCTGGGGGCGTGGCCTGCCTTCTCTAAACCCCTCCTCCCCCTGGGGGCGTGGCCTGCCTTCTCTAAACCCCTCCTCCCCCTGGGGGCGTGGCCTACCTTCTCTCCGTAGCCTCGGTCTTTGGTCATCATCTCGCGGAGCGTCTGGAGAACCTTGATGCACAGCCTCTCCTCGTTCTCCTCCAGGAGCTGCTTGGTGTGTTTGATCAGCCTGCACGCACACACACACACACACACACGCGCACGCACGCGCACGCACACGCACACGCACACGCACACGCACACGCACACGCACACACACACACACACCCTGAGTTTAGTTAGAGCTTGTATGTCTGCTATTAACCGGAAGTGTGGTGCAGTGTGGTGCAAACAATTCTCCAGTAAATTCCCGCAGAAAGAGGTGGATATAAGACCATTCAACTTCTCACATGGGGGTGTGTGTTCCCCTAATGGTATGTGAGGGTACTGCAGGGGGTACAGGAGAAAATGAGGATATGACAAAACATTGACAGTCTTTGTGTGAACCTGCTCATCTGCAAATTGTTAAACCAAATAACATCAATACCTTGACTAGTACAACTGTTATTGAATAGGAAGCGATGTTTATTTGCCATTATGCTGTTTTAGTTTGAACATATTGAGATGGGAACTGAACTTTTGATAAAAATGTAAATGTTCTGCTAGGGTCCTTACCCGGCCTACTCGGCTTCAGAAATCACTATAAGGAGAACTGCAGACAAAACAGTTTGAGAACCTGTGCTTTAGAATGTGTGTGTGCTGTGACTCCCTAACTTTAGTGTGTGTGTGTGTGTGTGCAGGGCCGCCCCTACTATGACGCGCATGACGCAATGAGCGTCAGGCATCACGTTGCCAAAAGGCACAAAAAAAAAATGGCACCCAACAGCCAGTTGTGAGTTAGGCACCAAAAGGCCTTGGGGCGGCCCTGTGTGTGTGTGTGTGTGTGTGTGTGTGTGTGTGTGTGTGTGTGTGTGTGTGTGTGTGTGTGTGTGTGTGTGTGTATGTGTGTGTGTGTGTGCTGGGACTGACTTGCAGATGAAGCCTCCGCTCTCACACTTGCGTCGGGAGTCGGTGTTCTCAGGGAAGAGCAGCTCCGGGCGGTGCAGGACGTCCACCAGGACAGACAGCTCAGCCTGGACCAACGGACGCAGGCGGTCCTCCAGAGCCGACACGATGTCCTGCAGTCACACATATCGTCACTGTCGAGTAGAAACCTCGTATCTCCAAGTTTCAAATGTGTACGTTCTTTCGCAAAGTAAAGCCCTACTTCATCATACAAGGCCGTCGCACAAAAGTAGTGAAAACAGCTGATCTACAAGCACACAACGCCTAGGCGTTGTGTGCTTGTAGATCGGCTGTTTTCACTAGTTTACATTTTTTAAATGATAAATGCAAAACGAACGGTTTTGGACATACAAGGTTTCCACCCGACAACGACGATATCCTCCTGTTATATATAGCCTAGCAGGGGTCTTCAACGTTTTTCAGGCCAAGGACCCCTTAGTTGAGAGAGAGATGAAGCAGGGACCCCCACAACCTGTTCATAGATTCCATATAGTTTCATTGTTTGACAGCACAATCATCAGTGTATTTTGGATTCATGTCAATTTGTGTTTTCAGATATTTAACCACTTGAACTGTCAATACTTAATAAACTTGACCTTTCACTCTGTACTTGGTCTGCTCTTTTCCCCTCTAAACCAAAGATAGGCGACCTACAAGCTCAAAGTTTATATCACACACAGATTTGAAGGACCCCCTGTAGTGGAGAAGACGTTAGAGAAGGCATGCCATGCCCCCAGGGGGAGGGGTTTAGAGTAGATAGGACCACACATATTTTAGATATAAACACTAGGACCCCCTAGGGGTCCAGGACCCCCTGTTGTAGACCCTTGATATACAGTATATTGGGTTTGATTCCTGCCGCTGGGGGCGTGTTCTGTCCTCTGTGTCATCAGTGCCCACACCCTAGGTAGGGTTGGCGAAAGGGTCTTTCTGTGTGGAGTTTGCATGTTCTCCCCGTATCTCCAAGGGTAGGTACCCTAGCAAAAACATGCAGTAATCCTGGTCTCTATACTGCTTATTTTTTCACTCGGTGCCAACTGTCTAAACTGTAATCTTGGGCTCTGCTCTCCCTCTGCCAACCTGGGGAGAGCCCCGAACTGAGCTCATGCTTCCTTCAGTGCATGAGGAGTGATCAGGCCACTTCTTATCACCTGACAGGGGGGAGTTTCCCCGGTTGGACGTAGCGCGTGGAAGGAACACGTTATTCCAAACAGTTCCTTTCCCCTCCATCAGGCGCCACGGCTGGCCAGGGGGAGGCAGTATCGAGACCATACTGCATGTTTTTTGTGAGGGTACTTACCCTAGGGAACGCGGAAGGAACATGCAAACTCCACACAGAAAGGCCCTTTCACCAACTCCTAGGGTATGGGCACTGATGGCGCGGTGGAGAGAACACGCCCCCAGTGCCCCCAGCGTCCCCAGCGGGAATTGAACCCAGGACCCAGGACCTTCTAGCTGTAAGGCGACAGCACTACCGACTCCGCCACCGCGACCCCAACACAATCTCTTTTTTAAGTGTGCTTTATAAATGCAGACTGACATACATACAGACAGACAGACAGACCTGCAGTCTCTCTATGATGTTGCGGTAGTCTCTGGACGTGGTCATGACGCTGTCTCGTCGCGCGGCGTTTCGTGCGGTCAGCCTCCAGCTCATGGCCGTCTTCTGCACGATGTTGTTGGACTTGACGAACAGACTGTTGACCTGGTTGTCCAGGTCCACCGGGATGGCGATGGCTCTGCCTTTAGCTTTAACACATTATAATAATAATAATAATAATATTTATTATTATTATTATAGGATGGCTATGGAGTTGCCTTTAGCTAAACAACATATCATTATTATATTTATTATAGGCTGGCTATTATATGGCCCGGCCTTTAGCTGGAAAACACACACATTATTAGTATTTCACTGGCTTGGTAAATACTAGAACATGTTGGTCTAAAGGTGGTTGCACACTGCTGCGTTTTTCGGGCCGAATATCGGAGTGAATTTCGGAACGCGCAAATAAAAAAATCAACCTCACTTTATGTCAGTCACGTTTGCACACTGCCGCCCGTTTCGCGCACCACTCAGTCCCTTGCTCTCTCTATCTCTCTCTCTCTCCTTGCCCTGAAAAATGCATTTCGCAACGAAAAACGCAGCAGTGTGCAACCAGCTTTAATGCCACTAAAAGACTCGGCTATAATTATGTAAGATGAGAGGTGTGGTTGTGAGAGTTATGGAGAGGCTGGTGCTGCTGTGAGTGTTTCAGTGAGATCTCACTTTCATGCAGCTCTACTATAGAGAGATAGATAGCAGCTTCAGTGATAGTGGCTGCTGTTGTGGAGTATACTGTATATCAGGGGTGGATAACTTATGATGATGGAGAGGGCCACTATATTTTCACACTCACTCCAGAGGGCCACATTGCATATACAGTCAAAAATAGCAAATCTACAAGCTCAAAACGCGTCACAGTGTGAGGTGTTTTGAGCTTGTAAATCTGCATTTTTTGCTTTTTTTGAATCCTGAATTATTTTTCATCTATTTTTTAATTGGAATCTAGAAAAATAACACTTCCTCAATTTCAAGTGCATTTATAAATTCTTATGTTAACTTCATAAACTTAAATAAAAACACATTGGACATAAAAAAGACTACTACTAGTTAATTAAGCTACTAATATAGACTGAAGTAATTAAAGAGGGTCATGTTTGCATGTTTGGAATTGTAAAAGCTGAAATCAATAATATATCAGTATTCTGATATTAACCTGAGGGCCGCATTAAGTGAAGGTGGGGGCCGCATGTGGCCCCCAGGCCGCCAGTTGCCCATGTATGATGTATATGGATGAATGAATGAATGAATGAATGAATGAATGAATCAATCAATCAATCAATCAATCAATCAATCAATCAGTAAGTACGCGTCATGCCATTAAACGGACAGGAAAACAACTGACATAAACAGTCCTTCCGGCGTTCACACTACGCCCTCTCTTACAACATATCAAACACATAACATGTATAGATAGTACAGATGTTTACAGTTGATAGAACAGTAGCTACAGTGAGGTGATGCATCCTACGAACATCACACAGCTCTCTAATGTATAGATAATAGATATGTAGATAGTATAGAAGTTTACAGTCTTACCGACATCAGAGAGCACTTTGATACAGCTCTCTACGAAGCCCTTCTGGACAGGCAGCAGCCAGGTACAGTGATAAACCCTGAACACTGCCTGGAGGAGCTGCACGAACACCGGCTGTCTGGTCTGAGAGAAGATCATTAATAATATGCATTATTATTACATTATTATCATTATTATTACATTATTACACTGTCTGGTATGAGACAGGATTATAAATAATATGCATTATTAAGTGTGCCTGCTATGCAATAGCAGAACACTTATTGTAATCCGCCATACTTAAGTCAGTCAGTCAGTCAGTCAGTAAGTAATGTTCTTGCAAATTTCTGCTCGTAATAACTGCCGCACAATTTACGCCACCGCCGCAATATATACATCAAAACGTGCGGCTCGGCCGGGAATGGTGTGCTATTACTTTTCTTTCCGATCCGCGTTACCATTGCGACGTAATTCGCAAAAAACGACGCCAAAAAACCCCATTCACTTAGAATGGGGGAAATTTCGGCACGTAATAACTGCCGCACGATTTACGCCACCCCCGCAATATACACATCAAAACGTGCGGCTCGGCCGGGAATGGTGTGCTATTACTTTTCTTTCCGATCCGCGATACGATTGCGATGTAATTCGCAAAAAACGACGCCCAAAAACCCCATTGACTTAGAATGGGGGACTCCGAAAAAAAACCAGAAACTTTGGCGCCACATAACTCTGCCATACTTTTGCCTAGCAACGTGATTTAAACTTT
The DNA here is from genome assembly GCF_963921795.1 of Nannobrachium achirus. Classification (NCBI taxonomy): domain Eukaryota; kingdom Metazoa; phylum Chordata; class Actinopteri; order Myctophiformes; family Myctophidae; genus Nannobrachium; species Nannobrachium achirus. The sequence goes on along the minus strand of NC_137815.1, from coordinate 18,853,341 downwards.
AAAATGCACACACAACTTTGGTCTTTTTCCGGCCAATAGGGATGAGCTGTAATTGATTAAGCCCCGCCCCCTCTGTAACAGGAAGTGCCTCTATAACTCATGAACCGTTTGTCGTACAGACTCGCGGCTGGTGTCATAATTTTTTTTTTTCTCAATTTTTTTTCTCAAATTTTTTTTTTCTCAAAAATGTTTTTTTCTCAAAAAAATTTTTTTCTCAAAATTTTTTTTTTCTCAAATGTTTTTTTTCTCAAAATTTTTTTTTCTCAAAAATGTTTTTTTCTCAAAAATGTTTTTTTCTCAAAAATTTTTTTTTCTCAAATTTTTTTTTTCCTCAATTTTTTTAACATTTTTTTTCTCAAATTTTTTTTCTCAAATTTTTTTTTTCTCAATTTTTTTTTCTCACATTTTTTTTTCTCAATTTTTTTTTTCTCAAAATTTTTTTTTTCCTCAAAAAAATGTTTTTTTCTCAAAAAACTTTTTTTTTTCTCAAAAAACTTTTTTTTTCTCACAAAACTCGTTAAAGTGCGACCCGTGATAACGGCCAAAAATGCGCCAAAACGCCACTAATTAGTCGAAATGGCTGACTTCCTGTTTGGTTTCTGATTGGCTGCTGGCCTTGTGACGTGGGTAGAGCTGCGAGGGCCCGGTCATCGCTGCTTGCAGCTTTAATTCATTAATCGTCCATGACCTTAATTGGGGCCTATTTCGCCAAACAGGAAGTGCCCCTCACCAAACAGGAAGTGACCCGTTTTCTCGTGAACCGTTTGTCGTACAGACATGTGGGTGGTGTCATATGAAGAACAATAATGTTAACGTTTATGCAAAAAAATGCTAATGTTAATAACGCTAATGCTAACACCAACCGCTACACAAGGTTGCACAGACTTAGCGAGCTGCAGGCACACTTAAAATTTCTTAGAAATTTTCTTTTCTAGTTATTACATTATTATCATTATTATTACATTATTACACTGTCTGGTCTGAGACAGGATTATTAGACAGGAGATGCAGCACAGGTCGTCTGGAACGGGACTCAAACCCGCGACAACAAACGGCACTCTTTGTGAAAAAGCCATACAGGAAGAGTGGACAATCACGATGGGGAACCTTTCAGTGATACAGTACATCTTAATTCTGTCTTATTGAATCATTTCTACAGAAGCGTGACTAACGCTGCTGCTAAGCGGAAATTCCTTTCCTGCAGCCCCGCCGACAGCAGTTCCCTTACTCCCATTCATTCAGTGGAAACAGCTTTATTTTTAGAAGCACTTGTTTGTTGGCAGTGAAAGCAAAACAGTCACAGGGAACGAGTTGACTTTTATGAAGTGTGTCACGACGTTTGAACCATTTGTTTTGCTTTGAGTCAGACTGGGTTACTATAGTTGACCGAAAGAAAGAAAGAATGAAAGAATGAAAGAATGAAAGAAACAAACAAACAAACAAACAAACACACAAACAAACAAACAAACAAACTCTGGTCAAAGAAAGGAGAGCTGAAGTAGGGTCAGGGTTAGGGTTAAGGTTGGGGTTAGGGTAAAGCCCTTTGCACACAGGACAGTTGCGTTTTTTTCGTTTGCTGCATGAATAAAACGCATTGGATTTGGTGTGCAATGCTGTGCGGAATCGGCGCTGCGGATCCCAAAAGGAGTCATAAAAGGAGTGATGAGTTTTTTACCGCATGCGGCAAGACGCGCGAATCGAACTGGGTTCGATCGAGAAAAAAACGCACGGCCGCAGCCACTCGTCGCACGGCCAATTCGGATCCGGTGTGCATGAGGTCGTAGAGAATCATTGTTTTCTTTTTAAAAAGTGAAATTGTCCGTTTTATCTGTACGGATAAACGCGCCTGTGTGCAAAGGGCTTTAGGGTCAGGGGTCAGGGGTTACCTGCAGGCTGGTACTCTGGTCAGAGAAAGGAGAGCTGAAGAAGGTGGTGACGATGCTCATGACCGTCTCTGTTACGTAATGCTCCAGGATCAGATCAGCGTGTTTACGGTCACTGGTGTTGTTACACACCTGTAGAATAGAGAGATGACATAATCCAGACAGATATCAGTTATTGATTCAAGACAGATATCAGTTATTGATTCAGACAGATATCAGTTATTGATTCAGACATATCAGTTATTGATTCAGACAGATATCAGTTATTGATTCAGACAGATATCAGTTATTGATTCAGACAGATATCAGTTATTGATTCAGACAGATATCAGTTATCGACTCCAGACAGACAGACTCACCCTACAGATGTCCACCAGGAAGTTGTCGAACAGCTTCCACATGTGGTTGGAGGTGTAGATCTCCTTCATCTCCACCTCCGTGTCCACATAGCAGTGGTTCAGGAAGTTGATGTAGGCGATCTTCACCTGGAGGTCAGAGGTTACAGCACAGGCCCACGTTCACTCCTCTGAGGTCATTACAGAGGTCACAGCATACGTTCACTCCTCTGAGTCATGGTCATTATGGAAATAGAAAGATGGTTGTCATGACGCGAGTCTTACCCCATTCAAGTCAATGGGGAAATTAATTTGCTAATAAATTAATGGCCATACATGGAGATCTCTGTATCAGTCCTTGTCCCTTTTATGCCCATATGTGGAGATCCCTGATGTCATCAAGACAGACATCTATGATGTCAGTCAACTCCATATTTGGGAATATTTTTGGGATTAATTTTTTAAAATTAAAGTCAATGGAGAAAATGTATTCACAAATAAATGAATAAAAACGTAACTATAAAACATACTGAATCTCTTAGCAAAATGCAAGGAATTTTTCCCAAAGAAGCTGGTCGATTCATGGGGTTGACCACTCACCTCAGGGCAAATCTTTGAATATACAGTATCTTTCTAAAAGTGAACATTGGTAACTCAAATCTCTGCTTCTGGGGGGTCCTTGGAGCAACATATTTTGAGATGGGGGGTCTGTGTGGCCAAATACATATAATTCTAGGGGTCCCTGACATGAAAAAGTTTGAGAACCACTGATCATAGAAACATGAGTTTTTCAAAAAACCTTAGACGGATTTAGAAGACATATAGAATCGGGTCAAAATATTCAAAGACTAACAAATATTCATGATCTTTCAAAAATAGCAGATCTACAAGCTCGGAGTGTGGCACTCAGTGCCTCAGGGATGCAGTCCCGGTAGGGTTAGACCACTCACCTCGGGGATGCAGTCCTCGTGCGTGACCACGCGGACGATGTCGTCCAGCGGCAGCAGCGAGTTGCACTTGATCTCGGTGTAGACGTTCTTCCCCTCGGTGCAGACGGCCAGCAGCTCCACCAGGTGGATGTGGTACATGAGGGGGGAGTGGTGGTCCATGCGGTCGCGCTCAGAGCGCATCATCTGGACCAGCGTCTGGAAGGAGGCGCGGTCGTTGTAGAACACCAGCACATCCTCGCCCGCGTTCACCAGCTGGACGGGACCATGACAACATACAACATGTTCACCAGCTGGACGGGACCATGACAACATACAACATGTTCACCAGCTGGACGGGACCATGACAACATACAACATGTTCACTAGCTGGACGGGACCATGACAACATACAACATGTTCACCAGCTGGACGGGACCATGACAACATACACATGTTCACTAGCTGGACGGGACCATGACAACATACAACATGTTCACCAGCTGGACGGGACCATGACAACATACAACATGTTCACCAGCTGGACGGGACCATGACAACATACAACATGTGCCCAGGGGTGTCACACCAAATTCTGGGCCCTGGGTACAAGGATTCACTGCGGGCCCCCCAATGAATGTTAACTACTGAAAAATAGCAGATATACAAGCTCACAGCGCGGCTCTGCTATTTTTGAAAAATCGTGAAAATGTGTGCAAAAAACCTATGTCAAGGACCCCCAAGATGATATGTATTTGGCCACGGACCCCGATCTCAAAATATTTAGTTCCAGGGACCCTCAGAAGCAAAATTTGAGTTAGTAATGTTCGCTTAAAAAATACATACTGTATATTCACACATTTTCAAAACTTTTCAAAAATAGCAGATCTACAAGCTCGCAGCTGTGAGCTTGTATATCTGCTATTTTTCAATAGATAAAGTTATTAGGGCCCCTCCACCTTGGGCCCCAGTAACTGAGTCCCACTTTCATACCCCTTGTGACGCCCCTGCATGTGCCGGTTCAACGCTTCAGTATTTACGGCTATTTTCCTGAACATTTCCTGCAAATGCATTGTCTCCACTGCTTTCGTTCTCTGTTTTGCCTTTCTATTTTTTATGGAGAATAAAACAATTAAAAGTATGATCGCTGTTTATCGTCGATTCAGACTCTTTAGGCCAGCCTCCTAACTGTATCCGGACGCATTTCCTGTTTTGACCGGATCTAGGTTTCCATATCTGGTCTGAGGCCGCGTCATAGCTCCGCTCCCACAGGTTTGCATGTAAACAAAGGAAGGAGCTGCATGGCCATAGAATGGTCTTTTTTCACGCGATGTTATCGATGCTTTACCCGCATGGCATATGATCTGCGCACAGATCGCGTGCTATGTGCGCGAACGTGCCCACGCAGGACCACACGCACAGCTCGGCTTTTCAATTAGTTTTTTCTGTAAACAGTGGCAATTATAGCCTGACAACGGAAATGTCTATTTTCAATGGAATTTTTTTAATCGAAAGCTGTGCTCGAGTCTACGTGCCTGCTACATGAGTTGCACACAGATCTTGCACGATGCGCGCACGCGCCGACGTTAAAAGGTAAGGACAATTTGGCAGTTGCTGAGTTCAGCTATGTTTAAAATCGCAGCAAATTAGTTAAATGTTGGTTATAGGGAGGTGGGGAGGGACAAGGAAACCACGAGGAACTCTGTTCTTATAGCATAAAATATCATCCATGCTAAACCCTAAAGCCCTCAACTACTTTGCCTTTTTTAATACTATTTTGAAAAACATTTTTAAATAGTTCAAATAGCTGAACACAACGTGTCGATGTAGATCGGCTATTTTAAGTAGGCCTATTTTTAAATGTTTTTTTTAAATAGTAAAAAAAACAACAACAATATATTCGATTAAGTTGATTTGATTAAGCTAATTTCATTAAGCGTTCCGCAAAGCTTGGCCAAACAATGTGACCATGAGCGTACAACAAACTCTGAGTGCTTCGTACCAAGATGTAGGCCAGATGTGCTAACCTGAAATCTGCCGACGCTGGTGAATGCTAACCTGGTGAATGTTAACCTGGTGAATGCTAACCAACGGGAGGGACCAACGGGAGGTGGAGACAGGAGCTCACCTCGGCCATGACGATGTCCTGACACTTCTTGATGAACTTGTTCTCCGCCTTGACGATGGTCTGCAGGAACTTGAGGTACTGGACGCTGCGGCCGTGCGTCTCGATGCAGTGGACGAAGTGCTGGACCACGCGCTCGTTGATCTCACTGCACAGCTGGAAGTTATTCATGAAGATATGCTGCATGGTCACCGCCTCCAGGATCTGTAGGAATAATAAGAATAATGCAGTCCTGTTAGTATCAGTATTAAAAATGTTAATGCATATGCTTAGCGAGCTGCAGGCACACTTAAAGTTTCGTAGGAATTTTCTTTTCTAGTTATACATACTCCTGGGTTGAGGAAGGTGTTATATAATTATACATACTCCTGGGTTGAGGAAGAGGTTATATAATTATACATACTCCTGGGTTGAGGAACAGGTTGATGTGTTTGTGTAGCAGAGCCTGGTTCTGTTGGTTTCCTGCACAGAAGTTCTGCAGGAACTGATGGGCCAGTTTCATGATGTCCTGCATGCGCACGTCTTCCCCCTGGTGGACATATGGATGTATTACTACACTAAACAACAGCTCCCCTATTGGATATATACAATAAATAACAGCTCCTCTAGCGGACATATGGATGTATTACACTAACTAACAGCTCCCCTTGTGGACATATGGATGTATTACACTAACAAACAGCTCCCCCAGTGGACATAATTATGGAGACAGCATGTAGTGAAACTAGCATGATAAGCTGAAACTCAGTGATGTTTTGCATTCCCAACAGATGAACACATGTTCACCCAGTGTGAAACAAACAACTCTCTCATAAACATGATAAACATCACATTAAAGACCCTTTCAGATGGGGAGCCGTCGACGCGCATTAGTAATTAATTTCCATTTACAATGAGAGGCAGGCGATTGTTTGGGACGTGCCATAGACAGTAAAAAGTATGGACAGCGTCACACCATTGGTTTCTTTCTACAGACATTCTACAGATTGCAAATCTGCCATTTTTTTTTTACCTGAATGAAGACAGAAATGAATGCTATTGGCTGGAGGGCGGGTTTTCACTCAGTAGAACACAGGAACACAGTGTGAGCTCCCATGTTCCTCATAATGACCTTACCTTCATAATGTCATTACCTTCTCATAAGGTATCTGCAGTAGTTTCATAATGTCCTTACCTTCTCATAGGGTATCTGCAGCAGTTCCATAGTGTCCTTACCTTCTCATAAGGTATCTGCAGTAGTTCCAGGACCACAGTGTGAGCTCCCATGTTCCTCAACAGTCTCTGCTGCTGCTTCCTGCTCTTCCTCCCTGACAATCCTTCCTGGACACACAGCCTGCTGAGACGCAGCAGGACCTGAACACAGGAACGTTACTGTTATTTACTGTAACTTTAATGAACACACAACCTGCTGAGACGCTGCAGGACCTGAACATAGGAACGTTACTGTTATTTACTGTAACTTTAATGAACACACAGCCTGCTGAGACGCAGCAGGACCTGAACACAGGAACGTTTAGTGTTATTTACTGTAACTTTAATGAACACACAGCCTGCTGAGACGCTGCAGGACCTGAACACAGGAACGTTTAGTGTTATTTACTGTAACTTTAATGGAGCGTGTAAAGCATGTTGTACAACCATTCAATGCATTCCATTTCACCCACTCATTTACACTCGTATTGTTTTGATGTGACATTGAAGTGGATAGAAGGAGGTGATCTTCTCACCTCCTTCACCACACTGTAGTTGCGACCGTCAGCTCGCAGTTACTATCAAAACCTCCACAGGCTGTCTGTCCGTCACACGTCACGTCACACTTATGCTCTACTCATATCTCCGCCACCGTTGCCCCTATCTTTGCCAAACTTTGCACACACACTCCTTGGCTGGCAAACGACAACCTCCGCCCCTGATTTCTCACATGCCCCATAGCGCCATCATGAGGATACTTTTGGCAGACAACATTATGCGACCTGACGGGCGCTTATCTCCTGATTAGGGAGTCTTACTGGTTTAAAGTACTGTATGTAATGGTGTGATGTGACATTACAGTGGGTAGTGATGGTGATCTCACCTCTTTAACCACTCTGTAGTTATACGTGCTGGTTAGGGTTAAGGTTAGGGTTAGGGTTGACATTGAGGGGATAGTGATGGTGTGATGTTGATCTTCTCACCTCTGTAACCACTCTGTAGTTATACGTGCAGCTGGTTAAGGTTAAGGTTAGGGTTGACATTGAGGTGATAGTGATGGTGTGATGTTGATCTTCTCACCTCTTTAACCACTCTGTAGTTGTAAGTGCTGGTGCTCTCAGGTTTCTTTGGCTTCTCTGAGCTGTTGGAGTCTCCCTGCAAGAGAGGAGGAGAGAGACAGCCAATCAGCTTACACTAAGACCAAAGCAACATCCAATCAGTTTACAACGAGAGAAGGATCCAGTGGATCACTCAACAGGCAGGTATACTGTATATAACGTCGTCTGGGGAAATAAATGTGAGATGAATGGATTTCTCTAAATCTGATAACGTCACAGCGGACATGATGGATGTTCAGATTACGTCATTTCTGGTTGTATTGTAATGGAGGTTTGTGACAGATCAGGAAGATGCAGGACTGCAATGTCAGGAATCAGGAATCAAACGTCATACTTTATTGTAGATCAGGGGCGTCAATTGGGTATGGCAGGGGTATGCAGCTGCCATACCCTGGGTCCAGGGGGGAAAATAAAAGTTACTTTTAAATATAAATCCATTACTGTTTCTTTGTCTATCTGTGCTGGTTATTATGTTGTTAAATTACAGTAAAGTTTTACTAAATGGTCACTTTAACAAGGTATTAGAATTATATTCTCCACACTTGTATTCTCCCCATCTTGACAGAATGGTATATTCCCAGGTTCCGCAGGTCAGCTGCACAGGTGCAATGCATTAGGCCTATTGTTAATTGTGACACGTTTACTAACATGCCAAGTTTAGCTGCACTTGAACAACTGTTCCAGGCTGCCATATCCAGCCCAAGAAACCGTAGAAACGGGGGGGAAAATAAAATGTACTTCTTAAAATAAATGTATCATGCCTGTTGCTAAGGTATGGCAACATGACTGGTGTCTTGCACGCGCGCCTTTGCGCGCGTGCAAGACACCAGTCATGTTGCCATACCTTAGCCTTTTCTGAACTGACGCCACTGTTGTAGATCTCATCACAGCAAGGAGAGACTTGGGTCTCCCTCCAGAGCTCCCCATATCAGCCCCAACACCCATGTTCCTCACACACACACACACACACACACACACACACACACACACACACACACACACACACACACACACACACACACACACACACACACACACACACACACACACACACACACACACACACACACACACACACATTTATACTGACAGGAGATGTACACAGAGGTAAGATGGTCACTCCTTACATGGGCATTATTCTATACAGATGTGACACTTGAAAACTTCACACGTCATGCCATCGTCAGTAAATTGTCAGAACATTGACAGTGAGAAAGGACTAAAGGAAGGCATTCGTAAAGGTGTTGTTGTGTAAATGCTGTTCAGATTCTTATTTCCAATGAAAAGAAGTGTTGAAAAGTGCCTTTTGTTTTCAGTAACAAAAAGGGAAGAATGAGCAAGGCTAAACAGTGAAAAGAACCTGGGGAAACAAGTATTTCCAGAAACAAATGCAGGAAAAGCACAGTAAACGCTGACGTATTGATATGACACATCTGTAGTTACGTCTTTGAAATTGGTTTGTGTGAGGCGGCTGTTTGTAAGGAGTTTGTCAGGGAGGAACAGGTGATGATGTCAACCCTGCAGTTGGTTACGTGTTACGTAAGAGTCCTGGTCTTTCTATAACAGTGGTTCTCAAACTTTTTCGGGCTGCAGCAACCCTTATACCGATTTCTGAAGCCAAGTTCCCCCTTCCCCTGACTACAGCCATTTCCTTACAAAATATGTACATCAAAAGTCCAGTTCCAATGCCAATATGTTCAAAATAAAACAGCAAATAAACATTGCTTTCTATTGAATAACAGTTGTATAAGTCAAGTTATTGACTGATTAATTTGGTTTAACCATTTACAGATGAGTAGGTTCACACAAGTCTGTCAACGTTTTATCATTAACCATAACAGTGAAATACTATACATTTCTAGTTCTTCTCACGTACCCCATGTAGTACCCCTGTAGTACCCCCAGATACCCCCTTTTATATTACTTTATTATGTGTAGTCTCAGAGTGTAGATCTCTATAACACCTTATTATGTGTAGTTTCAGAGTATAGATCTCTATAATACCTTAGTCTCAGAGTGTAGATCTCTATAATACCTTAGTCTCAGAGTGTAGATCTCTATAATACCTTATTATGTGTAGTCTCAGAGTGTAGATCTCTATAATACCTTAGTCTCAGAGTGTAGATCTCTATAATACCTTAGTCTCAGATTGTAGATCTCTATAATACCTTAGTCTCAGAGTGTAGATCTCTATAATACCTTAGGCTCAGAGTGTAGATCTCTATAATACCTTATTATGTGTAGTCTCAGAGTGTAGATCTCTATAATACCTTAGGCTCAGAGTGTAGATCTCTATAATACCTTAGTCTCAGAGTGTAGATCTCTATAATACCTTAGTCTCAGAGTGTAGATCTCTATAATACCTTAGTCTCAGAGTGTAAATCTCTATAATACCTTAGTCTCAGAGTGTAGATCTCTATAATACCTTAGTCTCAGAGTGTAGATCTCTATAATACCTTAGTCTCAGAGTGTAGATCTCTATAATACCTCATTATGTGTAGTCTCAGAGTGTAGATCTCTATAATACCTTAGTCTCAGAGTGTAGATCTCTATAATACCTTAGTCTCAAAGTGTAGATCTCTATCATACCTTAGTCTCAGAGTGTAGATCTCTATCATACCTTAGTCTAAGAGTGTAGATCTCTATAATACCTTAGTCTCAGAGTGTAGATCTCTATGATACCTTAGTCTCAGAGTGGTCCCCAGGGTCCAGGGTCTCGTCCGGCCCCTGCCTCTTGTAGACCCACAGCTCTGACTTCTCCACGATGGACCTCAGCTGGTCCAGGTCGAACTTGATCTGCTTGTAGTTGTCCACGTCCTGGCTGGTCACCAGCAGCTGCACCTGGTGGTGGGGAGAGGTACTAGAATTATTTAATGCTTCAACTATTGAAAAATAGCAGATCTACAAGCTCACAGCGTGGCACCGAGTGCCGCGCTGCGAGTTTGTAGATCTGCTATGTTTTGAGAAATCTAGATTTTTCACTTATTCATGTGTAAGTGAAATCGAACATATGTCCCGGTCCGCGGGGACTACAGGAGAGAAATCGCGAGTCACGTTATTACGCCCGTAATGTTGGTGTCTTGGGTGTTTTTTGTTCCCCAACTGTTTGGATGGACACCAGGGGGAGGTGGGATGTCTACTACCTGTTTAAAGGCCTGTAGGACCTCTTGTCTCTGGCCAGGGCTGAATTAACCATTGGGCCGCTAGGGCCGTTGCCAGGGGCCCTTGGCTCTCAGGGGCCCTTGGGGGAACTGGGCCGTGTGGTCATTGACCATTTACTAAAATCAAATGTATACGTTAATCAAATATTAAATGTGTGGGCCCCTCCTCTGTTGTCTACAGGTGCTTTTTTGGCCCACAGATGATCAATCTGGTCTAAAATCCTAGCTGGGTAGTGCACGTCGAGAGGGATGGCGGGGGGTGGGGGGGCCCTAAAAAATGAGCGGCCAGGGGCCCTCGCGGGGGTTAATCCGTCCATGTCTCTGGCTGAAGTGTCTGAACAGCAGGGGGTGCTGTTTCCTACCTGTTTAAAGGCCTGTAGGACCTCCAGGACACCAGGGGGGAGGGGGGGGTATAGTGATGTTTCCTACCTGTTTAAAGGCCTGTAGGACCTCCTGTCTCTGGCTGAAGTGTCTGAACAGCAGGTGCAGAGCTCTGGACACCAGAGGAGGATAGTCATGCATGGTGAGATGGAGCAGGACACGCAAGAATGTCCTCCCACCGTGGTCGTCCAGGTCCAGAGGGGTGTTCTCCTCACTGGGGACGCACAGACACACGCGCACACACACGCGCACACACACACGCACACACACACGCACACACACACACACACACACACACACACACACACACACACACACACACACACACACACACACACACACACACACACACACACACACACACACACACACACACACACACACACACACACACACACACACACACACACACACACACCATGGTCATCTAGGTCTAGAGGGGTGTCCTCCTCACTGGGGATGCACAGACACACACACACACACGCACACACCATGGTCATCTAGGTCTAAAGGGGTGTTCTCACTGGTGACGCACAGAGACGCACGCACACACGCATGATAATGATTCCACTTGCCCAGACATCAATAGAGCAGTGAAGTCTGACGTTATTTACCCATCCTACCTGGTTCACGTCTTTTTTTTTTTTCATTCTGAATTCCCATAGACTTTTTTCATATGTGTTGCAAACATAAACAAATGATCTCAGCGGTTTGACTCATATGGATATGAAGAATCAACTGATGGTGAGAAAACGCCAATGTTACTGTCACCGAATTAGTTACATTTTCGCTAGAAACAGGCTTTATCAAATATGAGTGACTGACTATCATAAACCATACAGAGCCACCTCGCCGACAATATCGCGCAAACCGTTTGTTTATTTTTGGACCACAATGCTTATATGAGACGATTTTAAGATGACTCAATGTTATTCTCCATAGAGAAATTACTTCTGTGAACCGGGGGACGAAAGAGTGACATCATAACTTCACTGCTCTATTGCATTGTGCTCTAGTGTTCTACCTTAACACAACTACTGCCTCTTAATCTGAAGGTTTGCTTGGTGCCTCGGTGCCACGCCGTTTCCTCCATAGGCCGCCGCTATTATTTTGAAGGGCCGGAAGGGGGTTGTTTTTGTTTTTTTGGATTATCACTTGACGGCAACGATTACGTCATCTAGTCACATGACAGTGTGAGCCCAGAAGAGAACATGGCTGCGCCCAGCTTTTGTGTACAGTATGGAGAGTGGAGACCATCCTTTGTATAAGAATGTCCCTTTTGGAGAAAATGAAGTCTCTTTATGGGCCTCTCAATGGATTTACTATGGAGGACGTTAACTTCGCGTGCACGCCCGACGTGCGTTGTAAACAAATCGCGGACATTACCGATGCGGGCGGGACCGGAGCGACGTACAGTAAGTAATAATATCTTTACTGTATATACAGTAAGATTGACAGTCCTCGCCGTCATGGTATTAACCCTTTCACTGACGGTGAGCGTCGTCAAGGGCAGCAGAACAGTTAAGAGGGTCCTGCCACCTTAAGACAACTGGCGCGGCTGCCTTTAGAGAACGTTGTCTCGTTCACTTCCTATCCGTCTTTCAATGTTATAAGAGATACTTCAATGGTTTCCCATGGAAATAAGCTTAGTCTTTTCTAGGATCTCCTTTTAGTAGACCTTGTACCAGTGAACTGTACCGTCATGAAACTGTACCTTTTCCTATGCAAAGTTCTAATAAAGGCTTCAATCAATCAATCAAACAAGCTCAATGTTCTGCCAATCCACTGGAAATCTACTGTCTTACCAAAGGCAGGGCGTGTGAAGTTTTGAAATGGCACACCTGATATATCGATAGATATGTCATTACTATTAGCATAAACATACATAGAATAGAGAAAGACAAGACAGACATTATTTGTCTACTGCTCCTTGGTTATTTGTATTATCAGTTAAATGGATCGGTTCAGTATTGCAAATGCAAATAGCAATACTGAACCGATACTACAGTACGTGGATAAATCAAAGCGTTGGTTGTTTACCTTCCACCAAAGATGCCCTCTGCCTGCTCCTCGATGTGCTCAAAATCCAGCGCTCCTGGAAGACACAGAGACACAACGTTCTGCATGCATGACGTCATCACAAGCACATCATGCACTCAAAGGTCTGAAGACATTCGTCATGTTTGTGAAAGACTTACAGGTCTTCACTCTCAGGATTCTAGAGGGGGTTCTAAATGGACCCTTATTGCTGCGTTCAAACCTGAAGCTATTTCTTTGTTTGTCGTCGCTTGGTCAGCGTTGGAAAAGAAAAACACACAAAAAACCCTGTCAGAATCAAGGCGAAACACCCAAAACATTTCCGTGTCGCCGGACAACATCAGCGCTGATTGGCTGGGGGGGGGGGGGGTACCCCCTGGAGTACCCCCAAGTACCCCCTGTAGTACCCCCAACTGGGGGTGAAGATACCGAAGCGACCGGTCGCGCTGTTCGGATGGTTCCGGATGGAGTCCCAAATGCATTTGGGTCCCCATCCGGAATCGATGGGGGTGATACATTTGTCATTTTGGGGGTGAACTACTCCTTTAAGGGAGGTCCTTGACATCTAAAAGTTTGAGAACCACTGATATACACCAGTATGGTTTAGAAGATAATGGCGTCACGCTTTGATCTCACCGCAGACCGGTGGCGTCGCATGGAGCCTGTTCTCATTCTTAGCGAGCCTCTGCTGCTCTTCAGCCCCGTCCGCCCCCATTATAACCGAGGCATTTTCACTCGCTAATAAGTAGACTAAACCATGTCTTTTCCCCCCTTTTAACGCATTCACGGGCCTCTCCAAGGTAGACAGCATTATTAGAAGGGGAAAAAAGACGCAATTTAGTCTACTTACCAGCGAGTGAAAATGCCTCGGTTATAATGGGGGCGGACGGGGCTGAAGAGCAGCAAAGGCTCGCTAAGAATGAGAACAGGCTCCAGTAAGCTAGGCTAAGCTAGCTTTCCACCATGCTTTCCACGCTTACAATGGGAGTCGACGTAAGTGTCATAACTCTCTCTCTCTAGGGGTCTGATATAGACTGACCTCTAGACTGACATGTTGTTGGGTCCTTCTTGTGAGCCAATAGAAACCCTTCATACTGACCTGCCATGTTGTTGGGTCCTTCTTGTGAGCCAATAGAAACCCTTCATACTGACCTGGCATGTTGTTGGGTCAGCCAATAGAACTGGGCCCCCAGAACCCTGGCTCACAACCCTATGGTTGTGAGCCAATAGAAAGCTGCTATAATGACCTGGCATGTTGTTGGGTCCGTCCTGTGAGCCAATAGAAAGCTCCGACTGGGAGTTGCTCTCGTCAAACTCCCTCTTGAAGATGCAGAGCAGACAGGATATCCTGTAGTCCAGACGCACGTTCAGGATGAACTGAAACACACAATAACACATCGTTTATTATTATCATCATTATTATTAATAAACAATAACACATAATTGTATTTATTATTATCATCATTATTATTAATAAACAACAACACAGCATTTATTTTTATCATCATATTATCATTTATATAGTGCCTTTATCCAAGGCACTTCACATACAGTAGATTGTGCATAGATTACATTCACACTGCCGAAAATGTCAGCTTATTATGTTATCATGATCGATTATGTGTTATTAGAGCAGATTGAGTTCATTGATTGTATTAATATCTAGTTCTTTATGATACATAATGATACTTGATAGCTTGTAAGAGTCAAGATGTAATTACTATTTACTAGGCCTGAATAGCTATTGTTTTGGTAAAGCCTATCTTGTGATTGGTACAGCTCGTCCTTGAGACCTTGAAGCAACCACAGTACAACTATGAGCCTGACCTGTGCATCTGGGCAGAACTACTTTACCACTGACACAAATGTGAATGTACTTCTTGTCCACGATATCATGTTACATACATCATAATCACCACCTAAACATTGTCTTGTCTCCTCATTGCCTCATCGATTATTGATTGACCAGAATTCCACGACAACACACACATTCATACACCATGCAAGGCACCAACCTGCTCATCAGGAGCAGTTAGGGGTTCAGAGTCTTGCTCAAGGACTCTTCCACACTAACTCTGGGGGAGCCCGGGATCGAACTGGGAACCCTAGGAGTGTTTTTTTGTGCAAAACAAATGCTTGCAATGGATTCAGAATCATGACAAACCCCTAGTTAGACCCCTCAACATCCTACTTATAGCAGATGTTTTTTTTCCTGGGTATTTTCCTCCAGTATAGAAAGTCGATGGGAGCCCAACTTGATTTGGCCGCTGTGGCGACCCCGAAGGTCGCCGACTCGGGCGCCCTAGCTAAATCATTAGAGCATGCCCTGGGCTACATCTGTGCAAAACTTGGCGCTTTTAGACTGATTTGCTCCCCTTAAGGCCCCCGACTACCCCTGGCGTCACCTGAAGGATCTCGATGATCTTCAGCTTGGTGTCCATCACCAGGATGTCCTGCTTCTCCGGCTCCGTCTGGGTCTTGTTGACGGAGTCTCCGCTGGAAGGGGGGAGGGGCATGGTGGGCAGGAAGCCCCCTCCTCTGAGGACCACCTGGGTCATCAGCTCCCCCACGCCGTGGATGGAACGCATCACGTTGCTGCCTGCACAGGAGACCATAAGGGGAGGTTCATGTATAAACATCTATCAGGAGACCACAAGGAGAGGTTAAAACCCATTTAGGCCTAGAATTATTGAATGCTTTAACCAGTGAAAAATAGCAGATATACAAGCTCACAGCGCGGCACCGAGTGCCGCGCTGCGAGCTTGTAGATCTGCTATTTTTGAAAAAGTCGTGAAAATGTGTGCAAATATTTGAATATATGTATTTTTTAAAGCGAACGTGTGTAACTCACATTTTGCTTCCGGGTGGTCCCTGGGAGTAAATATTTTCAGATGGGGGTCCGTGGCCAAATACATATCATTTTGAGGGTCCTTCACGTGAAAAGGTTTGAGAACCACTGACATGGTAGTCTCTCAAGAACAGACTAACTGAGCTCCAGTTAAGTGAAAAGGACCTTTTCTTTGACGATGGCTAGCCAGATTGCTGACAGATAGAAACATAGGTTTTTCAAAAAATCTTAGAAGGATTCAAAAGACACTTATAGAATCAGGTAAAAATTCAAATTTTCATGATTTTTTCAAAAATAGCAGATCTACAAGCTGGCAGCGCGGCTTGTATATCTACTATTTTTCAATAGTTAAAGCATAAAATAATGAAACACAAAATGTGTACCCGTTCTAAATGGGTTAATAAACATCTATTAGGAGACCAAAAGGGGAGGTTAATACACATCTATCAGGAGACCACAAGGGAAGCTAAACTCAATGTTGGCACAGATGTCATTCTGTGCCAACATTCTATAGGGCATATTTCTATATGCCAGTGGACGGTGCCTGAACTGTACCTTTATACTCAACACTGTACACATATAACTCTGTACTGTACCTTTGCTCTGGTCCTTCTCCAGCTTGTTGAAGGGGAAGATGGTGCTGACGTGAACACAGTCCAGGATGGCCAGGAGGATCTTGGTCAGTCTCAGCAGATCACTGAAGTTATAGAAACCAAAGTAGATCAGGTTCCTGGCCAGGTTGACCACCTGAGGAGGAGAACAACGGGAGGGTTTTTTGATGACATGTCTCTATTCTACGCCCAAAGACCACCTACAGTACATTAGTATGTATTTTACCCATATCGTTTGTTTGGTCAAAACTGCCTATTTTTCTATGGGCCATAGCACGCACAGATCATCGCTGTAGTATTTCTTCTTCCAGAAGAAAAGACTCTGTGTAGATTTTAACCACTTTAACCAAAGAGACAGAGGAGAAAGTGGTACAGTCAGCTGGGGCATTAAGGCCACTGTGGCCTCAGGTCATGCCATTCATTTGAGCGGAACAATGCCAAACTGAGGGGCAATGGCGGCCATGGCCTTCGTGTTTGTTTGTTTTTTACCCCAGAAAAACAACTCTTCTGTTCAGTATCTAACCTCGAAGGTGAGCTTGTTCTTCTCCTTGTCGTTGAAGGGGAAGCTCTGACAGTATCTACAGTACAGTATCTACAGTACAGTATCTAACCTCGAAGGTGAGCTTGTTCTTCTCCTTGTCGTTGAAGGGGAAGCTCTGGCAGACCACGTCTCTCAGGTAGTTCTCCACAAACTCCATGGTGAGACAGAAACGCTCCTTGATCTCGTCCTTGGAGGTCCCGTCGTTGTCGTAGCTGAACAAACAAAATGGACCTTGATATGTAAGGTATTCAATCAATCAATCAATCAATCCATACATCAATCAATCAGATGGTTGACAGCCCTGCTGAACGTACAAAACACAGATATATAAGATAGAACGGTAAGATAGAACGGTCACAGCTTGACCGTATCTCTGTCTGTCTGTCTGTCTATAACGCCTGACACTGTGGTTCCCCTGACACATCACTGTGACATCACAAGTGACATCACTGAGTGTCAGGGGAACCACTCTAACAGAATGGGTTTGCCGCTCTGACATCACACTCTGACATCACTGTGATGTCAGGGGAACCACACTAACAGAATCCCTTTTATGCCCATACATGGAGATCCCTGATGTCATCAAAATTAAGCCCATGCCTTACTAGTACTTTTACTTAAGTAAAACAAGTACGAGTACTTTTCCCACCACTGCTACTCACTCGTCGATGGCAATCTGTGAGGGGATCTCGGACCAGAGGCGGGCGTACTTGACGGGGGTGACCTGATGGATAGATAGATGGATACCTTTATTATCCCACAGGGGAAATTCAGTTAGTACTTAGAGGTCAGAGATGGTACAACTTTTGTTCCAGTAGTGTAAGGTAACGTTTGTCCTAGGTTATCCACCTGTTCCTGGGGGTCGCGGTCCACGTGCATGTGCAGCATCATGCGACAGAAGGAGGCGCGCAGGTCGTAGGGCAGGTCCTCGTCTGACATGCAGCGCAGGATCAGATCCACATCCAGTTGACCAGAGATCTTATTGATGGCAAGATACTGACGGTCCAGACACATCCTGGCAAACAGGTTGAGCTGGTACCTGGTGGGAAAAACACATTACAAACAGGTTGAGCTGGTACCTGGTGGGAAAGAAACACATTACAAACAGGTTGAGCTGGTACCTGGTGGGAAAACACATTATAAACAGGTTGAACTGGTACCTGGTGGGAAAAAACACATTACAAACAGGTTGAGCTGGTACCTGGTGGGAAAAACACATTACAAACAGGTTGAGCTGGTACCTGGTGGGAAAAACACATTACAAACAGGTTGAGCTGGTTACACCCCGCCATTCCGAAACACCGCTATTCCGAACGTTGACTTCTAACCCTAACCCTACCCCTAACCCTAACCCTAACCCTAACCCTTACCCTAACCCTAACCCTAACCCTAACTAACCCTAACCCTACCCCTAACCCTACCCCTAACCCTAACCCTAACCCTAAACCTAACCCTAACCCTGCTTCGGAATAGCGGTGTTTCGGAATGGCGGACTGTTGCCGGTTGAGCTGGTACCTGGTGAGGAAAAACACATTACAAACAGGTTGCACTGGTACCTGGTGGGAAAAAAACACATTACAAACAGGTTGAGCTGGTACCTGGTGGGAAAAAAACACATTACAAACAGGTTGAACTGCTACCTGGTGGGAAAAAACACATTACAAACAGGTTGAGCTGGAACCTGGTGGGAAAAACACATTACAAACAGCTTGAGCTGGTACCAGGTGGGAAAAACACATTAAAAACAGGTTGAGCTGGTACCAGGTGGGAAAAACACATTACAAACAGGTTGAGCTGGTACCTGGTGGGAAAAGAAAATAATCTGAATAGCATTTATATAAAAACTAGACCAGGTCAACCTGGTTGTGCCAGACCCCCTGTCTGTCATCATCATTTATGACATCATGCCTTTTGTAGGCATGTCATCATCATGTCATCATCATATATACCCTTTATATAGAAAACCCGGACAGACATTTGCTTATGTAGGCCTACCCATTTCATGGGTCTGGCAAACACATTGAAAAATAACCCCTTCCTCACTGACAACGGTCTGACAATGCACTGACTTGCCAATCAATGACAAGCCTTGTGAAGTTCTCAAATCTGTAGTTGCCAAAGCCTTGCTACTCCTCATGTTGAACCATAGACCTGGAAGGAACATGGACAAAGGGAGAACCACTGGTTTCTACAGACCTGTTTTGGAGCCAATTCTTTGTCAAATTCAAATCCGGGTTCAGAAAAGAAACCAGAAACGACTGCTATTGGCTGAAACCGCAGCGAGGGCGGTAACCTGATATAAATAACAACAACAGGTGGGCTCGAGTGGGCAGTATGTTATATCAGTATGTTATGCCAAAACGCTATAGACCAAGGTTATTCGCCTCAAAACAAAGGCAGGGCCCTTAGCCAATGAGGAGCAGTCACAGGGTAGATCTTTGTGAGCCCACACTGTTTCGTAGGAACAGTATTTCTAGTTATCAAATGCAATAGGACCATAATTTACTAAACACAAATCATGATGATTTAGAACAATAAAATCACACCGGTGTTGATGATAGAGCCACATGACGTCACAGGACAGACATACACACACAGCAACGTACTGGAGCGGTTTGCACCACTCAAAGACTTTAAACTAGCCATTGAAAACATAAAGTGTTTATGAAAAAAATGTACTAAGATAATAAAATATGTTTTCCTAAGAAAAAAAATCTTTGATAGTGTTAGACTAGGATGTAAACAAAGTGTCGGCCCGACAATGGCTAAAATGATTATTTTACGCTTTTTGTGGTCAATTTTGAATTGAAACATATATGAAGCTTATTCTTTTTATAAAATAAATATATTTATATAATATTATTTTAGCATCCGTTTTTTTAAGAAAAAGTTGACTATAGCTCCTTTAAATCAAATGCCAAACTATTTTAAGATGCGTCATCTCACAATTACACAACAATGTGTCACTATAATAACTCTCTATCTGAAGGCCACCATGTGGACCCAGAGCCTTCTATTGGAGAGTCACGTCATCTCCATTCACTGCTTGGGGCCATGCAGTTCTTTTACATACACAACTAGTGACATTTCCGGCATACATGAACCATGAGACCAGCGCTGTTTCTGACCCTGCATTGGCAGAACTCTCTAATACAAGGCTCTATGAGGACCTAGTAGATCTCCTCATGTCTCCCTAGGGCCAGACCTGGTAGATCTACAGATCTATCTGAGGGCCAGGCTCCAGACCTGGAAGATCTCCTGGGGGAAGCCCGTCTGCATCTTCTGGCGGACCACCCTCAGCCCGGCGCGGCCCACCAGCGCCCGCACCGCGCCCAGCTCCCTGCACACGCTGCTGTCCTCGCGGTCGTGCACCGTCCCGTCGCCATCGCGCGCCACGTTGTCCTTGAGCACCACCAGGCCGCCGGGGCGCAGGGCGGCGCCGCAGCGCGCCAGGAAGCCCACCAGGTGCTCGTCCGTCAGGTGCCCTATCACCCACTGGAGCCAGATCACGTCGTAGTGCCCGCGTCGTGGCACAAAGTCCTGCAGGCCGCAGCAGAAGTAGTCGCCCACGCGGCGGGACAGCTCGGGGCCCAGGAAGGAGCGGGCCTCGTCCAGGAACGCCCGCGTCACGTCCACCATGTCCACCGCGTCGAACAGCGGCAGCAGGAGGCCCCTGGTGACGCGGCCGATGCCCGCGCCGCAGTCCAGCGCCCGGAGCCTGCCCGCCTTCACCGCCTCCTCACCCGACATCTCCTCCTCGACCCATGCCTCCTTCTCCTCGCACCACACATCCTCCCGCTCCTCCTCCCCCCATGTCTCCCACATCTTCTCCTCGCCCCACATCTCTTTCTCCTCGTCCCAAATCTCTTTCTCCTCTCCCCCCATCTCCTCTTCCTGGCCCACCATCTCCTCCTGGCCCCCCATCTCCTTCTCTTCCTCCCGTTCCTCAGGTTCTTCGGGTTCCTCTAGTTCCTCCGGTCCCCTGCAGAGGAACCTCTTCAGGAAGGCCCTGGAGGAGGCCAGGTCTAAGTCGGAGATGCTGCCGTACTCTCCCAGCATGCCGTCCAGTGTGGGACGGACCTTCCTCCAGTACTCCTCGGCGTTGGCATAGAAGAAGCTCGTTGCGTCGACCGCCGTCATGTCAAGACCAGGCGTGTGCGCCTGGTGCGCAACGTTTATAACCGGAGAAAGTGACGTTGCTTGTGGCTGCAGAGTGCGCGAGTACTTCGTTCGGTGGCATATTATCTGTCCGTGTTCACGCACATAGCCAATCAGGGACAAGCATTCCTGGTGACGTCACCACCATCAACAGCCTATGAGGGACCGGCATTCTTGTCGACGTAACCAAAAACAAGTGCGACCTGATATATAAATAACAAGGAGCGCTCTGCTGGAGCACAAGTAGGCCATACATGGCCACGAGCAAGTTGGCACCTGAGAAAACACCCAAATCACATTTGAAAACTCACTTGAACTCCTTGGTGTTAAATAATTTGGTGGTTTAATGACCTCATGTGACCTATGGCAGTGTTTCTCAAATGGGGGTGCTTGTACCCCCAGGGGTACGCAGGGGGTACTGCAGTGGGTACGGTAATGATAAAACATTGACAGTCTTTGCGTGAACTGTGAACCTTCTCATCTGTAAATTGTTAAACCAATCAATACTTTGACTAGTAGAACTGTTATTGAATAGAAAACAATGTTTATTTTCCAATATGCTGTTTTGTTTTGATATATTGGCATTGATGTATATTTATATTTATATAAGCAAAATACTGTAGTCAGGGGAAGGGGGTACTCGGCTTTAGAAATCAGTGTAAGGGGGTACTGCAGACAATAATGTTGGAGAACCAGTTTCATATGGTTTACCTACAGTTTAGGCATTTAACAGACGCTCTTAATCCAGAGCGACTTACAATAAGCAAGGTAATACTTCAACATCAATACATCAATTGCATAGAAATTTCAATCTAGAAAAGATAACGTAGGTAGACCAAGCAACTAACCAGTAAAAAAAACTTTATATAAAAACCTAAGAATGCTATCTAGCTTCATGTATAGTCATTGAGGGAAGGGGAGTGTTACAGTAGTGCTACGGGTTTAGGTGGAGTCTGAAGAGGTGAGTCTTCAGACCACGGAGGAATCTAGGGAGTGAGTCTGTAGTTCTAAGTGCAACAGGGAGTTTATTCCAAGTTTTGGGGGCCAGGAGGGCGAACTGTCTAGGACGAGTGGATTTTTGTCCTGGGGTTTTTAGCGTTTACCTGTAGTAGGAGATGACGACAGGTAAATTTACCTGTAGTAACTGATGACCTTCTGGTCCAATGGTTTACCTAGTAACTGATGACCTCCTGGTCCTATAGTTTACCTGTAGTAACGGATGACCTCCTGGTCCTATAGTTTACCTGTAGTAGGAGATGACCTCCTGGTCCAATAGTTTACCTGTAGTAACTGATGACCTTCTGGTCCTATAGTTTACCTGTAGTAACTGATGACCTCCTGGTCCTATGGTTTACCTGTAGTAACTGATGACCTCCTGGTCCTATGGTTTACCTGTAGTAGGAGATGACCTCCTGGTCCTATGGTTTACCTGTAGTAGGAGATGACCTCCTGGTCCTATGGTTTACTTGTAGTAGGAGATGACCTCCTGGTCCTATAGTTTACCTGTAGTAGGAGATGACCTCCTGGTCCTATAGTTTACCTGTAGTAACTGATGACCTCCTGGTCCTATGGCTTACCTGTAGTAACTGATGACCTCCTGGTCCTATGGCTTACCTGTAGTAGGAGATGACCTCCTGGTCCTATAGTTTACCTGTAGTAACTGATGACCTCCTGGTCCTATGGTTTACCTGTAGTAACTGATGACCTCCTGGTCCTATGGCTTACCTGTAGTAACTGATGACCTCCTGGTCCTCCTTCTGGCCCTCCTTGGCGTCCTGTGCCAGCTCTCTGATGCTCTTACTGCGGACCTCCTTGTTGCTGTCCTTCCAGAAGAGCCACACCTCCTCCTCGTCCTCCTCCGACTCCACAGAGTTCTCCCCGATGGACGCTCCCTCGATCTCGAACCTGGAGAGCACCAGCCTGGAGACAATTAACATGTAATTAATAACATTTCATTAAAATAACAATGAATTAATAACATCGCATTTTGAACAAGTTGTAAACTGTCAGTAGTTATCTTTCGCAGACCAGAGAGAAGTGCATTGCAGTATTCATGCCGAGAAAAAACAAAAGCGCAGAACAGCGTTTTTTGACGATGCAAAAATATTTCTTAGGTGAAAGAAGGCAATCTTCGTGACATGATTAATGTGCGTATTAAAATTCAATTCAGCATCAATGATCACTCCCAGGTTCTTTACAGAAGTGTTACTTTCTTTAGCCAGGTTACCAAGTCTACTTATTATTGATTCTCTCTGCACACCTCATTTAGCTTGAGAAAATTCTCACTCATCCAGCATTTTATGCTAGACACACACGTCTGCAATGGGTCTAGAGCACAGGGGTCATCTGGAGCTACCGAGAGATACAGCTGGGTGTCATCAGCATAGAAATGGAAATTCACACCGTGAGCGGAAATACGTTCTCCCAGTGGCAGTATATACACCGAGAACAATAGAGGACCAAGAATTGAGCCCTGTGGAATACCAGAACAGATGTCGTGTTTGTTTGACTCAAAGTCAGCTAAATTAACAAAGTAGCTTGCCTGCCTTTTAGCTCTGTGTTTGCTTCATTTTAAATGGGGACAACTGGACCCCTGGTATATACTGTGACTCACTTGGTCTCTATGAGGATGTCTCCGTTGGCCGGGTCCAGCACTGCGTTACAGATCAGCTCCTGGGTCACTGGGATGGACTTGTTCATGGACACACACAGGTCTGACAGGTAGTCCAGGAACCTATAGGAACACAGCAGTCATTATGACATATAGGAACATATAGAACCACATAGAGACACATAGGTCTGACAGGTAGTCCAGGAAACTATAGGAACACAGCAGTCATTATGACCTATATAACCACAGCAGTCATTATGACCTATAGGAACCTATAGAACCACATAGAGACACACAGGTCTGAGAGGTAGTCCAGGAACCTATAGGAACACAGCAGTCATTATGACCTATATAACCACAGCAGTCATTATGACCTATACAACCACAGCAGTCATTATGACCTATAGGAACCTATAGAACCACACAGAGACACACAGGTCTGACAGGTAGTTTAGGAACCTATAGAACCATAAGTAGACATTAGGACAGGTAGATCTATAGACCGATTTCCGGAGCTCTCCCCTGTAGAGGGTGCCGTCGCCGTTAACTGTGGTGTAAACAGTAGTATAAAGTAACTTGTAGCCTACAATAAGCTCCCCGGCTGGTATTGGTAGGCGGGCAGTGGAGGGTGCTACGCTGCGGGCGATGAGAAATTTTGATTCAAAGTGTTTTCAAATAGACCACGTGACCTACTGGATCATACTATTATAATTTCGGGGCTGACAGCGGGCCTTTAAGTATTTCCCATTTTCAATAATTTGTCACAAAAATATGTAGATCTACAGTACAAACCCACAAGTAAAGATGTCATCGGCAGATTAAATCAAAAAGATTAGATTTTTTTTTTGTTCTCTTTCAAGATTCATTTTTTACCTTCTGCTAACGAACTGTCAACGTGCGTGAGAAGTTAAGAAACCACCTGTGTGATGTTAGCACATGATGCTAACATCAATTAAACATGCTGGCAGAATTCAATTACATGTACCACATACTGTATAATATATAGATATACATATCTTCAAGCTGCAGCCAAACAATGTACTCCTTTTAACACGTGTGATTAGCGTGTCCATCTGTCCAATGAGCAAAACATTCCACTGGGGCAACCATCCATCCATCTTTCATCCATCCATTCATCCATTTAATCACCAGACTTAAATAAAGCACAACGCACCTGACTTCCATTAAAACCATTCAGCAGACTCACATTAAACATTCTAGACGTTGAAAGTAGCGCCAGACTTACATTAAAACGTACAAACAACAACAGTGAGGGCCTCGCACGCACGCACATCCACATTCCATGGATCATTTGGAATTTAACGCACGTCATGTGTTCCAAAAAGCTGCACTATGTT
The DNA here is from genome assembly GCF_963921795.1 of Nannobrachium achirus. Lineage (NCBI taxonomy): Eukaryota > Metazoa > Chordata > Actinopteri > Myctophiformes > Myctophidae > Nannobrachium > Nannobrachium achirus. The sequence goes on along the minus strand of NC_137815.1, from coordinate 18,828,057 downwards.
TAGATGCAGATGATGTTATTATGTTATCCTATATTAAACATTAGTGGCGTTTCCATAAAGCTACTTTTTGCGCATTAACGGCTTAATCGCAAAATCTTTTTATGGAAACACTTCAATTTGCGAATAAACTTTCATTATCCGCAAAAAAGATAATACGCTTGGAGGAGGAGGATTTTGAGGGTTAATCGAATAAACTAAATTCGCTTAAGTGAATGGAAACGGGTCAGACAATAAATGCGAATAAAATATGACGTTCTGGTCCATATCGTCCTCCAATAACACTTTCCCCCGCCGCTTAATTAACGTCCATTGTATAGCGTTAGCCCACAAAACAAATCGGTTGTTACACACGGAGTGTCCCTTCGTCATCACACCGCGTTGCGCGTGGAAAAAGTGGCCGTACAAGCTCGCATCTGCGACGCTGCAGGATGCAGTCTGCCCGGAGGACTCAACCAGGCGGGGGGGCGGCCGCCTCGGCTCGGGGACTCGGGGCGCCCCGGCCGGGGTCGCTTGCTCTGTGCTCCCGCCGGCCGCACTTTCTCCGCGGCGGTGCGTCGCGACTGGCTCTGGGTCGGGAATCGGGATGCGTGTGCAGCGAGTCACAGCAGTGCCCTCACGTCTCTCGGTCTGAAAAATTCAGCCCACAAAACAAACCTCGGTACACACGGAGTGACACGGACCATGTGTAAATTCCTCCCGTTTTCACCTCAAGCCATCGGTGGCGAGCGAACCCTTCCTCATCCCATCCCACGGTGTTGCGTGCCTGACGTGCCCAATCTACAAGCTCACAGGCACAGCAGCTCATAGATATATGCAGCAGCTCGCATCCACGTCTCCGCGCCGTGTTGAGAGCTTGCAGATCGGCCACCTGACCTTCCAGAGGACGCTAAAACATGCACTGTGCAACTGCAGCGACGCGACCGCGGTTTTCCCGGTGAACCGGTAGCTTTATGTATTGAGAGGAACTCTTGCCAATTTCGTAAGAGACTCGTCGCCAATTGTATTTAAAAGTTATTTGGGGCCATGATGATGATAACACCTTCTTCCCACTACTAGACAGCGTCCGAGTCACAGCAGTCAGACGTGCAGACGCCAGACGGTGCAGTGCTCAGGTTCGGTCTGATAAAAATCAGCCCGATCAACTCTTGCGACGTCGCTAATTCGAATGACACCCGCAAATGGAAACATGCTAAATTCGCTTTGTCTTAATACGTATTTCTGATAATTCGCTTCCCTAATTCGATTAAGTTTATGGAAACGCCACTATTGCCTAGAGGGCGAGGGGATGTCACAAAACGTGACTCACAGAGCTACAACCAGCGCTGAAACCTATTTAAAGGAGTGACATGAGACACAACTGTTTGAAAACCACTGGTTCTGTCTAATACCTGGGTTCTGGGTTCTAGAGGTGTCTAATACCTGGGTTCTAGGAGGTGTCTAATACCTGGGTTCTGGGTTCTAGAGGTGTCTAATACCTCTGTTCTGGGTTCTAGAGGCGTCTAATACCTGGGTTCTGGGTTCTAGAGGTGTCTAATACCTGGATTCTCTGTTCTTGTGGACCAGGCTAATGAGGGTGTCCAAAACTGGGTTCTCTGTTCTTGCGGACCAGGCAAACGAAAGTGTCTATTACCTGGGTTATCTGTTCTGGGAGGTGACTAATACCTGGGTTCTCTGTTCTTGCAGACCATAGTGAAGGTGTCTATTACCTGGGTTCTCTAATCTTGCAAACCATAATGGAGGTGTCTATTACCTGGGTTCTCTGTTCTTGCAGACCATAGTGAAGGTGTCTATTACCTGGGTTCTCTAATCTTGCAAACCATAATGGAGGTGTCTATTACCTGGGTTCTCTGTTCTTGCGGACCAGGCTAACAAAGGTGTCTAATAGGTTCTCTGTTCTAGGAGGTGTCTATTACCTGGGTTCTCTGTTCTTGTAGACCATAGTGAAAGTGTCTAATACCTAGGTTCTCTGTTCTAGGAGGTGTCTATTACCTGGGTTCTCTGTTCTTGTAGACCATAGTGAAAGTGTCTATTACCTGGGTTCTCTGTTCTTGCGGACCAGACTAACGAAGGTGTCTATCTCGGCAGCGGTGATGTGTTTCTCCAGCAGCTTGCGGTTGTTGTGCAGCAGAGCGGTGATGGTGTCCTCAGCCAGGACGTCGTAACCGATCTGCTTCTGCATGAAGCGGAACTGCTTGGCGATGTACTCCTGGACACCGGGAAAATAAACACTGATAGGTTATTATTGAACTGTACTCCTGAACACCAGGAAAATAAACACTCATAGGTTATTATTGGTTTGGATTTGGCTGTAAAAGATGGTAGAAGATACAGATGTGCTGTTTCAACCAAGCCCCAAGACACCAGGGGGAGGGCTGAAGCCAAAATGACATGGTTGCCGTTTGAGGTACTGCAGCTTTTTACAGATGGGGCCAGAAACATCTCGGCTCCTTTGAATTGACTGCTCGTTCATGACTTGGAGCCCCGGCGCATCCATGAACAAACCCTATGACGCAAAACGTGTCACTTAGGCCCCACTACGTCACGTTTTACAACTGGAAGAAGGGGTGAAATGTGGCTTCATGCGCTGGGTGAGCAACTCAATGCAAGTGGATGGGCGGGGATATCTGGTGCCCTCTCTATACTTATTATAACTCTACAGTTTCAACTCGTCGGTATTCACCGCTCTTTTCCTGAAGAGTTCCTGCAAATGCATTTTTTCCACAGGTTTCTTTTCTTTGCAAAGAAACAACTCCATTCCCATTAAAAAGCAGATTTAAACTTCAGAGAAAAAAAAAACTAAAAAGTCAGAGAAGGTCATACCAATAGAAAAAAAAAAAGCTGATCTACAAGCTCAATGTTCTGCGAATCCCCTGAAAGTCTACCGTCTTGCCAAAGGCGGGACGTGTGAAGTTTTTAAATGTCACGTTATGAAAACTGTACTTCTTTATTACAAAACTGACAACGTTTCAAACCCACCGTGGATCTTCTTCAGGTCACAGTGGATCAAAACGTTGTCAGCTGTATAATAAAGAAACCTCTGTTACTGTCTTGGGTGTGCGGTCGTTAAGACCCAGGACTTCTGGGTGTTGTCCTTATCGCCTAAACATCTGACTGTACCTCCTGCTGTTTACCTTTTTTTCCCCTTTTTTTTGGGTTAGTCTTCCTTTGGATGATCGTTATAAAAGAGAGTAAATAATAAAACAAATATAATAATACTATCCAGTCCATAATGTGTAACTGCTGTTTATTAGATGTGTGGTATTGAAACTCTTGTCTCCATATTTTAACTTTTATTTTTTTTTGGTAAATATACAGCGTCAAACAAAAGCATCAAATGTATCAGATCTACAAGCTGAACGACACGTTCTGAGCTTGTAGATCTGCTACTTTTTGTTTTTGAGCGGTGGTTACACCGTCTCCTATACGTGGCCGTGTGTGTATGCGTGCGTGTGTGCGTGTCTGTATGTAGCCTGAAGTACCTTTTTTGACCACACATGTTAAGGGAGGGGCGCTGTTGTTCAGGCCAGGCCAGGCCAGACACACACACACACACACACACACACACACACACACACACACACACACACACACACAGACACCCCCCCCCCCCCCCCACGACCACCGCTCAGTTCACACGGGTGTGATTTTTAAATTAAAATCCTCCTGAGAAGTAACGGTTTAGGACATTGTGAGGTTTTCACTGGACAGACAGAACTTCCCCTCCATGAAGTGAGACTCACAGCGCTATTGCTCTAATTGGTTAATTAATTGGTTAATGAATTGGTTGATGGAGGGATAATTAAGGTCGTCAAGCCAATCAGAGCTCTCTGAGCGGCCATCTGTGATCAGCAGAAATGCTCTCGTTGTTTCCCTGTCGACTCTAACGAAGCCATGACTCTGGAATTACCTCAATCTGTCAGAGGAAGATGTGATATACGGTAGGGCTGTGAGACGGGAAGAGTAGTGCAAGACGTACTCTTAAAGGGATATTAAACTTCCAAACATTGTTCGGGGGTCATTTTAACGTCTACTCTGCTGTTGAGTTTCAACCCAGACGGTTTTTAAGTTGCTTGATTCAGTATTTAGATATTTGATATGCATTTGTTCTAATTCTAATTAATATAATATGATTAATGATTAATTTGTATATTGTATTTGTATTGTAATGTATTTACAATGACCCCAATTGAAACAAGTCCAAACGCTTTTTTTGAGGTATGCTTTTAGTTGACCTTGTACCAGAGAACTGTACTGTCATGAAACTGTAACCTTTTCTAATAGTCTTCAATCAGAATCAATGTTTTTGTAAATCATAATCCCAATCTACACACGCTACAACTGTGGAGTAAAACTACAATATTTGGCTCTGAGAAATTGAAGTATAAAAATGTATATATAACATAAAGCACTGGAAAACAGACTCGAGTAAAGAAATGAAATGAATAAATAATGCTCAAAACTGAAAAAAAAAATGCTCAGAAGTGCTAAAAAAAATGCTCAAAACTGTCCTTGTGTAAACTGTCCATGTGAACACTGACCCATTGTGAATGTACTGTCCATCATGTGAACACTGGGTGATCATTGCATCACGTGCAGCAGAAAGAGTCAAACAGCACACTGTAGCCATCTGTGGCTGTTCCTGTACGTCTATATATGGCCGTTCCTGTACATCTGCTGTGCTTGGATTGGACGAGGGTTAAGTGAGCGGGCCTGACAACCATCAACAGGACATTCAATTATAAAAGCATGTTTCTTCTGGTTTATTTCATTTATTTCTCGTGTAAAAGAAAATAGACAACGCACATCGACTGGTGGGTGCTGGGCTAAAAAATACTATGAAAAATGGATGGAGCCCGCACACCAGATAAGGTACAAAAAGACTTTCTTTATTTGGACAACGTTTCGATCTATTCAGATCTTCATCAGGTCATGACCTGACCTGATGAAGATCTGAATAGATCGAAACGTTGTCCAAATAAAGAAAGTCTTTTTGTACCTTATCTGGTGTGCGGGCTCCATCCATTTTTCATTTATTTCTCGTGTGTCAGATGTGATCTTTACATTCCATAGCGTGTTAATCTCATCACAACGAGACAGCTGGCTGGGAGTGGGAGCCAAACTGTCTGGATTTAAAGATAAAAACTACTCACATTTCTTAAGTTTCTTGATTTATTTGAACTAACTATGGACACTTATTGTTTGGCCCTGCACTATTGGGTTGTGTTGGATGACCATTATTGTGAGGGATAAACCAGATGCCTGCGCCTTAACACTTATGCTGCCACAGTTTTTCAATGAATAATAAATGTCAAGGCTTTTTCCTATTGTATTTATCTGATTTTTGGTGGCGCCATGCACGTTGTGTGCGTGGGTCGTTATCATGTTCCTGGACATGTTAGGCATCCCATGTCTTAACAGTATTTAACTGGTTCTTACGAGTCCTGCTGTGAGTGTCGTAACACTCGGTAACACAGTATTTACCTGGTTCGTACGGTATTTAACAGTATGTTAACAGTATGTTAACAGTATATTACCTGGTTCTTACGATAGTACTGCTGTGAGTGACGTAACACTCAGTAACATAGTATTTACAGTGTATATATATTTAACAGTAGATTTACAGTATTTAACAGTATTTACCTGGTTCTTACGGTAGTTAACAGTATATTTACATTATTTTAACAGTATTTACCTGGTTCTTTCGGTAGTCCTGCTGTGAGTGACGTAACACTCGGTAACAGGTATTTAACAGTATATTTACAGTATTTAACAGTATTTACCTGGTTCTTACGGTAGTCCTGCTGTGAGTGTCGTAACACTCGGTAACATAGACGACAGATGTGTCTGAAGGGGGCGTGTCTCTGGTCGGCCAGCTCCTCCAATCGCAGCATAGGGCCGTCCCCGCTGCTGTCTGTGAACGGAGCCTGCAGCAGCTTGAAGATCTACACACACACACACACACACACACACACACACACACACACACACACACACACACACACACACACACACACACACACACACACACACACACACACACACACACACACACACACAGTGCACGCACGCGCACACACACACACACAGTATAGCATGTTCATGTACGTATTCTATTCCCATTCATGGAGAGCATCTATGTGTATAAGAGGTGTCCCATATTCAGGAGGCTTCTGCCCCAGAGGGCAAAGCTCTGGCAGGCGGGCCAGGGCTCTGTATGCTGTTTCTCTGTTGCTGTTTCCCTGTTGCTGCAATCTTCAATAAATTGTTGACTTCATATTACTGCATATTGATATTTTTCCATCATAACAGGACTGGTACATCTGTATCTTTTGTATCTGGCATGTGAAAGCAGCATAATAAATAATTAATAGTTTAGAAGTGTTGCATTGTAGTGGTCCTCCATCTCTCTCCTACCTGTTTGAGGATGTTCTAGAGAGGATGTTCTACCTGTTTGAGGATGTTCTAGAGAGGATGTTCTACCTGTTTGAGGATGTTCTAGAGAGGATGTTCTACCTGTTTGAGGATGTTCTAGAGAGGATGTTCTACCTGTTTGAGGATGTTCTAGAGAGGATGTTCTAACTGTTTGAGGATGTTCTAGACTAGAGGATGTTCTACTGGTGGTCCTCCATCTCTCTCCTACCTGTTTGAGGATGTTCTGCTCTCTCATCAGCTTCTGTCTCTCTCGGTTGGGTTTGTTGACCATGACCTCCAGGACGTCCTGGCCGTTGTTGGGGATGTCCACCACGAAGAAGACCAGGTCCTCCAGGAGCTTGGTGACTGCTCTGCACGCACGCGCACACACACACACACACACACACACACACACACACACACACACACACACACACACACACACACACACACACACACACACACACACACACACACACACACACACACACACACACACACACACACACACACACACACACACAAACAAATGAAGCAGCATGGAGAGGACCACGTGTACCTGTTCTCGTCATGATGTCACACAAGGGGAACGTCCACAGAAAACAGGCAACATTCGGCCAAAACATTTCGATTTGTAAACCCCATGTCCCTGTCAGGCAAACAGACTGAACCACTTTCATTTTGACTTTCCAATAGATTCATCAATAATAGCAGAAATAACCCATTGACTTATAGATCAGCTATTTCTGCACTTTTGCGCAACACTCTTGTAGGACAAAATAGTGCATTCATTTATTTATGGAGATACAAGGTTTCTGTCCAACAACAACAACATGATTAAGTTGTACTGTAATTATACAGTAAACATAGACCTACCGTCCTATTATTCTGTACTGTAATTATACAGTAAACATAGACCTACCTTCTATCATTCTGTACAGTAATTATACAGTAAACATAGACCTACCTCCTCTCATTCTGTACAGTAATTATACAGTAAACATAGACCTACCGTCCTATTATTCTGTACAGTAATTATACAGTAAACATAGACCTACCTCCTATCATTCTGTACAGTATAACTATACAGTAAACATATACCTACCTCCTATCATTCTGTACAGTAATTATACAGTAAACATAGACCTACTTCCTATCATTCTGTACAGTAATTATACAGTAAACATAGACCTACCTCCTCTCATTCTGTACTGTAATTATACAGTAAACATCTACAGACATACTGTACATACTGTACCTCCTCTCATTCTGTGTGATGGTTCCTTTCTCCAGCTTGCCAGCGATGGACGCCAGAACCTTACTGGCATCATTGGCGAAGTCCAGGTCTCTGACCTCAGCGGGCGAGACGGGCACGATGGCGAAGGCCTCCTTGTCCTCTTTGAGCGTAGACGTCCCGATCTTTGAATAAACAGCTGTTTATTATTGTCTGCTGTCACAGTGAAAACACAGATCCGGTTCCACTATCTTTGGGGCACTAAGGTTCCGCGGAGCGGCGATCCAACTTTGGATTGTTTTTAATAAAATCTAATTGATTAATAGCTCTGGAAACTCTGGCCTGGGCAGTCAATGAGTTATTAATGGGGATAATTGCGACCATCAGGTCGAAAGTTACTATGAAAACCTCCACCCGCTGTCCCTCCGTCAGTCAGTCAGTTAGTCTGTCTGTCCCTCCGTCTGTCCGTCACGTCACACTTTTGCCCCTACTCTTATCTCTGCCACCGTCGCCCCTATCCATGCCAACATTTGCACACACACTCCTTGGCTGGCAAACCACAACCTGATTTCTCACATGCTCCTCTTCTAGCGCCACCATGAGGCCGATTTTTGCAAAACACATTTGTGGACACTGCTCCTACAGATTTTGATCTAAAATCATGCAAAGCGGTATAGACAGTATCTCTACAGTCATGTCTTCAACATGGATCTGTCCCATTTCCCAGATTCCCTCCTGATTGGCTATCATTGCCTTTGCTAAAGTTTGTTGTCGCTTATCTCCCGATTAGGGAGTCTTACTGGTTTAATGGTGATAATGGTAGTGAACTATGGTGTAAATAATAGTGATAATAGTACTAGTGAACTAAAGTTATATAATGGGTATAATAGTAGTGAACTAAGGTTTAAATAATGGGTATAATAGTAGAGAACTAAAGTTATTTAATGGGTATAATAGTAGTGAACTAAGGTTTAAATAATGGGTATAATAGTAGTGAACTAAGGTTTATATAATGGGTATAATAGTAGTGAACTAAGGTTTATATAATAGTGATAATAGTACTAGTGAACTAAAGTTATATAATGGGTATAATAGTAGTGAAGGCTCCACTCACTCGCAGCATGACAGGTTTCTCCTCCTCCTTGTCGATGGGATGGTTGGTGCTGTGGACCCACGTGTTGGTGCACAGGTGTCTGAGACGCACGTACGAGTTCCTACACACACACACACACACACACACACACACACACACACACACACACACACACACACACACACACACACACACACACACACACACACACACACACACACACACACACACACACACACACACACACACACGCACACACACAGATCATGTCAAAACAAGGTTGTCATTGTAGTAAATATGGTTAGTGTAGTGATTAAGGCCACAACGGTTTGCTTGTTGTTAGAAACTGTGGTTGGGGGCACAGTTGGTAGCGCTGTCGCCTCACAGCTAGAAGGTCCTGGTAGTCCTGCAGCCAAGTCCTCAAAAAAGGCCTTAGCTTTTGAGATACCCCTTCCTGAGGTTACCTGACTTTCGCCAGATGGTGGCAGCATTGCTTATGCATTGCTTTACCATCTGGGTTCACTTGCGGAGGAGGGGTTCCCTTCGGAATGTCCCTGGCCGGACCAATCAGCGGCAGCTATGGGCGGGCTCTGAGCGGCTCTGAGCCAATAGAGTCTGATTGCAGACCACGTGGAAACCCAGGAGGCGGATTCTGGGTGCAACGTCATGCAGACAGGCCAATATGAGTCGTTGGAGTTGGCACGGCCATATCCAATCACCTGCTTTAGAATTTTAAAAAATGGCCCGCCCCTTACATCGGTTGTGCTGGACCGAGTCCAGATGGTAGAAGCAGAGCGTTATGCAGGCATAAGCAATGCTGCAAACCATCTGGCGAAAGTCAGGTTATTCCTGAGGTAGAACCAAACACAACTATGTTGTTTTCTTATCATTAGGGTCTCCCACCCATTTACAACGGGTACACGTTATTGTGTATCATTATTTTATGCTTTAACTATTGAAAAATAGCAGATATACAAGCTCACAGCGCGGCACCGAGTGCCACGCTGCGAGCTTGTAGATCTGATTTTAGAAAAATCGTGAGAATTAGAATTTTGACCTGATTCTATAAGTGTCTTTTGAATCCTTCTAAGGTTTTTTGAAAAACCTATGTTTCTATGTCAGCAATCTGGCTAGCCATTGTCAAAGAAAAGGTCCTTTTCACTTAATTGGAGAGACTACTATGTCAGTGGTTCTCAAACTTTTTCATGTGAAGGACCCCCAAAATGATATGTATTTGGCTACGGACCTCCATCTCAAAATATTTAGTTCCAGGGACCACCCAGAAGCAAAATTTGAGTTACAATTGTTCGCTTTGAAAACACATATTTTCAAAGATTTGCACACATTTTCACAACTTCTTCAAAAATTGCAGATCTACAAGCTCGCAGGGCGGCACTCGGTGCCGCGCTGTGAGCTTGTATATCTGCTATTTTTCACTGGTTAAAGCAGACATGGATTGTTGTGAAATTGTATTTTTGGGGGATATTAGTTTTTTTTGGCTATTCTTTAGACTTACTGTGTGGAGATAGTCTAGTACAGTTTTATTGCAAATCAGATTTCTTTAGACATACCCCTCCCCTGAAAAAGACAAATTAGGTCATGCTGAATGGGAGTTAGGTGCATAATTTAATGATGGTCATTCATCATGTTTTCACCCAGTTCACCCATCCACACCTCTCTTCCAGCTACACCCTATAGTCCGGGAGGCAGACCCAGCCCTCATAATGTCCTCTGCTTACTTTTTTTCACTATTATTTCCTGTTAGCATATACCTTGGGCCATCACAAGTTCATACTGAACACCCCCAACTCGGGGCCGTTTGGTCGCAGGGGCCCAAAAACCCATTTTTTGCTACCTGTCTCTGGCGAAATTATGTAAATGTATAAAATAATTCACTAAAATTACATACATTGTCCCGCACGTATGAAATTTGGTATGGAGTATCCTGACACATAAGGGTAAGTGGCAAAATAAGATTATAGTTCTTACTACCAATGTATTTTAAGATATCACCCTCAACATCCCCAGAAACACAATAAAATTGCTGTCCGCTTGACAAATTATCATCAAATATGATCATTTTCAAGCAGTTTATGTTGAATATAATGACCTCTCCTGTATATAGAAAACTTCCCACATTCATAAGCTTCAATTTGAGCCCAAGATGATCTTCTCATCTTGAGAATTACTGTTTCTGTAGTCAAAATACTGCACTATACCTCAAATCTGAGAAAATATAATATTCAGTCAGTAGCTTTACTGAAGCCTAGAATCCAACAATGGGTTCACAAGTACTGCTGTTTGAAGTTATAAACATGAAAAATGAATACTAGCAGGGAAGCAAATGTTGTTAAATGGTATTAAAAATATGTTTGATATGCTCAGAATGGCTTGTTGCAATACAAATATCAAACATTGGTTCGACGTGGAGCGGTGAATCTGAGCAGCTATATCCTGTGTTTGTGTGTGTGTGTGTGTGTGTGTGTGTGTGTGTGTGTGTGTGTGGGGGGGGGGGTTATTTAAACGATGAACTGTACTCTACTGTACCTTACTGTACTCTACTGTACCTTACTGTACTGTACCTTACTGTACTGTACCTTACTGTATTTACCTTACTGTACTGTACCGTACTGTACCTAACTCTACCTTAATGTACTGTACCGTACCTTACTGTACTCTATCTTCCTGTACTGTACCTTACTGTACGGTACCTTACTGTACGGTACCTTACTGTACTGTACTGTACTGTACTGTACCTTACTGTACTCTACCTTACTGTACTCTACCTTACTGTACTGTACTGTACTGTACCTTGCTGTACTGTACCTTAGTGTACTGTACCTTACTGTACTGTGCTGTACCTTACTGTACTGTACTGTACCTTACTGTACTGTACTGTACCGTACTGTACTGTACCGTACTGTACTGTAAGCTCTCATAGCATAGAGTGGAGCCTATAAGCACTATAAGCCTATACTACTATAAACACTTTTGACCACAACAAATAATGTACGTAAAAGCGATAGCTTTTACACAATATTTGTTGTGGTCAAAAGTGTTTTTATTTTTCATGAATCTGGTTCTAGTTGTTGTTACAAACACATACAAGCCATCACACTCTGCTAATATAAACAGATGTTATGCTTTTATGTCTTTTGCCAAGTCCCGGAAAAGATGCCCTGTGATTGGCCATTACAGTCACTTTGATTGGCACTTGTGCCGAATGCTCACACCAAAACATTTATGAGATTGTGGTAGCTTGTTTGGGACAACACAAGGCTCCACTCTATGCTATGAGAGCTGCTGGGTTCTGCTGTGGAAACTGGACAACATGGGCATTTCTACCTAATAGAGCCCATTGTCTTTTGGGATCAATATAAGTAGGAAAATGAGCCTAGAAGTTTATTTAGGGCAGAGTTGTCCTTTAAGTTATGCAAGTAGATGATCCCCCCATCAGCAGTAGATGAGGGATGCAGTATGTTGGTTGGTAGGTAGTTAGATGAGGGATGCAGTTTTGTGGTAGATAGGCAGGCAGGCAGGCAGGTAGATGAGAGATTCAGTATGGTGGTAGGTAGGATGTTAGATGATGGATGCAGTTTTGTGGTAGGTAGGTACTGTAGGTAGATGAGAGATGCAGTATGGCGGTAGGTAGGTAGTTAGATGAGGGATGCAGTTTGGTGGTAGATACTGTAGGTAGTTAAATAAAGTGTGCAGTATGGTGGTAGGTACAGTAGGTAGTGCATCTGTAGACCACTTTAGTGCATCTGTAGACCACTGTTGTGATATGTAGACCACTGTACTACAGTACATCTACCACTTTAGTGCCTTTGTAGATCACTGTAGTGCATCTGTAGACCACCGTACTATATTCTATAGACCACTCTAGTGCATTTTGTGGACAACTGTATTTTCACAACTGCCCCGACTGGGGGCCCCAAGGCTGAGGAATATCTTGCCCCTACACGTCAGAGCTGTGCAGTCAATTGGTATTTTTCAATCAAAAATAGTATGCCTTTCCTTTACTGGTGCAGATGTTTTCTTTTTGTTCCTTGTATTCTTCTTTGTATTTTATGCTGTTATCTTTTTACATTCTATTGTTTTGTTTTGTTCACTTTGCATGACCTGATCATGTTAAATGTGGTTAATAAATACATTTTGAGTTGTGCTGAGTTGAGATGCAGTATACCAGTGTGGGTTAGGGTTAAAGGCTAAATGTTAACATTGTTTTCTCACTCAACAGTAAACAGACCAACATACATTCTAAGTGTATAGGGTATCTGCACATTTCTAAAGTGACAATTTAAGGACTTTAAAGACCTTTTTAGTACCTCTGGCCAAACATTGGTAAAATAGCAGATCTACATGCTCACGATCTATATGCTCACAACGCCTCGCAACTTGAGCATGTAGATCGGCTATTTTCACAATGGAATAGATCGAGTCAAACTAAATATGATGCTAACTCCTAAAATTTCAAGTGCTCATCAGGGTGGGGGGTCCCCAGTTAAAATATGATTATATTGGGGGTCGCGGCCTGAAAAGGTTGAGAACCACTGCAGTATACTGTAGTAATATATACAGTAGATACGGTACAGTGGTCAATGTATGTGGTCTATAGATACAGTACAATGGTCTATATATAGTATGAGGTACAGTGGTCTATAGATGCACTACAGTGGTCTAGAATACATGCATATATGCGGCTAGTTCTTTTTCATACCTCTCTCCCACATGGGAACTTTCTTTATACTGTATTATTATTGTCTTGCAAAAAGCTATTTTGTGCATATCAAACATAATTTGTCATGTTTATAACTTCAAACAGCAGTACTTGTGAACCCATTGTTGGATTCTAGGCTTCTGTAAAGCTACTGACTGAATATTATATTTTCTCCGATTTGAGGTATAGTGCAGTATTTTGGCTACAGAAACAGTAATTCTCAAGATGAGAAGATCATCTTGGGCTCAAATTGAAGCTTATGAATGTGGGAAGTTTTCTATATACAGGAGAGGTCATTATATTCAACATAAACTGCTTAAAAATGATCATATTTGATGATAATTGGTCAAGCGGACAGCAATTTTATTGTGTTTCTGGGGATGTTGAGGGTGATATCTTAAAATACATTGGTAGTAAGCACTATAATCCTATTTTGCCACTTACCCCTATGTGTCAGGACACTCCATACCAAATTTCATACGTGTGTGACAATGTATGTAATTTTAGTGAATTATTTTATACATTTACATAATTTCGCCAGAGACAGGTACCAAAAAATGGGTTTTTGGGCCCCTGCGACCAAACGGCCCCGAGTTGAGGGTGTTCAGTATGAACTTGTGATGGCCCAAGGTATATGCTAACAGGAAATAATAGTGAAAAAAAGTAAGCAGAGGACATTATGAGGGCTGGGTCTGCCTCCCGGACTACTAACCCTATCCCAGGAGACTGCAGCTTGTCACCCCAGGTTCCAACCCACCCTCCCTCTTGTGCACAGCCACAGCATGTCTCCTACACCTGGAGGCAGCTCAACACCACAAACCTACCACCTCAGTATCACTTTGGACATTTGAGAGACTGTTTCTACCATAACAGAGAGTAGGGCATTAACGACTTGTGATTTTTGCAAGTCGACTCGACTCAGTAAAAAGTTGAGTTGAAGTCGACTTTATCGTTTGATGACGTCATCACATCACACACGACCCCCCCGATTATTTTGGGGGGTCCCCAGATGATTAACTTAATGTGAAACATTGTTTTCTCACTCAACTGTAAACAAACCGACATGAAGTTTAAGTGTATAGAGGGTATCTGCACATTTCTAAAGTGACAATTTAAGGACTTTTTAATACCTCAAAAATGACAAATTAAACATTGTCCAAATTGTCAAATATTAGAGGCAGAAATTTTGAAAATAGCAAATTGTGAAAAAAAAAAGTCTTTTGAATTTCTCTGGTGGGAGACGACTTTTGTAATGAAGTCGACTGAGTCGACTTGTCGACTTTTTCGTTAATGCCCTAATAGAGAGTTGTATTTATTTGTCATCATGTTACCAGTGAGTCTAACGTGTTAATGTGTTACCTGGGTACCAGTGAGTCCCCGCCCCTCAGGGTCGTGGGGTCAAGTTCAAAGATGGAGGAGATGTCGTTTCCGTCGGGCACGGACACCAGCGTGTACATGACCTTGTCCTGGACATTCCTTATACGGGCGCGGTGCACTTCCTGGTCCGAGTCCAGCTGGGAGGGGAGGGGAGAGGAGAGGAGAGGAGAGGAGAGGAGAGGAGAGGAGACTTGTTCATGCTAATCAATGATTGACAAAACAACTTTTCACCACATAATAGTGAAAAACCTCCTAAAGCCCTTTGCACACAGGCGCGTTTATCCGCAAGGATAAAACGGACAATTTAATTTTTTAAAAAGAAAACAATGATTCTCTACGACCTCATGCATACCGGATCCGAATTAGCCGTGCGACGAGTGGCTACGGCCGTGCGTTTTGTTCTCGATCGAATCGAACCCAGTTCGATTTGTGCGTCTTGTCGCATGCGGTAAAAAAACTCATCACTCCTTTTATGACTCCTTTTGGGATCCGCAGCGCCGATTCCGACAGCATTGCACACCAAATCCAAAGCGTTTTATTCATGCAGCAAACGAGAAAAAAAAAAACGCAACTGTCCTGTGTGCAAAGGGCTTAACTCCATTGAGCTGTATGTGGGTAAAGTGCTGATAATATAAAAACATCCTAACTCCATTGAGCTGTATGTGGGTAAAGTGATGATAATATAAAAACCTCTTAACTCCATTGAGCTGTATGTGGGTAAAGTGATGATAATATAAAAACCTGCTAACTCCATTGAGCTGTATGTGGGTAAAGTGATGATAATATAAAAACCTGCTAACTCCATTGAGCTGTACAGTATGTGGGTAAAGTGATGATAATATAAAAACCTCCTAACTCCATTGAGCTGTATGTGGGTAAAGTGATGATAATATAAAAAAGAAACAACTCCATTGAGCTGTATGTGGGTAAAGTGATGATAATATACAAACCTCCTAACTCCATTGAGCTGTATGTGGGTAAAGTGATGATAATATAAAAACCTCCTAACTCCATTGAGCTGTACTGTATGTGGGTAAAGTGATGATAATATAAAAACCTCCTAACTCCATTGAGCTGTATGTGGGTAAAGTGATGATAATACAAAAACCTCCTAACTCCATTGAGCCGTATTTGGGTAAAGTGATGATAATATAAAAAACCCCTAACTCCATTGAGCCGTATTTGGGTAAAGTGATAATAATATAAAAACCTCCTAACTCCTTTGAGCCGTATGTGGGTAAAGTGACGATAACATAAGGACACATTCAGCTATCTCACAATGTATAAAGTCACCATAGCAACTCTGATGAGGCAGTATTGTTCTAAAAACTACAAGCTCAAAACACCTCTCTTGTAGAAAGGCTATTTTTGGCAAAGAGCTTTGGTGTATTGGGGAAAAAAGCAGACTAAGTACAGAATGAAAGGTCAAGTTTATTAAGTATTGATGGTTCAAACAAATATTTACTTGAATCAAACATACGCTGATAATTGTGCTGTCAAACAATGAAACTATATGGAATCTATGAACAGGTTGTGGGGGGACCCTGCTTCATATTTCTCAACTAGGGGGTCCTTGGCCTGAAAACGTTGAAGACCCCTGAGCAAGCAGGGTCATGCTACCATCGCTACAGAGCTAGCAGTGGGACAGAGGAGATTCCCAGCTCAAACAGACCTTTTGACCAAACCACAATGATTTGGTCCAATTACTGACTTTATTCAATTCAATACATGCCAGTATAATGGTGTAGTTTAATGTAATAAGAGAACAACCCATGACCTGATATTATCAAGCCTTCCCAACAGATGGTCTTTATAATGAAGCTATAGTATGAGCTGTGTGTGTGTGTGTGTGTGTCTGTGTCTGTGTCTGTGTGTGTGTGTGTGTGTGTGTGTGTGTGTGTGTGTGTGTGTGTGTGTGTGTGTGTGTGTGTGTGTGTGTGTGTGCGTGCGTGCGTGCGTGCGTGCGTGCGTGCGTGCATGTGCGTATGTTGTGAGAACTGCCGCGGCACGACTGGTCTTCAACCCACCCAAATTCTCACATGTCTCCCCCCTTCTCCGCTCCCTCCACTGGCTTCCGGTTGCGGCCCGCACTGAATACAAAACACTGATGCTGACCTTCAAAGCAGCCAAAGGTACGGCTCCTCCATACCCCCAAAACCTGATCAACCCCTACAGCCCCACCCGTTCACTCAGATCAGCCAACACAGGGATGCTGACAGAACCCTCACAAAAAACCCCAGGAAAAAAATCCACTCGTCCTAGACAATTTGCCCTCCTGGCCCCCAAACTGTGGAATAAACTCCCTGTCGCACTTAGAACTACAGACTCACTCCCTAGCTTCCATTAGAACTACAGACTCACTCCCTAGCTTCCATTAGAACTACAGACTCACTCCTTAGCTTCCATTAGAACTACAGACTCACTACCTGGCTTCTGCCGTGGTCTGAATCACCTTTTCAGACTCCACTTAAACCCATAGCACTACTGTAACACTCCCCTTCCCTCAGTGACCACCAATGACCATACATGAAGCTAGATAGCATTTTTTAGCAGTGGACCCAAACTAGTAGCAGCAAACTAATAGCAGATCTACAAGCTCACAACGCAGTATTATGACCTTCTTACAAATTTGTTTTATTTAGATATTTATTTTATTTATTGATGAAAAAAAAACATTGCATTTTTACTGTACTCGTGAAAATCTTAGCTTTTTATGAAAACTATTTGAAATGATATGATTGCCATCATATTATAGGACTATTTAAAACGTATTTGAACATAAACAATGTCATTTAAAGTGATATGTAATATTTATGTAATATTGTATCAGTCAGTGCTTCAGTAAAGGAGATTAAACATTATTTACATTCGTCTCCTCATGTCACTGATAGGAGGTCACAGAACAGTTTTATATCTGACATGTATTCTCACTGTCAAGCATTGCCATCTGCTGGCCACTGACCAGTACATACATAATTTCTCTCAGCATGGATAATACATAATATGTATTATACAGTATATTATACTGTATTATAGAATATATAGGGGTTCAACGATACGATACGCATCCCGATACATGGTTGACAATACGATACATGGACGATATTGGCTAAGGGCGATACGATTCGATTCAATGATTCAAAATTGATATAGTCACTATTTAGCAAAGACATTAAATCTGTGTGAAACGTGTCAATAGTGCAGGTTTTTTAAGGGAACAATCTATTATTATGGATATAAATACGTAAACATGGTGATTGTCTGGCAAAATGATATATACATACATATGGACGAACCCGCACCTTGACATGAACACAGTGTTATTTTTTTCAGAATTGTTTGATTTAGTCTTAGTCTAGACCAACGGTGCTTAACCAAGTTCCTTTTTTCATACACTCGGACTGAAAGACCTGCAAAAACACTCTCCCGTATATAGCACCAGCTTGGATCAAAATAGAATACCCTGAACAAAGATCCTTCTGGATGAGGGGGGGGGGGGCGTCCTCTCCAAATATGTCCTATTGTAGGTTCCACTTGGGACCAGATTTGTTAGAGAATTGATTCGTATTTGGGGAACAACACCTTTTTGAAGCGGTGAAAACCGCTTCCTATGAGTGGCTTTGTGTGTATCACGCCCATATATGGTCATTTTAGTCCAGAATGAACAGGCTTTTTCAAAAACAGAATGTCCGTTTAATTACCATATATGGTGATCTCAGTCCAGAATGAACAGGGTTTTTCAAAAACACAATGTATGTCACCTCATGTCCATATATGGTCACTCCAGGCCAGAATGAACAGGTTTTTCCTGTCCCGTACGTGCAAAATATCAGTCCAGAATGAATAGGCTTTTTCAAAAAGCAAAATGTGTGTCCCATGTCCATATTTCAGTTTAGAATGAATAGGCTTTATCTGTCCTGTACGTCCAGAATATGTGTGCGGTGTCCCTCCCGGTCAGATGAATGGATACTTTGAGGATTGGTCAAGCTTCACATGATAATTTGGCCTTCAGGTTTTATCTGTCTTGTGCATGCAATAGGTCTCACCTATTGCAGCAATGACAAATAGCCGCATAAGAGCAAAAGCAAAGGCACAATAAGAATATACAGATGCTAACAGAATGGTAAAAAGGAGCATTAAGGCAGACAAGAGTAAATACATTGAAAATCGAGCAGAAGTTGAAAAATTTAGTAGGCCACAAAGATAACAGAAACTGAAATAATTATAGAGGGATGCAGTTGACAAACAACTAAGAGACCAGCAAGCAGGACTTTTTATATATTTTTTAAAAACCTATTATACCGGCCCGGCTCTCCAGACAATTCTATGCTAAGATTCACCGCTTCACTTCGAACCGAGATTTGATTTTTATATTGCCTGTAGTGATGTCACATGAAGAGTGACCAATCCTCAAAGACGTCCCTTTTATGCCCATATATGGAAATCCCTGATGTCATCTATATGAAGCCATGTTGGAATGCCCATATATGGACATACTGATTTAATCAGCATTTTCCCTCTCTGCCATCAGAGGGGAAATAGAGGGTAAATATCCCAGCTTGTGGAAGGTTTCAGGGTATGGGAGCTTACAGTTCACAGTGGAAGGTTTCAGGGTATGGGAGCTTACAGTTCACAGTGGTTTCAGGGTATGGGAGCTTACAGTTCACAGTGGAAGGTTTCAGGGTATGGGAGCTTACAGTTCACAGTGGAAGGTTTCAGGGTATGAGAGCTTACAGTTCACAGTGGAAGGTTTCAGGGTATGAGAGCTTACAGTTCACAGTGGAAGGTTTCAGGGTATGGGAGCTTACAGTTCACAGTGGAAGGTTTCAGGGTATGGGAGCTTACAGTTCACAGTGGGGAAAAAGGAATACAAAATAATTCATGAGGGAAAAATAAATAAGTTTAAAGCTTACTGAGGAGCGAGACTCCAGACATTCCTCTTCATAGTCGGGATTCACCTGAAGCAACAACACAGATATACATATTAAATAAAACAACCGTTTAGAAAGGGTATTCAACGGAGGGTCCTCAAAGTTACTACAGGCGGTCCTCCAAATCTTAGTCTTAGTCACACTCTCAACTAAGGGGTCCTTGGCCTGAGTACGTCGAAGACCCCTGTTTTAGAAGTCTACAAAGAAAACAGTTTATTTTACAGTGCTGATATTCTGATAAATAATGATCAACAAGCATGAAATTAATGACAGGCGAATAAACTGTCTGTCGGGTGGAAACCTCAAAATGTGCAAAAGTAGCAAAACTTACAAGCTCAAAACGCTGCACAAACGATCATGAATTTGAGGAATTTGGGTCCCCTTCCGAAATCAATGGGGGTACAATGGTACATTTACCCTTTTTGTCTCAGGAATACGACAAATACAAAAAACTATTATTGAACTCAAGTCTCTATGGTGTCAGTAATCAATGGAAAAAGAAAATGTCATTTTGGGGGTGAACTACCCCTTTAACAGAACTTCTGTAGCCAGGTAGTGTCTACCAGGGACGTGCAGAGGATGTTAGAGAGGCAGGGGCTGACATTTCTAAAAGGGCCTTTTGGTGAAAACATCGAAAATAGCAGACCTCCAAGCGACACGTTGTGAGCTTGGAGGTCTGCTAATTTTGATGCCACACTGAACCAAGCATAATCAAGTCAATACTGGAGATTTCTACACACAGAGCAATTCTTTCAACATAAGACCCTGCATTCAAGTTCAGGAGAGTTTGGACAAGGCAGTTCTCTTGAATGCTGCATTCATGGTCTGGAGAGGGCACTTTTTACAGACAGATAAAAGGGCAGGGGCTCAAGCCCCCTTTGATGTCTATGTGTGCACGTGCCTGGTGTCTAATAGAACATGACCTCTGACCTGTGACCTTACTGACCTCTGCTGCCAGGTAGTGCCCAGTCGCCAGGTGTTTGAACCTGAACAGACTGTTCCAGTATCCTGCTCCTCCTCTGCAGGGGTCATGCTGCACCACCTGACACCACCACCAGGGGGAGACAGAGAAACACACACACACACACACACACACACACACACACACACACACACACACACACACACACACACACACACACACACACACACACACACACACACACACACACACACACACACACACACACACACACACACACACAGTAAATGGAGATGAAGACAGATCCTGATTCCCATAACTTCAGCGATATTCAAGCTGCGGCCCATGGGCCACATGCGGCCCCTGCAGCATGTCTGTGCGTCCCGTCATGGACATACTAATACAAATATATTTTGTCTACTTTCAGTGTGGACAAATAATGTATGTAATTTTCTCCAAAACCCGCATTTTTGTCTTGTTTATACAAGACTTTTTTTTTGTTTGTTCCAAAAGAAGAAACTTCATAATTTCATCATAAATCAAGCCATGACAATCTTGTTGTTCAATGAGGTTTGGTCTTACAGATGGAAATGGACCCTTAAGGGTCTGAAACTCTGAGAGTGTACAAATGGAACCAAATGGACCCTTACAGCTCTGTAACTCATCTCTGTAACTCTGAGAGTGTACAAATGGAACCAAATGGACCCTTACAGCTCTGTAACTCTGAGAGTGTACAAAGGGAACCAAATGGACCCTTACGGGTCTGTAACTCTGAGAGTGTACAAATGGAACCAAATGGACCCTTACAGCTCTGTAACTCTGAGAGTGTACAAATGGAACCAAATGGACACTTACGGGTCTGTAACTCTGAGAGTGTACAAATGGAACCAAATGGACCCTTACAGGTCTGTAACTGTGAGTGTACACACATACCTCCACCTCCCATAATGCCTTGCTGCTGGTAGCGGAGGTGGCTGACTGGCGTCCGGTGGTCCTCAGGAAGACGTATTGTTTCTTGCGGTGGTCGTCACATGTCAGGAACTTCTCCTGTTCGGCGTGAAACAAGCGCACCACGTCTCCCTGGAGGGAGAAGCACTTTATTACGATTATGAAAAGATTATACATAATCCTGCTTGAATTCTATACAGACTTTTACAATGAAAGACGAGTAAATTCCACTGTGGTCCAAATTACATTGTTTAAAGGTAGGGTAAGTGACATTTCTTTTTTTGAGCGGTGGTCACACCGTCTCCATAGCGTGGCCGTGTGTGTATCCGTGTATGTATGTATGTATGTGTGTCTGTCTGTCTGTCTGTCTGTCTGTAGCCTGTGGTGTATGTAGCCTGCTATACCTTTTCTGACCACACATGTTAAGGGAGGGGCGCTGTTGTTCAGGCCAGGCCAGACACACTCACACTCACATTCACACACACAAATACACACGCACGCACACACACACACACACACACACACACACACACACACACACACACACACACACACACACACACACACACACACACACACACACACACACACACACACACACACACACACACACACACACACACACACACACACACACACACACACGCAGCCTCCATCGCTCAGTTCACACAAGTGTGATTTTTAAATAGGTGCCTGAAGAAGGTCTATGTGAGCCAAATGTTGCTTAAATAAAAGTGTTCCTCTTGTGTGTGTCTAACTTTGTTTTATTCTCTGTTTACGCACCGTCTCTGAGAGACTTTGTTTAGTGTCAAAATACCTGTTAAAGACTTAATAGTCTGGTAGTTTTTGATTGATTGAAGAATTTATTAGCAGTTTGCAATAGGAAAAAGTACAGTTTCATGACAGCACAAATCACTGGTACAAGGTCAACTAAAAGGAGATCCTAGAAAACCTTACGGCTTATTTACACAGGAACCACTTTATGTATCTCATACAACATTGACAGACAGACGGATAGAACACAGTACTTTACCTAGGATAACATCAATTACAAAAGCAAAAAAAAAAAAGGGGGGGGGGGTGGAAGCATGCATGGGGGCTTAGTCTATTTACAAGTCTTGAGTAGCAGCCGTCTGAATAGTAGACAGACAGACAGAGAGACAGACAGAGAGACAGACAGACAGACAGACAGACAGACAGACAGACAGACAAACCCCTTTCAGGATCACTTCCTGGTTGTCGCCCCATTTCATGAACAGGACGATCTTCCAGCTGGTGTTACAGTTGACCGAGTTCACCTGACACACACACACACACACACACACACACACACACACACACACACACACACACACACACACACACACACACACACACACACACACACACACACACACACACACACACACACACACACACACACACACACACACACACACACACACACACACACAGTTCCCATGAATATACTGGAACACACTGGAAATGAATTATGAATTGTTTTATGAAGTGAATTATGTTCAGGCAGGGTCTTGCATAATATAACTGTTAGTAACTGCATCACTCCCTAGCTTCCACCATAGCCCATAGCACTTACCGTAGCACTTGCCTACCCTCAATGACCATCCATGTCAGTTAGACAGCATCTTTATATAGAGCCATGTCAGTGTAGAGCTTACATGTACACACTATTGATGTTTTCCATTGTATGTTTTGAATATGTTCTTTGGTCTACTTAAGTTTTTTAGACGACTATTTCTATGCATTTAATGAATTAATGTTTATGTATTGGCGTATTACAGTGTGCTGTCCTTGCTTATTGTAGGTCGCTTTGTATCAAGAGTTAAAAAATATGTTTTTTGTTTTAAGTAATTTAAGGGTTAACAGGGTGGCCGTGGGTATAATAAGTTTCTGCTTCAGCCCACACCTGTTGGGTCAACAGTTATCTATATATGTAGTCTGTTGGGTTATTATTGTTTGTATTTTTTTAAATGACAAGATTAACTAACTAACTAACTATTTAACTCATGGATACACCTGCTCCAGTCTGAGGTTTTGGGTTTGAGGTTTGGACGTGCATGGTTGATGAAGTAGGGTTTAGGGTTTGTGTGTATATCTGTATGTATGAGTGTCCGTATGAGCACGGGACTAACGTCATAGAAAGTATGCAGAGACCGACATCACCACAGCTGATGTCACGGACAGGACAGCCCATACAAGGAGATACGCATGTATGTGGTGTTTGATACCATGCGAAGTGAGCTGGCACCTTAGCGTACGCTACAGAGAAACCCCAGGTGTCGTGGCTGGAAAAAAATAAATATTCATATTCATTTGTTTTTATTTTGTTTGCAACATAAATGATTAGTCTAATGGCTCTGTGGGGAGTGAAGGCTGTTTTTACTGCACTGCTTTATTAACTCATAGGAGGTCCACGACAAGTCAACGCGTCAAACTCTTGTCTCCCGGTGTCCGTTAACGCGCTTGTAGCTACTGTACAAAGCTACCGCGGTGAAGAGAAACACTCCATTTCCCGAAATGCAGAGCAAGATCACGTTACCGGGAAGTCCTGTCTCCCTCATTCACACTAGTGTAACGCTGCTGCACAAACGTGCATTTTTCTCCTAATCTAACTTTTAAATCACCTTCATGTTCAAAACGCGGCCTTCTCTACCGAAAGCACTGTGACCTGCGATTGTTAGAAAACTGTCCTGTGACTGAAAGAAAATAATATCGTGAAAATAAACAGGAGATACTTGGATTACATTTACTCTGATTACTTTTTTTGCCAGCCCTTCAAAAGACGCTAAAATGGCCACTGGGTCAGTGGTAGGTGCCTTGAATGTAGCCTACTAATTTAACAATCATTGGTTACATCCAGAGTTAGGGTCAGGGTTCACTGACCTCGTTACATCCAGGGTTAGGGTCAAAGGTTAGGGGTCACTGACCTCGTTACATCCAGGGTTGTCCACCAGCTGGTGAGTGCTGGCATGAAGAGGCTGACCAGCATTCACAGGGTTAAGGACCACCTTATCCCCTATCACCACCTGTTACACACGCACACACACACACAATCAATATATAATCAATACATCGATACATAACAACCTGCCATAATTAAGCTATAACCCACAAGATGGTATGGGTTGATCGTGATTATTTGACCGCCTGCGTTGCCGCGGGCACGAGCCCGAAGGACGAGTGCCCGTAGACAGCACAATCCAATCCAATCCACTTTATTTATGAAGCACATTTTTAAAACAGAGTTTACAAAGTGCTGTACAGAGAATCACAGATAAATGAATGAATAGGGCTAATCATGGCTCGGCAAGGCTTACTTTTATCTGAACATGACATATAAACATGATGATCAGTGATCAAAACATGTCACAGCAGCACTCAGGTTGAATAAAAATAAGATTACATAAAAAAATTAATCCTACGACTGGAGCCCACAGAGTGTGAGTGTCTTTTAGTTTTCAAGACTCATTGAAAACACAGGGACGACATAGCTCAGTGGTATAGAAACCGTCATTAGAGCACGAAGGATTCCCGAAGGGTTCCCAGTTCGATCCCGGGCTCCCGCTGAGTTAATGTCGAAGAGTCCTTGATTAAGACTCTGAACCCCGAGTTGCTCTTGATGAGAAGGTTGGTGCCTTGCATGGTTTCCTCCGCCATCGGTGGGTGAATGTAATGAATGTGTGTGTGAATGGGTGAATGTAATGAATGGGTGAATGTAATGAATGTGTGTGTGAATGGGTGAATTGAATGTAATGCCCAATCTATGTAAAGCGCCTTGGATGAAAAGGGCTATATAAATGCACCATTTACCATTTAACACACGTCTCTGCTTCAGGTGACTGATATTGTCCTTGTAATGAATGAGGAATCCTGGCTGGTTGGGACCAGAGCAGTGCAAGAGGAGAGTAGCGTCACGATTTGATCTCGCCGCAAAGCGGAAGGTGCGTTGCTGGAGCCTGGTGACATTCAGTCTGCAACAGTCTGCTGCTCTTCAGTCCCGTCTACCACCGTTGTAACCAAGGCATTTTCGCTTGCTGGCAAGTAGACTAAAACACGTCTTTTTCCACTTTTAACACATTCACAGGCCTCTCCAAGGTAGGCAACATTATTATTTCACGTAATCGGCTCTAAAAGAAATTGACTTTATTAACTTTAAAATGATTGACTTTATTGACTTTAAAAATGAATTAAATTAACTTGGAGAGGCCCATGAATGTGTTAAAAGGGGGAAAAGGAGTGAATGCCTCGGTTACAATGGAGGCTGAAGAGCAGCAGGAATATCACCAGACTCCAGTACGCTAAATGGTGACGTCACATCCGCTTTCCACGCTTTTACAATGGGAGTCGATGTAAGTGTCAGAACTCTCTTTCTAGGGGTCTGGTTGGGACTATAGAGCCATAGAATCCTCACACTGTCTCCGATGGATCTCAGCTTCTAAAAGGGTTGGATATAAAAACCAGGACTCACACTGTCTCCGATGGAGCGGAGCTTGTAGAAGGGTTGGATGTAAAACCAGGATCCTTCGTTTCCAGCTGTGTCCAGCATCACTCTCATTGCATTCTTCTCCAGCAGCGCCGGAAGACGCTTGTTCACCGTCAGGTATTTGTTACTCTTCAGGTGCAGCAGCTGAAATGTATTTATTAAGTATTGATTACTCTTCAGGTGCAGCAGCTGAAATGTATTTATTAAGTATTTATTACTCTTCAGGTGCAGCAGCTGAAATGTATTTAAGTATTTATTAAGTATTTATTAAGTATGTATAAGTATTTATTACTCTTCAGGTGCAGCAGCTGAAATGTATTCATTAAGTATTTATTAAGTATGTATTAAGTACTTATTAAGTATTTATTACTCTTCAAGTGCAGCAGCTGAAATGAAGCACAAATGATGGCATGGTTTAATTATTATCAGTTTCACATAGAACTCACAGTTTTTACTTAAAGGTGTGCCATAGTTTTGTATTTTTTTATGTGTCAATGGAGTTAAAGGACCAGGTCACCTCTGGGACAACCAGATCTTATTTTATTGTTGTGTGGGACACGATCAACACAATCCTGAGTTATTTTTTGTGTTCAATCTGTGTTTTTAGATATTTTAGTATTTCAGCCGATTTCAGCATGCTACAACTGGTTATATGATGCAAAATTCATCATATGACCAGTTGTAGCATGCTGAAATACTAACATATCTAAAAACATAACAACTAACATATCTATACAGATTAAACACAAAAGAAATTCAGGATTGTGTTGATCGTGTCCCACACAACAATAAAATAAGATCTGGTTGTCCCAGAGGTGACCTGGTCCTTTAACATTACTCTAATAGACCCCCAGCTTTGGTTATGTATTGTATGTGTCTATGGAGTTAACATTACTCTAATAGACCCCCAGGTGTGGTTATAAATTATGTCTTCCCTGTAGGGCTAGGTCGGTATTGACATTTTTTACTTTGGTTTTTGTCTTCCCATTACCGACAATATTGCAGTAATTACCGCACCCCTGTATATATTAATTAGGGTTTGGCGATGAGCCAAAATATTCCTATCATCTGCCCAAAATTCGCCGCTCCACAGTCCAATAAGCCCGAGTTATACTTCCCTGTACAGCACAGCGAGTCTCGCTTCGAAAGTAGCAGATCTACGTTCTGATCTTGTAGATCTGTGCAGTGTCGGGTTACTATATTAACTCATTTGCTGCCATTTTAACATTGTACTGTATGGCTTTTCTGCCAATTTGTATAACTAGAAGCTGGGGCGGCCCAGCGTCTAGTCGGCGACCTGGCCAACTCGGAACAATGTAAATAGGGAATGAATGCCCCGCCCTTTAATGCAAAGAACCCGTTTTGACCATCTGTTTGCCTGTGTCCATTTATGCCCATATATGGAGATATCTGTCTGTCTGCGTCCACTTTATGCCCATATATGGAGATCTTTGACCATCTGTTTGCCTGTGTCCATTTATGCCCATATATGGAGATATCTGTATCTGTCTGTCTGCATCCATTTTATGCCCATATATGGAGATCTATGCAGACACAGTGCCAGTTCCGGAAAATCCTGATGTCAGACATCAGAATCCGAACCTTTCGTGCTGGTTCCAGAAAATCGTGTATCGGGTCGGGTCGAGGCCGAGCACTGCACTCACTACCTGCTGCGGTGGGGAACGCGCGTGCCGAATTTGAAATAGGGAATGAATGCCCCACCCTTTAATGCAAACCCCATGAATGCCCCACCCTTTAATGCAAACCCCAATATACCTGTTGTCATAGGACCCGTTTTGACCATCTGTTTGTCTTTGTCCACTTATGCCCATATATGAAGATCTCTGCACAGACAGTACCGGTTGAGGAAAACTCTGATGTCAGACATCAGCTCCGCATACGGGCATTCATTTTATGCCCATATATGGAGAACGCGCGTGCCGGTGGGACGAACGGTTGTGGCGTTTGTGATGTCAGAGCCTTTTATGAAGTGATGTCACAATGAGTCAGCGCTTGCGCCGATTTCCTCCGGAACAGCCTGATGTCAACAATCAGCCCCACATAAGGAGATTCCGAACGTTTCGCGCCGGTTCGGGAAAACCGCGCGTCGGGTCGAGGCCCGGCACTGCACTCTGCGCCACGGCGGGGAACGCGCGTGCCGAATCTGAAGCCGGTGGGACGAACGGTTCTCGAGATACGCGGATTACAGACAGACAGACAGACAGGCAGACACGCAGAGACTTCTCGCATTTATAGATAGATGATTTTTTTTTATATTTACATTTTTCCAAAATTCTGTGTTTGCACGACAATGTCATACAGTAATGAAAATGAAAGAGGACAAGCTCTAGTTTCACCAAAAATATATATTTTCTTAAACGATGTACCATTCTATAGTTATCGCCATTTCAGAACCCTTGTTTTTTGATTTTCCGAGCTTGAAAATCTAATGAAAAGGAGTTATTTAAGTTTGTGTGAGCGGATTTTCAAGCGGATAACTCAGTTGATATTTGTATTTATGGCGTCAGGCACTTATCAGATAAGTGTACTAGAGTAATAAGTGTAATTGTGTAATAGGGCAATATATGGACGCGACGCGTTGCTTTTCTTCAGACCACCAAGAACAACATCTCCATGGTCGCCTGACCGAGGACTCCGCAGGGGGATATTTTCTCCTTCTCTCCCCTCCCGCGAGCAGGGCTTGAAGATCGGGTTGGTGGTCGAGTGGACCGGCGCTGCATCTTGTCGAGTAGGTGATGTGTTGTTTGTAACCTCGCCTCACCAGGCTTTCTGTGTTTGTAGTGGGTTGTTTGGTTCAGAGAGGCTGAGGCTCTGTTCCAAGGGTGTCGGACCAAATGCTGGGCCCTGGGTACAAGGATTCACTGCGGGATTTCAAAAATAGATATATACAAGCTCACAGCAAGGCACCGAGTGCCGCGTTGCAAGCTTGTAGATCTGCTATTTTTCAATAGCAAAAGTATAAAATACCAAAGGGCCTTCCACCTTGGGCCCTAGTAACTCAGCCCCACTTTCCCCCCCCTTGTGACAACCCTGATTTAGCATCGTTGTTGGCTAAACATCTGGACATAATAGTTTGTTGTGGAGACTTTGAACATTTTTGTGGGGTTATGAAGCTGTGTGTTGTGTAGGCATGGCAGATTATGACTTTTCAAGTGAAAATGTCACGGGATTTTGTTTGATTCATGCAGAACGGTCTCTTTGATAGAGCCGAACTGTTTACGTTGCTACTTCTAGCCTCGCATGGGGCCATTCTGACATGCTGCCATTCAGACTTTCTAATTGTGGCGACACTTCCATAGATGTTAGGGCTAGGATTTGTTGGAATGGGGGGTGTGGGAATGGCATGGCTGCATGTTGGAATGAGGATGTCTGAAAAAAAAAAAACGCACTGTGCTGGAGCGCAGCAGGCTGCAGCGGTGCGTGCGAAATGCCTTCACTGTGCCTTCACTGTGGATTATGGGGAGAATTACACACTTTTATTGAGATTTATACATTTATTACACTCTTGTTTTCAAGACACACTAACTTTGATGTGTGATATTTTGGGTTCCCTATATGACAGAAGGCTCAAACTTTATCAGGGGCTGGGGAAGAGTGTAATTAAACATTACATTATATAAAAGCAAATTCTCGGGTTCCTCGGGCATGGCAGGGCCGTACAGCGGGATTTTTTCGGGCTCCTCGGGCATCGCAGCAAATGAGTTAACATACTAGGGCTTCTCGCGTACTGTGATTCTGTAATGTCTCAAATTGCATTGATTGAGTGGTGATATAAACATAAAGTAGACAGGTTTTATATTTATCTCACTTAGAGAATGTCTGGTCCAAAAAAGAATGGATTCTGTTTTACCAAGGTGTAGTGACAGTTTGTTATCTGTAAGCCAAGTACGAATTTTGGTGACTTCTGAGCTGAGAGCTTCCTCAACCTTTGTCACCAGCGAACAGGAACAGTTTGCAGTTCATTCATGTTGTTAGCGTCCATTGTGGAGTGGACACTACCTTCTGCTTCTATTGAGAACGTTAATTTTTTTAAATATTTTTCCTTGTCACACTGTTTACACTGGAAAGGCTTTTCCCCCGGTATGGACACGCTGGTGATTCTTCAGGGTACTTAACACACTGAAACTCTTGTCACACTGTTTACAAACAAAGGGTTTTTCTCCAATGTGGATACGCTGGTGCTTCCTCAGAGTCCCTAACACACTGAAACTCTTGTCACACTGTTTACACACAAAGGGTTTTTCTCCAGTGTGGATACGCTGGTGATTCTTCAGGTCACCTGTCTGACTGAAACTCTTGTCACACTCTTTACACACAAAGGGTTTTTCTCCAGTGTGGACACGCTGGTGCTTGTTCAGGTCACTTGTCTGACTGAAAGCCTTGTCACACCGTTTACACACAAATGGTTTTTCTCCAGTGTGAATACGCTGATGTACAGTCAGGTTACTTAACTTAGGGAAACCCTTGTCACACTGTTTACACACAAAGGGTTTTTCTCCAGTGTGGACAAACTGGTGTAGCTTCAGGTGACCTATCTCACTGAAACCCTTGTCACACTGTGTACACACAAAGGGTTTTTCTCCAGTGTGAATACGCTGATGTGCCTTCAGGTTACTTAACGCACTGAAACCCTTGTCACACTCTTTACACACAAAGGGTTTTTCTCCAGTGTGGACACGCTGATGTGCATTCAGGTTACCTAACCGACTGAAACCCTTGTCACAGTGTTTACACTGGAAAGGTTTTTCTTTGGTGTGGACATGCTGGACACGCTGTGTCGATACCTCAATGAAACTCTTATCACATAAGAGGTCTTCTTTCCTGGGTAGGTAATCAAATGTTTCTTTACTTCTCCCGGCTGCGTTGAAGTCCTCACAAGATCTCGGTTTGTCTGTGTCTCCTTGCTGCTGGCCGGTTACAGAGCTGGTGATCATCGGACAGGAAGATGAGGGCAGCTGTCCATTGCTCATCATTTGACAGCAGAGGTTGTTGTGGCTTCTCTTCATGTTTTCATGGAGGGTGACAGAATCCTAACAGTACACCTGTCCTATGTCTTGGAAGATTGGTTCATGGACCTGTATTCACCGCTACTGCTACTTGGACTGTAAATTGGAAGGCGTTCCTTTGTCTCTTGCAGGTTGGAAAGACTAATATATTCTCCGACAATCCAGTTGTCTCTATATGTCCCTTACCCGCTGATTCTCACAGCACACTTTAAAGACTTTCTCACGGTGTTACTCAGTCTAAATGTGACGTTTAGAAATTGCGTCACATCTTATTCAGGTTGACCAAAGCTATGGTCTGATGTCACACAACACAAACCATTGACATCATTCCCAATGACACCGATTTGCACATCTGACAGTTGCAATTCATTCATCTGTGAATTTAGTTGATCAAGTTGATCACCAAACCCGGAAGTAGAGGCTCAAGCTTATTGGACATACTGTATGCCCATCTGGCATAATGCTACTGTATGCACGGGCATAGACGGCCCCTCTTGTGGTCCTTATATATGTTGCCCAACATATGCAAGTTAGCATCTGGCAGTTTCTAAATGCTAGGGACCCATACTCAACATTTCTAACATACAACTTTAGGGTACTCAAAATGTCTGGGTTCACATTTTGGCTACTAGACTATAAGGTAGTAAACAGCTTCCAAACACAAGACGTGATGATTCCGGAACCGGCACTGTGTCTGCATAGATCTCCATTTATGGGCATAAAATGGATCCAGACAGACAGATACGGATATCTCCATATATGAGCATAAATGGACACAGGCAAACAGATAGTCAAAGATCTCCATATATGGGCATAAAATGGACGCAAAAAGACAGATACAGATATCTCCATATATGGGCATAAATGGACACAGGCAAACAGATGGTCAAAACGGTCCTATGACAGGTATAATGGGGTTTGCATTAAATGGGGAACCAGCACTGTGTCTGCAACACAGTCGGAGGCACAGACAGATACAGAGATCTCCATAATGGGCATAAAGGGACACAGACAAACAGATACAGAGATCTCCATATATGGGCATGAAGTGGATGCAGACAGACAGATACAGATACCTCCATATATGAGCATAAATGGACACAGGCAAACAGATGGTCAATACAGGTCCTACAGAGATCTCCATATATGGGCATAAAATGGACGCAGACAGACAGATAACTCCATATATGGGCATAAATGGACACAGGCAAACAGATGGTCAAAACGGGTCCTACAGGGATCTCCATATATGGACATAAAATGGACGTAGACAGACAGATATCCCCATATATGGGCATAAATGGACAAACGCAAACAGATGGTCAAAACAGATCCTATGACAACAGGTATAATGGGGTTTGCATTAAAGGGCGGGGCATTCATCCCCTATTTACATTGTTCCCGAGTTGGCCAGGGCGCCGACTAGACGCTCGGCGGCCCGAAGTATGTAAAAACGAGCAGACATTTACAATTGCATTTTGGGTCACAAAATCACATTGAGCAAATAAGTAGCCTATACTACTGATTTATTTAGTTTAAAACTCCCTCAAACAACAGCAACCAAAGGTAATTTGGGGAGACCTATTGTTTTAATTTGAAGACGAGCCATTAATTTAGCCTACCTACCAAAAAAAAAAAGAAAAAAAGACTCGGCTCGGTCTCGACCCCCGTTGGTCTCGGACTCGACTCGGTCTCGACCCCCGTTAGTCTCGGACTCGACCCCCTCCCAGGGGCTCTTGACTCGGACTCGACTCGGACTCGAACCCCTTAGGACTTGGACTTGACTTGGACTCGCTTTAGGTGGACTCGACTACAACACTATTAGTTACATTACACCACTGGCCAGCTGACTTGCAGAAACTACCGTCTAGCGCTACTGTCATTTTAGTTTCTAGTCCTCGCACCCTGCTCGTATGCTCTGTTAAGCCTATATATTTTTGGAGGGATAAAAAATAAACTGCCACAAGGTATTTATAAATATCCTCGTGGATTATGGAGAAAGTTGCTGTACGAGGCTACGGCTGCTCCAGTGTTGAGGAATCGAGGATTTCTTGTCACAAACATCATGCAACATGCGGAACGCGGCCCAGAGCAGAGCGGCACGGAGCGGCAGGCGGTCTTTGCTTCTCCCCCGTTTTAAAATAACAATCACGGGCATCATTGCTTTTGTAATGGCCGATAGAGAAGGCAGCGTTTTAAACACACGCAAACAGATGGTCAAAACAGATCCTATGACAACAGGTATAATGGGGTTTGCATTAAAGGGCGGGGCATTCATCCCCTATTTACATTGTTCCCGAGTTGGCCAGGGTGCCGACTAGACGCTCGGCCGCCCGAAGTATGTAAAAACGAGCAGACATTTACAAATGCAGGCCCTGGATGGGGGGTGTCTGATAAAATGAATATCAAATATCTAAATATTGAATCAAGCTAATTAAAATCTGTCAAGGGTGTAACAAAAGTCTGAGTAGACGATAAAATGACCAAAAGTGTATTTTTGGGTTTTTTAAATTATCTCAACAAAATGCAAGCACACGATTCCTGGACGATTTGAAATTATGACTCGAGTGTCTGCGGCCAAAACCGTGGGAGGAGCCTGGCAAACTTTTGGGGTTACCAAAGAATACAGTTGTACAAGTACAAGTGTGTCTATGGAATGACTAAAATGATGACTAGAATAAAGACTAAAATAAAGACAAGAATAAAGACTAAAATAAAGACTAGAATAAAGACTAAAATAAAGACAAGAATACAGACTAAAATAAAGACTAGAATAAAGACTAAAATAAAGACTAAAATAACCTGGATGACATTCCCGTACTGGATGACGGTTCCCAGCAGCTTCCTGTTCTCAGAGTCATTCTGTTTCTTCTCCAGGTCAGCTGCATGCTGGGAAATGAAGTCCAGGGAAAGAAGAAAGGAGAGGGATCAACATAACAGACATTTGTACCTCTATATGTAATAATGTAATATAGTCCATGGGCCATACGAGACGACGCTCTCCGAAAGGTGGCAAAGGTTACCATGCATTTTTGAAAAGCTCTATATCTGTAGATTATATTTTGGTATGATAACCCTTTCTGAGACACAGCTAAATTGGTGTTATCAGCCGCTAGAGTTGGTGTCCCATTAACTTTACTATACAGAAAAAAATGTAAAAATTAATGCAAAAATTTAATTAATCTGCTTTAAGTAGCCTATGAGGGGTTTTTCATGATTCTGAATCCATTGCAAGCATGTGTTTTGCACGAAAAACTTTCCTTGGGCTAAAAACACCCCCACAACAACTATGGTTTAGTGAGGAAAAGTGATGAGTCATCACGTTTCACAGGGGGCCATTTTTAGCCCAAGGAATGTTTTTTGTGCAAAACAAATGCTTGCAGTGGATTCAGAATCATGAAACACCCCTAGTTTGACCCCTCATATGCTACTTAACCGTAACCTTTGTTACGTAACCTTTGCCACCTTTCGGAGAGCGACATCTCGTATGGCCCATGGACTAATAATATGTAATAATAATAACTAGAAATACTGTTCCTACGAAACAGTGTGGGCTTGCATGTAAAACCATGTATGGGCACAAAGATCTAACTATAAAATATGGCGGTGGTTCTCAAAGTGTGGTCCGGGGACCCCGAGGGGTCCTTATGGGGCTTCCAGGGGGTCCCCAGGTAAAGTATTTAATACAGCATTCCTTTTAACCACTTTATCCATGTATATGTATAGGCTATCCAAAAATAGCAGATCTACAAGCTCACAGCGCCACATCACTTTAGTGAGTGCAAGCTTGTACATCTGCTATTTTTGAAATATCAAAATCAATTAATTTGATTTATTTCTTTTTTCTTTATCTTCTGGCAACCATTATTCTATTAAAAAATCACACCAGTGCTAAGTGAGCGGTGCAAACACGACACACATGGATATCTTCTTTGGGCCTTCCTGTCCGTGATGTCAATTACAGATCTCCATGTATGGAGATCCGTCCTCCGTCCTCCGTCCGCGCTGCGACGCGTTGTGAGTTTGGAGGTCGTCTATATTCGGTACTTGATACCACACTAAACTAAGCATAAAAAAGCAATACTGGAGATGTGGCGTAACGGCATGGATTTCTACACAGAGAGGGCAATTCTTTCAACATAAGATGCTGCATTCAAGTTCAGGAGAGTTTGGACAAGGCAATTCTCCTGAATGCTGCCTTCAGGTATGGCATGGAAAGGAGGGCATTAGCATTTATTTCACCATAGTAAAACTTTTTACAGACGATAAAGGGGCAGGGGCTCAAGCCCCCTTTGATGTCTATCTGTGTACGTGCCTGGCTACAGTCGTAAACACAAGCAGATATGACACCAAACGCAGTATTTGCACGCTCTGCGGGCCAAAGTAATGCATGAATGAATGGATGAATGAATGAATGTGTTTCACTGGACTTAAACAGTCTGTTTAAATATTTAACTGTTAGACAAGGCGTAGCAGCAACACTGACAAAGTCATCAGTCAGACATTCATGGTTCACCGGTGAGGCCTTTTAACCTAAAACTACGCTAAGATCTTTATAACATTCCTTCTGTGCTCTCCTTGGAAATGCAGCACATGGCATGTGATGAGTGTGAGCTCAGCTTGAGGAGATAGAAGACACTTTAAAAGGTGTTGCATTGTGGGTAGAGAGGGTAACATGTCTATTAAAAGACTCTGTATCAAAACACTTTGATTGCTCTGGGTTGTGACTCCTTTAGTCTGGTCTTCTTTGTCTTGTCCTTGTTTTTCTCTTGTCTCTAGGAGGGGGCAACCTATGAACCTAAAAGTGATCTTCGTTGTCGTCATAAATTTCAACTTTTAAATAAATTAATTCCCTAATTCATCAAGAGTGTCACACAGAAGTAGTGAACCTAGAGCTGCCTTCGCTATGTTTAAAATAATAATCATAATAGAAATAATATTTACAACTTGCACCTTGTGCACTTGTGGCCATGTTCAATTCAATTCAATTTAATTTTATTAGAGTGTCAAATCCATAGACTGTATAAAAGATATGGACAAAGCGAAGCCATTGGTTTCTATGCAGCGCAAATGACACATTTTGGGTCCTTGGCATGGGTGTCGCCATCATAGATTGTAAAGGCACCAGAGGATGCTATTGGCTGCCAACGGTCACGTGCAACCGCAGAGCTAAATGGGAGAATGTGGTCGGAGCCTCCCGAAATACAGCACACGAAGAAGAACACAGCCGGCTGGTATCAGTTTAGTTGGCCACGCCCCCCGCAACTTTATCATCAATTTTAACATAAATGGGACCGTATTTTCACAAAACGCATATCATGGTGATTGAAAGGCAATTTTTAACTAGCGATAGGAACTATAAAGTATTTATGAAAATGTTAATTAAGGTTAGAAAACTAAAGGGGAAAATGAATGGGGTCCAATGGAGAACAATTCTTTTTGCGATCGGCCGGGGGGGAAAACAGGGCAACTAGCGGCCAACCATAGGAAGTTTTAGTTCCGTATTGGAATCATTTTAAATAGGCGGAACTATGCCCCTGGTCAAATCATAACAGGTTATCTCAGGACACTTTACATAGGCTATGGAGGAGAGGCAGGG
The DNA here is from genome assembly GCF_963921795.1 of Nannobrachium achirus. Lineage (NCBI taxonomy): Eukaryota > Metazoa > Chordata > Actinopteri > Myctophiformes > Myctophidae > Nannobrachium > Nannobrachium achirus. Next base: position 18,791,291 of record NC_137815.1, on the reverse strand, counting down.
GAGGGAGGAGGGGCCCTGTCTTTGTACTGTTGGTACAACGTTTTGAGGAGAACTTGATTGATTTATTATAAATAATGAAGATAACAATAAATCCATAAAGGTACTCACATGCAGCTTGTTGAGCAGGACGGTGTCAGTAGTGCTGTTTCCTCCGGGTTTGGCTGCTTTCCAGAACTGTTTCTGGGCCGAGTAGCGGTTCATAGGACACAGTCTGAAGAGGCAGTCTGAAATATAATAATTATAATAATTAATATGTTTCATAGGACACAGTCTGAAGAGACAGTCTGAAATATAATTATAAATATAATAATTATAATAATTAATATGTTTCATAGGACACAGTCTGAAGAGACAGTCTGAAATATAATTATAAATATAATAATTATAATAATTAATATGTTTCATAGGACACAGTCTGAAGAGACAGTCTGAAATATAATAATTATAATAATATGTTTCATAGGACACAGTCTGAACAGTCTGAAACATAATAATTATAATAATGAATATGTTTCATAGGACACAGTCTGAAGAGACAGTCTGAAATATAATTATAAATATAATAATTATAATAATTCATATGTTTCATAGGACACAGTCTGAAGAGACAGTCTGTAAACACATTATAATACTTATAATAATTCATATGTTTCATAGGACACAGTCTGAAGAGAGTCTGTAAAACAAACAAACACAACAGCACAGTAATCATAGTAATTAATAATCAGTCTTTATTGTGTTCAACAGAAAGACACCGACCGCATCGTTGTTGAAACATCTCCACATTCCAACTTTTTGTATTCTTTCCGTAAATTATCTCTAGCTACTTGGTCACTACAGCATCACATGAAAGCATCACAAGTAGCAGATCTACAAGCTCGAAACGCCACACGAAGAGACACGTTTCAAGCTTGTAGATCTGCCATTAAAATTGAATCTATTAAATGTGCCTTTATCCAAGATGATTTACAATTGTTGTGCCTTAAATTCACCCATTCACACACACATTCATATGGGAGCGTGTCGCTGTTACTACATACATGTCATCTTTTCGACACCCGACTCTAACCCTCACCCTAACCTTAACCTCCGTGGAGTGAGTCGCTAACTCTCTGGTCGAAATGATGGGCGTTCGCAAAAGCGAGATTTCCCCCATTCATACAGCGATGGCGGAGGACACCATGCAAGGCACCAACCTGCTCATCAGGAGCAGTTAGGGGTTCAGAGTCTTGCTCAAGGACTCTTCCACACTAACTCTGGGGGAGCCCGGGATCGAACGGGATCGAATCCCTCTCCTTGTCCTTTGAGAATGAGGGGGGGAGGGTGTTGTCCAATTAATTCTCTATGGAAGTCACATGGTTTCATGCCTCTTTCAAGACTCATGGCTTGAATCAAGATGTTTTGTCATGACGTGTTTAGCCCAAGGAATGTTTTTCATGCCGAACAAATGCTTGCAATGGATTCAGAATCATTAAAAACCACTAGTTTGACCCCTCACATGCTACTTAAAGCATATTTTATGGGGGGTATTTTTCCCCCTTATAGTACAGTATAGTGTAGTAAGTGAATGGGCCCCAAACTTTTACCCCTATAAAAGAAATTGCTCAATGCTGACAGGCGGTAAGTAGGTGGATTCATGACTGTATGTATATATAGACAATAGTTTAGGCCAATAAAAAAATATATACCAAATTTCATACCCCACCTCAGGGGCAGCCGGACTACTGTGATGCTGTTGAGTGCCAATCCCTAACATTTTTAAAAGATCTTACAGGCGGCAGCCGCTCGAAAAATAAGCCTAGCCTATCCTTACCCTTCTATTGTAAACATATCTTCTTTTTTTCTGTTTTGTCAGGGTGAAATTAGAACCAATGGTCATAGAGGATCAATCAGGGTGTAAATAGAACCAATGGTCATAGAGGATCAATCAGGGTGTAAATAGAACCAATGGTCAGAGTACGGTACCGTTCAGGGTTACATAAGACAGTGGTTCTCAACCTGTGGGTCGGGTCCCCAGATGATTAACTTAACGTGCAACATTGTTTTCTCACTCAACAGTAAACCAACCAACATAAAGTTTAAGTGTATAGAGCAGGGCTACTCAACTTAAGATGGCTCAGGGGCCACTCAGCAAAATGCCAAAAGTCAAAGGGCCGCAAGCTAAAAATGACGGTCCCATTTTGGACGTTTACAATGATTTTGTCTAATAATTTGTCTAATAATTAAGGAAACACACAGAAAACAGACACATTTTGGGTCTAACAACCCAACTGCTGCTATTGTAGAATTGTTTGATTACTAATCATATAGTAGGCCTATATCATTATTAGTACATATGTCTTCAACTGGGGGTTAGGGACCCCAATCCTCAGGTTATTACAGGGGGGGGCTGCCAAATATTTGTGTGATACAGTTTTATATAATAGCCTACAGTAGGCTATAATACCTAGCCTACAGTGAGGGTCCCTGCTTTATCTCTCTCTCAGCTAATGGGTCCTTGAGCTGAAAAACAACTCCCTGGTTTATTATATTATAATAATATCCAAGATTATGCCATTTTAGCCAAAAATGTTTTAAAACATAGACCTACAAGCTCACAGCGCGTCGCATCCACGACGCGTTGTGAGCGGTTGTGAGCTTGTAGGTCTCCTATTTAAGGTGCGACACCTTGTACTGCGAAGTATACATTAGGCTTCTTTCCAGAACAGAACAGCAGCAGAGAAAGAGAGAGTTGCACCATTGCATCAACACTCAACAGGAAAGTAAAACAGTGAAAAATACTTTTTTTTAAACGCAAGCACAACACTACAACACCCAGCAACATTGTTGTTTTGTGTGTGCAGATATAGCGCAGAAGCTTTCTTTAACAAAATGATCTCAATGAATCAATACTGTCGGAGATTTGCCAAGAAACGGCCGTTGATTATAATATCACTCAGCTGTGCTACTCTGTGACAACAATCAGCGCAGTGGACAATCATGGATGTTATTATAACGCTAATTACTGTACTGCTTCTGCATAGCTAGTTTGTCTGTGTGCACTTCTGCACCGTCTGCCTGCCTGCAGAATGAATGTCCGAGTGCTGTGGCGACGCGCGTTAAAGATTGGCTTTTGGGGAGGGGGCTGAGATGGTGCATTCAATGTGCCTCGGAAACATAGGATAGAATGAAATACTACATGAAAAAAACGATACAGCTGTGGAGTTTACCGATCCAGACACTCAGCGAACGATACATCATGATTTCAGCTGTCAATTTGTACCGATACACACTGAGAAATGCTGCGTTCACTCGATAGAAAAAATATATTTTTATTAGATCATGACTGGCCGCACAGACATGCGGAAAGGGCCGCATGCGGCCCGCGGGCCGCGGGTTGAGTAGCGCTGGTATAGAGGGTATCTGCACATTTTTAAAGTGACAAAATTAAACATTGGCCAAATTGTCAAATATTAGAGGCAATTTCTTTCGTATTGTGAAAATAGCAGATTACCGTCTTATACAAAATGTAATGCCTCAACTCTTAGTGCTCGTCAGGGTGTGGGGATCCCCAGTTAAAATATGATTATTTTGGGGGGTCGCAGCCTGAAAAGGTTTAGCACCACTGACTTAAGGCACCATGTGATCAGTCCAGGGTGAAAAGGGAAGCTTGTAGCTGAGGTTCATTTCCCTAAACAGAACGGGAAGTAGAGACACACACACACACACACACACACACACACACACACACACACACACACACACACACACACACACACACACACACACACACACACACACACACACACACACACACACACACACACACACACACACACACACACACACACACACACACACACACAGAGAGAGAAACCGTTGGCTGTGATTTGCATGTTTGTGTTCTGATGAACTGTGAGCCACCCTGACAGACAGTAGTGCTTCTTAACACCATTTCCACCAGACATGAATTCATTTCTGAGTCTCCCTGAGAGAGAGAGAATGAGAGAGAGGTTGTACTCTGATTGATTTAAGTAAAAGTATCAACACCACCTTATAAAAGTACTCATTTAAAGGGAACTGTTCAAAGTAAACGTGTTGAAAATGTTACTCGACCATTATTGGTATGAAAATATGCTTACAGAACCAAAGTAAAGGTATCCAAAAATAAAATGTTTTGTCACACATAAAAAAAGAAAAAAGTGGTTTGTGCAGGTTTTTGTATCTAAACATTAGGGCTGGGGATCGATTAAAATATTTAATCTGATTATTCGCATGATTCTCCATAGTTAATCATGATTAATCACAAATTAATAGCATATTTTGTATCTGTTCTAAATCGACCTTAAACAGATATTAATACTCATATCAAGATATCAAGATGGGAGTAAACAAATACTTGCTTTATGCAAATGCATAAAGCAACCTGGACTGGTGTTACTGTTATGGCACCAGGGGCATAGTTCCGCCGATTTAAAATGACTCCAATACGGAACTAAAACTCCCTATGATTGGCCGCTAGTTGCGTTGTTTCCCCCCCGGCCGATCGCAACAAGAATTGTTCTCCATTGGACCCGATTCATTTTCCCCTTTTGTTTTCTAACCTTAATTAACATTTTCATAAATACTTTATGGTTCCTATCGCTAGTTAAAAATTGTCTTTCAATCACGATTATATGCGTTTTGTGAAAATAAGGTCCCATTTATGTTAAAATTGATGATACAGTTGCGGGGGGCGTGGCCAACTAAACTAATATCAGCCGGCTGTGTTCTTCTTCGTCAACGCTGTATTTCGGGAGGCTCCGACCACATTCTCCCATGTCTCTGCGGTTGCGCGTGACCGTTGGCAGCCAATAGCATCCTCTGGTGCCTTTACAATCTATGATGGCGACACCCATGCCAAGGACCCATATTGTGTCATTTGCGCTGCATAGAAACCAATGGCTTCGCTTTGTCCATATCTTTTATACAGTCTATGTATGGCACCCTATAGTTCAGAGTGCAGTGATATATATTAAAAAAAACATGTTTTAGCGTAAATGGTGGCTTATGTGTTAATAACCCTAGACCTAAACAATGTAGGACTAATGAGATGTTGGACTTATGGGCGGACCTCGGCTCGCTACTGTACGTGTCTCGCTAAAACAGTGCATTTTTTTTCCTTCTTTATTTTTTCACTGAAGCAGAGAATGCGTGTGCGTGTCCATGACCGATCAGGGGATGGGGGTCAAATTATACATTTTAAACTTGAATCTTTAGTCCATCATATTTGTTTAGATGGGTTTGCAGGCTGCAGTCTTTCTCCCCCGCCCCCCCCCCCCCCCCCCCCCCCCACCCCCCCCCCCCCCCCCCATCTCTCTCTCTCTCTCTCTCTCTCTCTCTCTCTCTCTCCCCCCCAGCAGTACAAGGACTGGTGGTGTCCCGCCTTAGGGTTGAACATGGGAACTACCAGACAGTGGACAATCTGGAGGGTTTCAGACTGAGGGAGGGGCTCTGGGTACGCTGGGGTGGGGGGGGGCAGTTTGTTCTCTCTTTTTAATGAAGGTAATTTGATGTCTGTATACGTGTTTGGTTACTGCGGTTATTAATCGGGCAATGAGTTAATAAAGGTATTATCTCTCTCTCTCTCACTCTCTCTCTCTCTCTCTCTCTCTCATCCTCTGCCCTCCCACTCTCCTCCTCTCTCTCTCTTTCTCTCTGCTGCCCTTATTTGGTCATGTTACTGTGGCTGCTTAGAAGGGGGGGGAGAGAGAGAGAGAATGAGAATGAGAGAGAGAGTGAGTGAGTGAGAGAGGTTGTGTGATTTAAGTAAAAGTATCAACATCACATTATAAGTACTTCTTCTTTCGTGTATCATCGTCCTTGATGATTGGTTGACAACATTTTATTTCAAAATATCTCTCTCTCTCTCCCTCCCTCCCCCCACTCTATTTCAGTCATCCCTCTATCCTCCCCTCCCCCACACATTGTTTATGTTATTCTGGCCCAGAGAAGAGGATAAAATATAAAGAGGAAATAGAACTGGACAGAGAGAGAGAGAGAGAGAGAGAGAGACACAGAGAACTCTTATCTGTTCTCCCGTTCAACGTTGCAAATGAGTGTGTGTGTGTGTGTGTGTGTGTGTGTGTGTGTGTGTGTGTGTGTGTGTGTGTGTGTGTGTGTGTGTGTGTGTGTGTGTGTGTGGTGAGTGTTGATAGAACATAAACTAGCTGGGGTGAAAGAGGAGTCATGCATGGAGGAATGTACACACACATACATACACACACACACACGGTTCATGGAATTGAACAAGTTGAGTTTTAAGGAGGAAGGAGGAACCAGCGATCGCTATGTTTCAACTCCATATTCTTCTTATAAATGAACAGAAAGTGTGTGTGTGTGTGTGTGCGTGCGTGCGTGCGTGCGTGCGTGCGTGCGTGCGTGCGTGCGTGCGTGTGTGCGTGCGTGCGCGCGTGTGTGTACAAATATTGAACCAATGATTTTTTTTTTAAAGTGCTTCTGGTAGCGTGTTGCGGGTTCGAGTCCCGATCCAGACAGCCTGCTGTCACTCCCATCTCTCTCCCCCATGTCTTCATCTCCATCAATAAAGGCAGAAAAGACAGAGAACATCTTTAAAAAGCTGGTCTGAATAAACCTCCTTTTGACCCTCAAACCAGCTGTAACTGAGATGTCCTTGTCAGACCAAAAACTAAACAAAAAACGTAATGTTCTTACTAGTTTATATTTCATGTCTGTCACAGGGCAGCCTGTGACCTAGATACAAACAATGAGTGAGGACCATGCACACACACCTACTGTAACTACAATCCAATGCATTTCAATGTTTGCCTGTTTATTGAATGATTGGGTGGCGGTAATAAGGGGTGTGGTCTCTTTGCACTGCTGGGGGGTTTAGTATGGGCGTTTCGGGCAGTATTTTGATGAATCGTGCACTTTATGATAGAAGCATGAAATTTGGTACACAGTTAGAAGTTCTTAGAACATGCCATATGGGACATTTTTGGCTATAGGGACATCACAGATTTGTCTTGGGAAACTTGTGGGAGCCAATCAAAGTTGGGCTCTCATAGACTTTACCATAGAGTAAAATAATACAAAAAATAAATATGCTAGCATGTGAGGGGTCAACCCAGGGGTTTTTCATGATTCTGAACCCATTGCAAGCATTTGTTTTGCACAAAAAACATTCATTGGGCTAAAAACGGCCCCCATAAAACTATTAGTGATGAGTCGTCACTCACAATTTTGTGGGGGCCGTGTTTCGGAAAAGGAACCTTAACCCAAGTATGTATAGGTTACTTTTATGCAATGGGTTATTTTATGTATATGAAAGTATTGTTACAGGTTGGTTAGTTGGGGGCAACATCCCTGAGGGAGGGCTACAGGCTTGTTTTTGTTAGTTTGCCTAAGTATTTATTTAGTTTCCAATGACTCTATTTGTTGTATTTTTACCAGTATTATGTTGGCTTCCTGATATCCCTGTGAACCTGCACTGAAGTGAGTTATGGAGAAATAAAAAAACCCTCAAAGACCATCTTGACAGTTTTTTTTTTAGGGCAACCTTACAATGTTCCTTTTGGTCTTAGGCTTCCCACAGACAGTCAGGCACTACGTTGAGTGAGAGTTGTGTGGGGGAGGTGGGGGGCAGAGACAGCACAATGCATTCCGGATGGAAGTCTAGTGGTTTGAAGTCTAGTGAGAGTCCTGTGGTTGCACAGAGCACCATCCAACAAGCACACAACACGCACTAGACTTCAAACCACTAGACTTCCATCCGGAATGCATTGTGCTGTCTCTGCCCCCCGCCTCCCCCACACAACTCTCACTCAACTTAGTGCGTTCCAGTGTGAGTGCAGCCTTACACCACACACACACGTCACACACACACACACACACACACACACGCGCACACACACACACACACACACACACACACACACACACACACACACACACACACACACACACGCACACACACTGACAGGTGCACAGCCTGCGTTGAAGGCCAGTCCTTTGTGTCAAACGCACAGCTGTAGGTGACGAGTCATCACTACAGATCCTGGACTGGACTTGACTGGAGTGGACTGGAGTTGAGTGGACTGGCAATGTGTTGTTTAGTGCAAGGGTCTTCAACAGGGGGTCCGGAACCCCTAGGGGGTCCTCAGAGTTACTACAGGGGGTCCTCCAAATCTTAGTGTGATAGAAAGGAAAAAAAAGAAAATCTCCTTTAGCCAGATTCTTAAACAGATTCTGAGAACTTTGGCCAAAAATAGCAGATCTACAAGCTCACAACGCCTCGCGCTGCAAGGCGTTGAGAGCTTATAGATTGGCTATTTTTGGAAAAGAGGTTTGGTGTAGAGGGGAGAGTAGTAGTGACGGTTCAAGTGGTTCAATATCTGAAAACACAAATTGACATGAATCCAAAATACCCTGATGATTGTGCTGTCAAACGATGAAACTATGTGGAACATTTGAGAAGGTTGTAGGGGTCCCTGCTTCATCTCTCTCTCAGCTAAAGGGTCCCTGCTTCATCTCTCTCTCTCAACTAAGGGGTGCCTGCTTCATCTCTCTCTCAGCTAAGGGGTGCCTGCTTCATCTCTCTCTCAGCTAAGGGGTCCCTGCTTCATCTCTCTCTCAGCTAAGGGGTGCCTGCCTGCTTCATCTCTCTCTCAGCTAAGGGGTCCCTGGCCTGAAAACGTTGAAGACCCCTGGTTTAGTGTTTATTAACGGATCTCCATTATTCTTCACAGCAGTGAACTCTACTCTGTCTGTTCAAACACTCACACTTCACAATCCAATTGGAATTCTAGCGATACAGTGTTAGTTATTTTTTCCCCCTTTTTCTGCTTTGGTAACTGATGTTATCCTCTGCATATCTGTCTGTCATTCAATGTTATATGAGATACATAAAGTAATGTGTTCTATTCAATGTTATATGAGATACATAAAGCACTGTGTTCTATGCAATGTTATATGAGATACATAAAGTACTGTGTTCTATTCAATGTTATATGAGATACATAAAGCACTGTGTTCTATTCAATGTTATATATGAGATACATAAAGCACTGTGTTCTATTCAATGTTATATGAGATACATAAAGCACTGTGTTCAATTCAATGTTATATGAGATACATAAAGTGGTTCCTGTGTAAATAAGCCAAAAAGCTTATTAGGATCTCCTTTTAGTTGACCTTGTACCAGTGATTTGTACTGTCATGAAACTGTACCTTTTCCTATGCAACCTTCTAATGATTGAAGTTGGAGACATACCACTTGTTTGGATAACATTTTTGGAGTAATATAACGTTACAATAATCAGCCTCATGGTGGATGCCGAGGATTCTAACCCGGGTCTCCCACGTGAAAGATATTGGACTTTCACGTGGGAGACCCGGGTTCCAATCCTGGGCATTACATCTGCATTAAAGGACAACTTTAGAGATGAGTGTTAAAATCTTTTCATTTACTGCTTTCTATCGTTTTAGCGATTTTAGTATTTTGATTTCAGTGGGTGGGGGCATGCGTACAAGTGGCTAAATATGTCTTTTTAGACACAATAAGCCGGCAGTTTCTTTGTTACTATTTACATCAGCCCCCATAACTCACATCTGCCCATGAAAGATTGCGGTGCATCTTGGGAATGGGCTTATTGTGTCTAAAAATACATATTTAAGTACGCAAATCAAAATTGTTAGAATCACTAAAACGATAGAAAGCAGTAAATGAAAACATTTTAACACTCATCTTTTCTTTTCTCTAATTACAATATAAAATATGAACCCTTGTTGTAAAAAAACAAAGTTGTCCTTTAAACATGCAACCACACTCTGTCATTAAAGCACAGTGATCATGTGACACAGAGCATCTGATGTCTACTTCAAACAGCACTCAGAGATGAAGGACTAGCAGTCACGCACGCACGTGCAACGCACGCGCACACACACACACACACACACACACACACACACACACACACACACACACACACACACACACACACACACACACACACACACACACACACACACACACACACACACACACACACACACACACACACACACACACACACACACACACACACACACAGAGAGAGAAAGGCCTGCTCTCCCTGCCCTATTCTCCTGGGAGGTCTGAGCCGATCCCTGTTTTCACTGTTTCTGTTTTATTTTCCTAAAATGTCATTGAATAGAGAGAGAGAGAGAGAGAGAGAGAGAGAGAGAGAGAGAGAGAGAGAGGTAGAGTATATAAAAAGAAGGAATATTTATATAAAGGAATAAACAATGTTGCATCATGACCCAGAAATGTGCCCCGCCCGCTGTTTGAGAAACTCTGAATGGAGTCTGTGTCAGCTTGTTTTCCTGTGAGACCTGTCGCCCCTCTCTCCCCACAGGCAGGGTTGCTATACACACATCCCTTTTGCAAGATATTGAAAAAGATATTGATAGGTCTGTAACTCTGAGTGTACAAATGGAACCAAATGGACCTTACAGGTCTGTAACTCATGGATGGTGTGGGTGTGTGTGGGTGTGTGGGTGTGTGTTTTGATGTTATGCTTTTGAAACTGATATTATCCTAGATAAAGTACTATGTTTCTATCCGTCTGTCTTTCAATGTTATATGAGATACTTAAAGTGTGGTTCCTGTGGAAATAAGCCTCGGCTTTCTAGGATCTCCTTTTAGTTGACCTTGTACCAGTGATTTGTACTGTCATGAAACTGTACTTTTTTCTATTGCAAACTTCTAATAAATTCTTCAATCAATCAATCAATGTGTGTGTGTGTGTGTGTGTGTGTGTGTGTGTGTGTGTGTGTGTGTGTGTGTGTGTGTGTGTGTGTGTGCGTGCGTGCGTGCGTGCGTGCGTGCGTGCGTGCGTGCGCAGGGGGGGGTGGGGGTTCTACAGGGTGCTTACATTTGGAGGAAATGGTGAGCATACCTCAGTAGTGACAACGTACACCCCCCCCCCATGCCCCATGTGACAGAGGTGAGGGAGAGGGTCTTCTCTAAAAGGCAGGGATTTCATTATTACAGAAATCCTCAGTTTCATATGGTCTATAACTTTTCTGGATTCTAATGAATCCACATTAAGTGCTTATCCCGATAAGAAGTCTTTGTGAGCGTGCGTGCGTGTCTGTGTGTATGTAATCCGGGTATCTCGAGAACCGTTCGTCCCACCAGCTTCAGATTCGGCACGCGCGTTCCCTGCCGCGGTGTCTGTGAATCTGCTCTTCAAGGAAGGCGGTCGATTTGAATGCAAAAATGTAGTATGCCAAAGCAAATTCCTATGTGTATTAATTACACAATGGTTAATAAAGAAATCTGAATCTGAATCTGAGTGCAGTGCCAGGCCTCGACCAGAACCGATACGTGGTTTTGCGGAACCGGCACGAATGGTTCGGAATCTTTGTATGCGGAGCTGATGTCTGACATTAGGGTTTTCCAGAACCGGCACTGTGTCTGCAGAGATCTCCATATATGGGCATAAAATGGACGCAGACAGACAGATACAGATCATACAAGGCACCAACCTGCTCATCAGGAGCAGTTAGGGGTTCAGAGTCTTGCTCAAGGACTCTTCCACACTAACTCTGGGGGAGCCCGGGATCGAACTGGGAACCCTTTGGGCACCCTCTTTGTTCTAAGACGGCCACTCTACCCCTGAGCCACTGCTGCCCCCCCAGAATGACAGAACCTCTGAAGCTCACCCAGAATGCTTACAGAGAGAAAGGAGAAAAAAGTTACCCAAAGCAAACAAAAATAAACAGATTGTAGAATCACTCATCCTGTTTATGGAGGTCCAGCCGACACCAGGGACTGTGTTGTTGTTTTGGTTTCATACTGTACTGTTTTATAAGCCCTACTGCAGGGGTCTTCAACAGGGGGTCTGGGCCCCCTAGGGGGTCCTCAGAGTTACTACAGGGGGTCCTCCAAATATTCCAATCCTTTTTATATCAACCACTTGAACCCTAGTGTCCATATTCTGATAACTGTAGCCAAAAATAGCAGATCTACAAGCTACTACAAGGCGTTGTGAGCTTGTAGATCGGCTATTTTCGGCAAAGAGTTTTGGTGTAGAGGGGGAAAAGAGCAGACTAAGTACAGAGTGAAAGATCAAGTTTATTAAGTATTGACGGTACAAGTGGTTAAATATCTGAAAACACACATTGACATGAATCCAAAAATACACTGATGATTGTGCTGTCAAACAATGAAACTATGGAATCTATGAACAGGTTGTGGGGGTCCCTGCTTCATCTCTCTCTCAACTAAGGGGTCCTTGGCCTGAAAACGTTGAAGACCCCTGCCCTGTATGTGCGTGTGAGTCCGTGTCCGTGTGCGCATGTGTGTGTGTGAGTGTGCGTGTGTCCGTGTGCGCGTGTGTGCATGTGAGTGTGCGTGTGTCCGTGTGTGTGTGTGTGTGTGTGTGTGTGTGTGTGTGTGTGTGTGTGTGTGTGTGTGTGTGTGTGTGTGCGTGTGCGCCAATAACAGCACTGACCGACTGACTGACCACTGCAGGGTTGCCAGGTCGATAAAAACAAGCCCCCAAAGAAGCCACTATATAACAGGCCATGAGAACTGTAAACCTACACATCATAACATGTAGTTTACAGTTTACGGTTTAGGCATTTAGCAGACGCTTTTAATCCAAAGCGACTTACAATAAGCAGTTACAAAAACATCACAAGATAATATGTCAGTACATCAACAGCAATATAACAAGTGCAAATGGATATCTATCTAGAGAAAAACACAATATAATCAAAGTTCTAAAAAAAAAAAAGAAAAAAAAATGTATACACATCAGCTATTGGAAAATAGACGATCTACAAGCTTGCATAGATCTGAAATAGACGATCTACAAGCTTGCATAGATCTGCCATTTCCAAAATATTTTCAGATGGGGGTCCTTGGACAAATACATATTACTTTGGGGGTCCTTGATTTGAAAAAAGGAGAACCACTGGTTAAAACAAAATCAGGAAGCCAAGCCCCAAATAAGCAACAACGCTTTTGGAAAGAAGCCCAAAAATACACACTCTGCAACTATTCATATTTACAAGCAACTTGACAGAAAAAGCAGCTTTAAGTCCCTTAAGCAGACATGGCAACACTGATCATCATGACGCACACTGGACCCTTTCCAAGGCAGCTGTGACCCGGGACATCATTGTCACGATAATGGATTTAAAGCAGAGTTTAAATCTAATGCAATTCACATCCAAAACCCTGAAGGGTTGTTTCACTATTAAAACCTGAGGCTGGATCTAGAAATGACTTCTGAATCAGAAGTCCTCACACTTTCTGCATTCTATGATCCTCTAGTTTACTGAGACGCTACGCTGTCTCTCTGCATTCTATGATCCTATAGTTTACTGAGACGCTACGCTGTCTCTCTGCGTTCTATGATCTTATAGTTTACTGAGACGCTACGCTGTCTCTCTGCGTTCTATGATCCTATAGTTTACTGAGACGCTACGCTGTCTCGTACGCTGTCTCTCTGCATTCTATGATCCTATAGTTTACTGAGACGCTACGCTGTCTCTCTGCGTTCTATGATCCTATAGTTTACTGAGACGCTACGCTGTCTCTCTGCGTTCTATGATCCTATAGTTTACTGAGACGCTACGCTGTCTCTCTGCGTTCTATGATCCTATAGTTTACTGAGACGCTACGCTGTCTCTCTGCGTTCTATGATCCTATAGTTTACTGAGACGCTACGCTGTCTCTCTGCGTTCTATGATCCTATAGTTTACTGAGACGCTACGCTGTCTCTCTGCGTTCTATGATCCTATAGTTTACTGAGACGCTGCGCTGTCTATCTGCGTTCTATGATCCTATAGTGTACTGAGACGCTGCGCTGTCTCTCTGCATTCTATGATCTTATAGTTTACTGAGACGCTACGCTGTCTCTCTGCATTCTATGATCCTATAGTTTACTGAGACGCTACGCTGTCTCTCTGCATTCTATGATCCTATAGTTTACTGAGACGCTAAGGTGTCTCTCTGCATTCTATGATCCTATAGTTTACTGAGACGCTACGCTGTCTCTCTGCATTCTATGATCCTATAGTTTACTGAGACGCTAAGGTGTCTCTCTGCATTCTATGATCCTATAGTTTACTGAGACACATCATGACGTCATTTGGCTTGCAGGGACTGAGGCATTAGTAGAACTGGGGGCTTTATGCCTTTATTAATAGGACAGTGGATGGGTTTTGTTCACTCTCATAATGATGTACTTAGATGTCCACATGCGATGATGTATTTATTGAGATTGTCTACCCACCTCTGGGCTATTTCTATATGAAAATTAAATAAAAAAGATTTGAAAAGAAATAGGACAGTGAACTGACAGGAAATGGGGGGAGAGACACGCTGTACAGATAGGCTTTGAGCATCATGCAAATCCACCCGCAAAATTCATCAACCGCCCATTATCCAACCGCATCAATTATATCATCCAATTTACAGAACCAACCGCCAACGGCATCTTCCATAATGTCAAATTATTATTATTTTCTGGTATTCTCAGTTTTCTTAGATCACAGACATGGATCAAACCTACAGAATGTCCGTTTGTCTGTTTTCCTTTATTTTTATGAATCGGTGAACATACGGAGGTCGCTCTAATACCTACAAATGAGCCTAACCTATGCAATAGCATTCTATAAGCAGCAGTAGGCTAGGCTACTTGTACTGTCTGTAACCATTTGTATTATATGAATGAATGAGTTTAATTTCTCACACAACAGACAGACAGACAGACGGGAGGTGGAATGCCCACACACACACACACACACACACACATACACACACACACACACACAGATAGAGACAGCACCGCGGCAGAGAGAGCAAGAGAAAAAGAGAGAGAAATGAACACACAGCTTGCTAGTGAGAAGTTAACTCTTACGGACTGCAAATATGCGCAATGAAGCTACAGTATATGAGAGGTTTAACCTTTTAGCACGGCAACCAGTGCAAGGCATGCTGATGGTTATACGTGGACACAGCTGTAAGTTTAATCATGGACATTGCCTCGTGAAAAACCACGTTGTAATATTAATTAATAATTATATTTGATTGACCCACATGTTTTATATTATGATGTCATATGAAGCTGGACACCACCCTCTGATTGGCTACGGGCATAAAGACAGAGACACAGACATTTGGCTAATTCATAGATATAGATGTCATAGTACTGTAGATGACATCATAATATCATGACATCATAACATCCAGTATCCACACTCCTTTTATGGTCACACTGAAAACTTTGGAAAACTACAGCTGCGAACAAAATGTTTAATGTACGTTAATGTAAACCAATGGTGTCTCTCTCTCTCTCTCTCTCTCTCTTTCTCTCCAAATGCATTTTCTTTTTTACTATAAAAAGCCAGGAATAGCCAATCTACGTGAACACATAATGTGAACACATTTTACTATACTACACCAGTAAAGCAATACACACACACACACACACACACACACACACACACACACACACACACACACACACACACACACACACACACACACACACACACACACACACACACACACACACACACACACACACGCACACACACACACACACACACAAACAAACACACAGGGTTCTGCTTCATGTGTTCCAACACAGAACAGAACGATACGATGTCATCATCTGTAGAGGAGATGAACTCTATGACCTCACGGTGTACAGTATACAGTAGGATGATTACAGTATTATCCATAATATAAAGCCATTTAACACTTATTGTACACTAATGAATGAATTTTGTCACTTGTCATCTTCATAGATGGTGGTCAGCCACAAACTCACAGTCATAATAAACGATACCAGTTATATTCAGAATTTCCACAAAATATTAGAAAATGCTCAATAGTGGGCTGGATAAAAGCCCGGCTCATCAACACCGACCCACTCATTGGAGGCAATGTGGGGTTCAGAGTCTTGATCAATGTGGGGTTCAGTGTCTTGATCAATGTGGGGTTCAGTGTCTTGTCCAATGTGGGGTTCAGTGTCTTGATCAATGTGGGGTTCAGAGTCTTGATCAATGTGGGGTTCAGTGTCTTGATCAATGTGGGGTTCAGTGTCTTGTCCAATGTGGGGTTCAGTGTCTTGATCAATGTGGGGTTCAGAGTCTTGATCAATGTGGGGTTCAGTGTCTTGATCAATGTGGGGTTCAGTGTCTTGATCAATGTGGGGTTCAGTGTCTTGTCCAATGTGGGGTTCAGTGTCTTGTCCAATGTGGGGTTCAGTGTCTTGATCAATGTGGGGTTCAGTGTCTTGATCAATGTGGGTTTCAGTGTCTTGTCCAATGTGGGGTTCAGTGTCTTGATTAATGTGGGGTTCAGTGTCTTGTCCAATGTGGGGTTCAGTGTCTTGATCAATGTGGGGTTCAGTCTCTTGATCAATGTGGGGTTCAGTGTCTTGATCAATGTGGGGTTCAGTGTCTTGTCCAATGTGGGGTTCAGTGTCTTATCCAATGTGGGGTTCAGTGTCTTGTCCAGTGCAGGGGAGAAAATCTTTTAACTTGCGCTTTTAATATTGTATGAGGTTATGTTTTGGTGTTTTGTTGTCTTATTTTGTATTTGCTTTGTTTTTTTGTTTGTTACTATGTTATATGCCTATATCACTCCTATGTAAATAGACTATGGTCTATTTTTATTGTCTTTGGGAAGCACTTTGGGCCAACTGATGTTGTTTTTAAATGTGCTATATAAATAAAATTGACTTGACTTGACTTGTCCAATGTGGGGTTCAGTGTCTTGTCTAATGTGCCCTATAGTAATAATATTACTATAGGGCAGGATATTCATTACGCGGCGCACACACGCACGCACGCACACACACACACACACACACACACACACACACACACACACACACACACACACACACACACACACACACACACACACACACACACACACACACACACACACACACACACACACACACACACACAGATATAACTTCCTGTGTGCAGTTCTAATAATAGTCTCTCCACACTGATAAGCATCACAGGCAGCGTTGCCAGGTCTTGTGAGAGAAGCAAGCAACCGCCACAAGAAGCCACCTCGTGTGTTCTGTTGTAAATGTACATCTCTGCTCTATGAAAATAGCAGATCTACAAAGATCAAAACGTGCATTCTGCAAAAAAAACCTGCATCCTGCAAACCACCGATATTTACAAGCGGCTTTACAGAAAAACAAGCCCCAAGTGGCTCATAATAGGCTGACATGGCAACCCTGATCACAAGGCTTCCAGTAAATGAAGACTAACTATTGAAAAATAGCAGATCTACAAGATCGCAACCGAGTGCCGTGCTGCAAGCTTGTAGATAGGATAAAAAAAAAGAAAAAACATGATTCTTTTTTGCAAGTCTTTGAATATATTTTTTTAAAAGTGAACTTTTGTAACTCAAATATTTGCTTCTGGGTGGTCCCTGGAGCAACATGTTCTGAGATGGGGGTCGGTGGCCAAACACGTCATTTTTGGGGGTCCTGGACATGAAAAGGTTTGAGAACCACTGATTTAGAAGAAGGATTTAAAGACATTCATAGAATCGGGTCAAAACATATTCAAAGACTTGCTCAAATGTTCACAATAAAATATAAAATAAAAATTGCAGATCTACACGCGGCACCGATAGTTAAAGCGTAACATAATGGTTAAAGTGGTTCAAATCTAATAAAGTGACAGTGATTTGCGTTCAGAAGAAAAACGACAAGGAGATTCACTGATCCTCTGCTTCACCTTTTCATGTTTGATGTCTACTGAGGCTTTTGTGGAGAAAAAAACTGACGGTTTTGTAATTTCCTTCCTGTAGGTTTCTATCAGGGACGTGCAGAGAACGTTAGAGAGGCAGGGGCTGACATTCTAAAAGGGACTTTTGGTAGAAATATCGAAAATAGCAGACTGCGAGGCGTTGTGAGCTTGGAGGTCGGCTATTTTCGCTGTGTGATACCACACTTAAATAAGGATTATCAAGTGAATACTGGAGATGTGGCGTAACGGCATGGATTTCTACACAGAGAGGGCAATTCTTTCAACATAAGATGCTGCATTCAAGTTCAGGAGAGTTTGGACAAGGCAATTCTCTTGAATGCTGCCTTCAGGTATGGCATGGGAAGGGGGTATTTGCATTTCTTTCACCATAGTAAAAACTGCATTTATGGTCTGGAGAGGGCACTTTTTACAGACAGATGTCTATGTGTGCACGTGCCTGGTTACTATGACAGATCCATTGGTTCTGGTGGTGACTAGCCTCGGAAACCCAGGCTTTTATTTTGGCTATAGGAGGTGACAGATCTTGTCTTTTCATTGCGTTAGAATTAGAAGCCCATGCAACAAACAGCCTGAGTAGACGTTGAAATGACCCAAACATGTTGGGAAGTGAAATATCCCAGTGTGTGTGTGTGTGTGTGTGTGTGTGTGTGTGTGTGTGTGTGTGTGTGTGTGTGTGTGTGTGTGTGTGTGTGTGTGTGTGCGTGCGCGTGCTTGCGTGTGCGTGTCATGTACCTCTGAACTTCTTAGGAGGGTTGTTGAGGTCTCCGGCGTCAGGTTGGACCACACAGCGGTCATCTACCAGTCTGAGTGAGGACAGGAAGAGGAAACTAGGTTAATGACATGACCTGACCTTTACAACAATAGGTTACTGTATCACTGATTTGACCTCTGACACCCGGCCTAAAAGGAACACCCAAAAAAAGCCCTTGTGGTTTTTGGGTCGATACAGAGTGATAAATGGACCTTATATTAAAGCTCTGTAACTCTGAGAGGATTTGTATAAACACATATTATAATGAAAGCCAACATTTCAGCGGAAACTGAGTGGGGTAAACACAATGGTAAATTGTGGTGCATTTCTATAGCGCCTTTATCCAAAGAACTTTACAATGTGCACTGCATTCACCCATTCTCTCTCGCACACGCACACACCACACACACACACACACACACACACACACACACACACACACACCTACATTTTGGGACGGCGTTTGAATGAATCTAAAACGTTCGGACAATTTTGCCGTAAAATGAAAGCCTTAAAACAGCAGATCTACAAGCTCACAACGTGTCGCGCTGTGACACGTTGTGAGCTTGTAGATCAGCTATTTTCTGCCGTGTGACCCACCCCCCCTCCACACACACACACATATAAAATAAAGAAACTTCTAATTTCTCTTTTAGACTCTGACAGTGGTCTGAAACTAACCTCTAAATGTCTCACACACATCCATGAGGGAAGGTATGATAAGAATGTGTGTGTGTGTCTGGAAAGAGACAACCCAAGCAAAATGGAATGCTATCTGGCACTAAAAAGAGAATATACATTTGCAGAATATCCGAGCACAGTAAATGACCCAAAACTCAGGAAAACCTTGACTAGGTACAGACTCAGCGAACACAGCCTTGCAATAGAGAAAGACCTGCTTTTGTGCATGTGCTACGTGCAATCGTGCATGCATAGTGTGTGTCTGTTAATTAATTTGACACATACACCAATATCTCATTTAAAGCCATCTTCGTCGATATGTATACCTCACATGTTGATACCTTCAAATCAAATCAAATCAAATCAAATTTTATTTATAGAGCACATTTACAACAATAAAATTGCCCAAAGTGCTGAACAAGTATGCATCAATGCACAACAAAAGAAAAACAAACCTGTGTCACACTCACAGGGCAGAACATAGGAGCAGCAGATAAAAATTAAACAACATTAAAAGCAACAGAGAAAAGATGTGTCTTTAAAAGAGATTTAAAAACACCAATTGACTGGGCACATCGAATATTTAAAGGGAGGTTATTCCAAAGAGTAGGGGCAGCCGCAGCGAAAGCCCGGTCGCCCCTGGACCTAAGGTTTGTTGGGCGAACCTCCAGGAGCGATTGGTCTGCAGACCTCAGAGCCCTCGCTGGGGAGTAGCGACTAATCAATTCGGCTATGTAGGGAGGGGCCAATCCGTGTACAGATTTAAAAGCAAATAAAAGAATTTTAAAATGAATTCTGAACTGAACAGGGAGCCAGTGGAGAGCAGCCAGGACCGGCGTAATGTGCTCCCTCTTTTTTGTGCCTGTGAGGAGGCGGGCAGCCGCATTTTGCACTAACTGCAGGCGTCTGAGAGCTGATTGATCAATACCTATGTATAATGAATTGCAGTAATCGAGTCTTGATGATATGAATGCGTGAATGGCCATTTCCAGTTGTTTGGGGGGGAGGTATGGTTTAACTTTGGCTAGTAGTCTGAGCTGGAAAAAACTGGTTTTAACTAGAGCTGATTTGTTTATTAAGTGAAAAATTGCTATCCAGAAAAACACCTAGATTTTTGACTGACGGACAGATGTTGGCATTGAGGGAACCGAGGACGTTAGTGTTTGGGACTGCGTTTTGACCAAAGAATATTATTTCTGTTTTACTGTCATTGAGATTTAAGAAGTTGGTAGCCATCCAGGTTTTAACTTCACTAAGACAGTTGAGTAGTGGGAGAAGAGAGTCATTTGCGTTGGTTGTGAGGGGAAGGTAGATTTGGACATCATCTGCATAGCAATGGAATGAAATATTGTACTTGGCAAAAATGGCACCCAGGGGAAGCATATACAGCAGAAAGAGGATCGGACCCAAGATAGAACCTTGGGGAACTCCAGACGTGAGAGGGGCTGGGGCTGATGTGAAAACACCTAGCTGGACGGAAAAAGATCTATCAGCGAGGTAGGACTGGAGCCAGGCTAATGCGAGGCCTGTGATTCCTACATGATGTTCCAAACGGGACAGGAGAGTTTCATGGTGGACAGTATCAAAAGCGGCCGATAGGTCAAGAAGAACCAGTACGGAGGATTTGCCAATGTCAGCTGCTAAAAGTAAATCATTAAAAACACGCAGGAGGGCTGATTCTGTACTATGCCCTGGTTTAAATCCTGACTGAAACTTTTCATGAAGGTCGTATTTGACTAAAAATGATTGTAATTGTGTGTAGATAATTTTCTCCAGAATTTTGGACAGAAACGGAAGTAGTGATATGGGTCTGAAGTTAGATAGGGTGGCAGCATCTAGGTTTTTCTTTTTAAGGAGAGGATGAACAATGGCATGCTTGAGAGTGACTGGGACTGAGCCGGAGAGAAGGGATGAATTGATTATTTGGAGGACACTAGGGCCTATTATATCAAAAACGTCTTTAAAGAGCTGGGAGGGAATGGAATCTAACTGGCAATTTGTGGGCCGCAGGTGCATAGCCACTTCAGTAAGAGCGGGCAGAGTGACCGGTTTGAAGTGAGAGAAAGTGGTGGTGGGCAGGGGCAGAGGAGCGTCTGAGACTGGGGGGGTAGTTCTAATGGGGTGCCCTGTCCTGAGATCAGAGATTTTATTAATACAAAATGTTTGAAACTTAGTGCAGAGTGAGAGTGATGGGGTAACAGGGGGGGCTTCACGAGGATTAGTGAGTGAATAAAAAATGTTGAAAAGGACCTGGGGTTTATTACTATTTTGCGTGACCAGATTGGAGATGTATTCTGTTTTAGCGGCTTTTACTCCTCTGTGATATGCAGTAAGCGAGGAGCGTAGAATATCCAAAGAAACATGGAGTTTATCTTTGCGCCATCTTCTCTCTGCGCGTCTACACGTGCATCTTAGGGCCCGAGTCGCGTCATTCAGCCACGGCTCATAGAGTTTCTTTGTGCGTTTCAATCTAAGAGGGGCAACTAAGTCCAGAATATTAGTACATCTTGTATTAAATGTAGATAAAAGAGCCTCTGTACTGAGAGCACTAGGTGTGTCCAGGGCAGGAGGGGATTGAATAAATGACATGGAGAACTGAGAAGCAGTTAATGGGGTTATGGCACGTGAGAGACGAGTTGGGGGGGCGGCCTGTGACAAGGCACCGGGAGTTGTAGTATTAAAAACAATAGGGAAGTGGTCAGAGATATGGGGAATGGCAAAGACATCAAGAACGGATACTGTTGAAACCGAGGTCATAACAAGGTCAAGTATATGACCCTTGTTATGGGTTGGGCCGGTTGAGGACAGGGAAAGGTTAAAGGATTCCAAAAGGCTTAGGAAATCCTTAACCATGGGGCGTGTTTTACAGCAGATATGAATATTTAGATCGCCACAGAGCAATATGTTTTCGTATTTAATCATGATACTTGATAAAAAATCACCAAAATCAGAAATGAAGTTCTTGGTTTTGGGTGGCCGATAAATCAAAGCACAAAGTAAGGGAGTACTAGACAAATTAACTTCAAAAAGCTGCAATTCAAAGCTTAAGTAGTTAGCCTCAGGTGGGATCAGACGACATGAAATAGAAGATTTAAAAACAGTTGCTACACCGCCCCCCCCACTAATGGACCGGGGGGAGCTGAAAAAGTTATATTCAGGTGGGAGGAGTTCAGAAAAAATAACGCAGTCTCCAGGATGGGTCCAGGTTTCTGTGAGGAACAGAAAGTCCAAATCACGTTCAATTATGAAGTCTTTGAGCCAGGACGTTTTGTCAGTTAAGGAGCGTATGTTTAGCAGGGCCATCTGAAGCTTAGTGTCAGGGATAGATGAGGATGCGGCCCGCCTTAGCGAGCGTAGGTGGGCAGGCACACTGCCACGCCTGGAACACTGGCCAGACACTGACAGCAGCTTATAATTTAATTGTCTTGGTTTTATTAAAATTGGGATAGAGGAGGGAGGGGATAAGATAACAGGATTTAAAAAATTAGAGGTGGTTGTGTTCAATCTAATGGGGACTGGTCGGGGAGGGGTTAAAATAACATGATTTAAAATAACCATATCGGAGGGGGAGACGGCCACTGGGGGACTGGGGGGGTCACTAAAAGCATTAACAATAATAGTGGGGTCATTAGAAACATTAATAGCAGAAAGTGCATTTTTTGGTCCAAGCCCAATGGAAAAAGGACTAGGGTGCAGGGTGGAACTAATGGGGTGAGAACTAGGACCAGACGGACGTCATTTACCGACGGACGTGTGGACAGCGTGGAGTATATTATCTGCTAAAACTTGCGAGCCCGGAAGATTTGGGTGCAAACCGTCATTCTTAACTCATTAACTGCCAAAAACGTGAATCCCTTAAAAATCCCGTTGTACCACCCTGCCACGCCCGTGAATCCCGTGAATAAAAAAAAAAAAAAAAAAAAAAAAGATTTTTTTTTTTAATTTTTTTTTTCAAAAAAATTTTTTTGGACCCCAAAAACGTTAGTAGGCATGATAGCGATCGCGAAATTGCTTGTTTAACCCCCATACAACCCCCATACAACTCAGGTAGCAGACCTCCAAGCTCACAACAGTGTAAAACATAATGGCTGCTATCTCATGAATGCCTGAACGGATTTCCATTCGGATTTTTTTGTTTGAAAGCTGTGAGCAATGTGGACACACGTGGTGCATTATCTAGGCATGGGTGTGCATGATCCGTGCACTATGAATTACATGGAAGTCTATGGAGACGAATGGCAGTTAAAGAGTACGAAGGTATTGTTAAATGGCAGCATATGAGTTAAAAAGAGGGACGCGATTCCAAAATAGATTAAAATTATCGATGTAATCTAGTTTGTGTACTTTACAAGCCGAAAGCAGCCAGGTGTGGAGAGATAGAGTTCTACTGAAGCGGCCACCCGAACCGCGGGGCAGTGGGGGGATGGGACCAGAGATCAGGGCTGGCAACCCGGACTGCTTAATTACTTTGAAAAGAGCTTCAAAGTCTTGTTTCGTCAATTCTGATTCCTGCCGTGATGTATCATTACAACCAATGTGGATTATCATGCGTTTAATAGTGGATGGGAGAGATGGTAACAGGTTCTGGAGTGAGTTTGAGAGGATGTTTACCGTGGCACCGGGAATACAAACAGTGGTTGCATTGAAAAAACGCACATTCCTAATTATACTATCTCCTATGATAAGAGTTGAGGGAGTGAATAGTGGACCGGGGACAGAGGATGGCTGAGCAGAACCAGTGGACGTGGAGGGGGCAGGCGGTGGCTGAGCGGAGCCCGTGGACTTGGACGGGACACTGAGAGGCTGAGTGGATCCAACGGACGGAACGGGGACTGTTTTTTTGGGCCCGGTAGACTTGGATGGAGCCGCGGGACCTGCCGCCTTATTTTTTACAGCTGATAATATCATCCTACGTCGAGCCTTTGCCTGTGCATCAGCTGAGGCCGGCACGGAACCAGGCTGGGGAGACGGAATATGCTCCTGAGAGCAGTGGACAGCAACCGTGGCAAGCGGCATAGCCATTTCAGCGGGTTCAGAGGGTTTATGGGGAGACTCTGGCACCGCTGAGAGACCATTTCTCCCCTGGAGTGTGGGGAAATTGTCTTCAATCAACAGGGAGTACCTATTACTGGTAGGAATCAGTGGGGCCTGATTGGAGGTATTATGACATGAATGCAATGATTTTTTCTTTTCATTGCGCCCGGCTGTTAACCCGGGGAGTAAAGGGGCAGGAGTGGAGCACGACTGTGGTTGTATCCGGACTTTGGGCTTAGCCCCGACACGGACCCAGCAGTCGGACTCGGACAGAGTCATTGGGACAGTGAGGTCCAGGTCGCGGGTCGTCTTGGCCGAGACGAGAGCGGGACCTGTGCAGAGTACCATCGGGACCGTGTCGTCCAGATCAGCCGCTGCTTGGGATGATGCGACGGGGCTTGTGGATATTTCAGAGTCGGATGACGAGACTATTGCCGGGGCTGAGGTGACGATATCAGGACAGAGGAAATCAAGCAGCGTCTCATCCTCTTTGATTTGGTGCAATATGGAGATCCTTTCTTGAAGTTCGTTCACTATGTGAGACAGACGGAGGCAGCTGTTGCAGTCCGGAGGCAGGGTAAGTGAAGTCATCGTGGTGCTGGGGAGAGAAAAATATCTAAGGCCAGTAAAAGTGTAACACTGATGTATTGGATGCAGTAGCAGGCTAGGTGAAAATTCGGCAGACAGGCAGCTCAGGACACATACCCGCACGGGCTACACAAGTAGCCCACAGCGAGAAGTAGACACAAACACACAGCACTGGACAGCACACAGCATTGGAGGTCCAATTGGAACGAGACTCACCGGCAAAGGCCCAGAGACTGGGCCTATTGCGTTGAATCCGCTTGTTGTATGGTTTGGTGGTTTCCTCTCGGTGGTTGAAGGTTGATGTACTCCGAGCTGTTGAATAGCTGTCAGCCTAGCAGCCGGCACCGTGCCCGGGTAGGCTAGATGTCAAACTAGCCCCAGAGCTAACGCCGGTATCAGACGGCATAAAAGTATAGAGAGCACAAGCGCTGTGGATCCAGTCACTTAGCTCTTACTCGGATATTAATATATACAGATAAAAACAACTTGTAACTGGCATGATTGATATAAAAAGTAACTAAAAGTTGTTTTAAAAAGCCAAGTGCTAAAATAGTTGCCGACAGAGCTGCTGAGCAACGTGCGCCACCATACATGGTTTCCACCTGACAGGGTGATATAGGTAGGTCTACATGTTCCATATATATGTATACCTCACATGTTGATACCTTGATATAGGTAGGTCTACATGTTCCATATGTATACCTCACATGTTGATACCTTGATATAGGTAGGTCTACATGTTCCATATGTATACCTCACATGTTGATACCTTGATATAGGTAGGTCTACATGTTCCATATGTATACCTCACATGTTGATACCTTGATATAGGTAGGTCTACATGTTCCATATATATGTATACCTCACATGTTGATACCTTGATATAGGTAGGTCTACATGTTCCATATATTGCCCAGCCTTACTAGCAAATAGCAACCACCATAATAGCAACCACCATGTAGCATTGTGCATATAGATACAAAACGTGGTAGAAACAGAGCTACACTTTCTAACCACCTGCCCACTATACAAAGACATCAGAGACACATACTTCCCACAGATTACACACACCCGAAGTGAGTTTGAAAACATGACCAATGATGAAAAACTCCCATACCTACTGGGAGAAATACAACAATGTTCGAACACAGCAGCAAGATTTGTGAACCGTTGCGACAAAAGAAGGCTAGAAACACAACCACCCTAAGGACTATAAACCATGGATTGACATCTAGACCTACTGCACATACAGTATGAAACAGCGCTGCTACCTTAAAATGCATTTTGAGAAAAAATAATGCTGTTATTTGTTCCAAAAGCTTTATACCCTGTATATACATATATATATATATATATATATATATATATATAAAATGTCACAATGCGACATAGCTCTGTTTACACAATGCTGTACCCCCTCCCAATGTATATATGTTCCCCATTTTCAACTGTTTTTATTTTATTTGTGACACTTGCTTTGGCAATGTAAACGTATGTTTTCTCATGCCAATAAAGCTCCTTTGAATTGAATTGTGTGTGAGTGTGTGTGTGCGTGCGTGCGTGCGTGCGTGCGTGTGTGGATTAGTCTTTGATCTTTCTCACTGGTCACTGTGTAACCACTTTCAAGTTCAACCTGATCTGGACATGAGCTCATGAACAGCAAACACTGTAAAAAGAAAAAAAATAGTAAAATAAAGAGTAAATGCTGAAAGAGCAGATCTACAAGTTCACAACCCTGCTGAGCCATAGTTTCTATACCTAGCAACCATCTGAAGTAAAGAAGAACCCATATGTCTACCTAGCAACTAAGGCTGGGCGATATTAGGAAAACCTTTGATACGTTGTTGAATACCTCGATATCGATATTGCTCACGAAATTAGTAAAAATAATTGCATTATATCGTTTTTAATGTTTTTCTGCTTTAGGTCCAGTGCCTGCCTAACCCAGATAATGAATAGCAAATTGCACAGTACACATAGAATAAAGAAATTAAATGCCTTATTTCCATTTTCCAACAATGGTTTTATTGAAATAACCACACCTGGTTACAGATGGACTGCTTTTGTGCATGTGCTACGTGCATGCATAGTGTGTCTGTTAATTAATTTGACACATACACCAACATCTCATTTCAAGCCGTCTTCGTCGATATGTATACCTCACATGTTGATACCTTGATATAGGTAGGTAGGTCTACATGTTCCATACATTGCCCAGCCTTACTAGCAAATAGCAACCACCATAATGGCAACCACCATGTAGCATTGCTTCAACCACCATGCATATATATACTGTGTTTTAAGTCATTGCCTTCAACCATGCATAGATACTGTGTTTTGTAACCTGAAAAGGTTGTAGAACATACCCCAGGGTGCTGATGAAACCGTTGGTAGAGCCCTCTGCATACAGAGAGCAGATGTCTCCGATGTGGAGGAAACTGGACATCTTGTCAGACATGACGGACACCTGGGGGACAGGAAATTACATCATTATGATGGAGACAAAGGAGGACGCCTGGGGGGTCAGGATATGACATCATTACGATGTGTCAACTAGAAAGGTGCACTACTGGGATATTGCTAGTGTAGTTGCAGTGATGCGAGTCACAAGGAATCCACTGGGAAGCGATCATTTATATTCATAGACTGTAAAGAAATATGGATATATTGGCTGCCAATGGTCACGTGCCACCGCAGGGATACAGGGGACATTGTCTTGAGCATGCCGAAAATAAAGTACGCGAAGAAGAATCATCACAAGCCTATGATCACAAGCCCCTCCTACAGCATACCCTGCTTTAACATCAATTATAACATAAATTGGACCATATTTTCACAAAACGCATATCATGGTGATTGAAACGAGGCTTTAAACTAGCAACAGGAACCATAACATATTCATGACAATGTTTATTAAGGTAAGAAAATCTAATGTAAAAGTTCGGGGGAATAGTGGAATGGAATGGAGAACATGTTGCTTCTGGTGCCAGAACAGCGCAAATAGCGGCCAATCATAGGAACGTTCACTTCCATGTTTGATTCATTTTAAATCGGGACAACTACACCCCTGCTATCCATACTGTATATGGCCAAGACAGCCCATATCTGTATGGCTGGTTCTACGGACAGGGATCTCCATGTATGGGCATAAAAAAGTATGACGTCAGATGTCATAGACATCATAGGACTTTCACATAACGAATAACTGAGTAAGCATGTTTGGGCTCTCACAGCATATCTCCATATACAGTACATGGATCTCCATATATGGGCACCAAGGGTCTCCATGGGTAACTGGTCCGTAAACATCACTGGCCAGATGGCCAAGAATTGGCGTGACCTCGCCCTTTAGGGCCCTGAGGCTAGGGGTGGGCGATATGGCGATAATTATCGTCTCGGCGATACAGCTTTGCCACGATAGGCCATTTCAGAATATCGTTTCTCTCGTGATACAAACAGTCATTTAGAAAAGGCTCTGGATACAGCGAGTGCACGTTCCATGAGTCGCAGCTCTATTGCTTAATTTATACTTCTATAGTACTGTGGTGTAATTCGCCAAAAAGAACAGATCTACAAGCTATAACGTGTCGCGGCTCAACGTGTCATATAGTTTGAGGATCTGTCCCCTGCTTTCACGGCCCCTCCCCCGTGCAGCACGCAGACAGGCTACAGAGTGTGTCTACAGCACTGACTGAGTTGTGATTGTGTGCAGGAGCACGGCACAGTGGTCCACGATTTAGTTTCACTTTCACGGGACTTTAGTAAAGCAGTGATGCAGCTTGGCCTGCATTCTTTGAAGCATATTTTTTATAATGGATGCATTAAACTAACAGGACGCAAACTACTTATCCGTCCTGCTATCGCTATCAGCCATCTCACTGCTTGCAAAGCTGAACTGTGCTGGAGTCTCATCCATAGCTGTGTGTTCTGGCAGTATTGATGAGATGATTTAGATCACCTTGTAAATCCATGCATCTGTTTTTATTAACTATAAACAAGTAGCTATTTGCTGCTATTTGTAAAGTGCTTATGTTTTCACCATTGATGCATGCGTGTGTCGTCGCGAATCGCGGTGAAATCGTCGCGTCTATTTTGCGTCTATTTTATCTATTACATAATTGGCTTAGTCATAAAAACCATGCCATTATTGTTAGTAGAAAAGCGAAAAGCTAGGATGATAATGAGTGAGTAATTCTCTAAAAATAAAGCTTGTATCATAACAAACCTCCTGACTTTGGTTGGTCATAAGGTAATTTGTTTTCCCTCAAGTTTCAATGGTAAGGCATGGGTTGTTGTCAACCTGTGGGTCGAGACCCCCAGAGAGGTCCCGCCAAATTGTTTTGAATATAGCCTATCTACAAGCTCACAACACTCAAAAAACATTTCAAAGGAACCCATAAAACATTTCTGGGACCCATTTGAATGACCTGAACCATCATCACACCAACTAGTAAATATTTTGAGGTAAAAGATGATAATTGTTTAATCAAACATCTGAATGTTATCATTAAAAAAAAACTATCTTTCTATCTGCAGCATAAAAATGAATAGATTATCTATAGAATATCTGTGTGGGTCTAATAAACCAACCATAAGGTAATTTGTTTTCCCTCAAGTTTCAATGGTAAGGCATGGGTTGTTGTCAACCTGTGGGTCGAGACCCCCAGAGAGGTCCCGCCAAATTGTTTTGAATATAGCCGATCTACAAGCTCACAACACTCTGATAACATTTTAAGGGAACCCATAAAACATTTCTGGGACCCATTTGAATGACCTGAACCATCATCACACCAACTAGTAAATATTTTGAGGTAAAAAATGATAATTGTTTAATCAAAAATCTGAATGTTATCATTAAAAAAATCATAGATTAGTCTATCTATCTTTCTATCTGCAGCATACAAATTAATAGATTATCTATAGAATATATGTGAGGGTCTAATAATCATAATAAACCTAAAAACCCTAATAAAACAGTATCGTGATAATATCGTGTATTGTGATACTGCATGAAGCATATCGTGATAATGCTTTTATCCAGTATCGCCCACCCCTACCTGAGGCGTCTTACTAGTCTAGCTATTAATATTATATTGGGTGTTTTTAATTTATTAGTGTCTTCTCTGCAACTGTTGAGCTTACTTTTTTATTGTGTATCTGTAAAGCACTCTGTGCATTCGTGCTGTGAAGAGGAGCTATATAAATAAAGTTCATTCATTCATTCATTCATTCATTCATTCATTCATATTAATTTAGCGAATGTCTGTCCGTCCGTCTGACCATCTATCTGCATGATGACATCACTGATACTACACAGTTTCGCCCCCATGGTAACCGTCTGTCTGCATGATACTCTGAAGTCATACTCTGATGTCATTGCGATCATCAGGTCACAAATTACTATGAAAAGCTCCACCTGCTGTCTGTCTGTCTGTCTGTCTGTCTGTCTGTCTGTCTGTCTGTCTGTCACGTCACGTCACGTCACACTTTTGGCCCTACTCTTATCTCCGCCACCGTTGCCCCTATCCATGCCAAACTTTGCACACACACACTCATTGGCTGCCAAACCACAACCTCCAGCCCTGATTTTTCACATGCCCCTCTTCCAGCACCACCATCAGGCTGATTCTTGCAAAAAAAAATATATATACAGATTTTGCCCTAAAATCACGCAAAGCGGTACACAGAATGTCTAAAGTCATGTCATCAACATGGACAGCGCCGGCGGGTCCTATAGGCAGACTACGCCGTCTGCGTGAGGCCCCGCCGACCAAAAAGGCCCCCACCGCCCCCTCCTCTGCAGAAAAGAACTAGTGCTACAAGGTTAATCGTTTTCAAACAGAAATCGCGATGTGAAGTCTCGCGATTAGCGAATCGCAAAGGCAGCGTTTTTTTATTTTAGAAATCCCTTCATAATTGACTAACGGTGGGACTACACCAAGCCGTTTCGCGCGCGTCAGTGCGTATGCGTGCGTATGCGGGGCGCGCGCGCGTATGCGCGTTTTGGATAGATCCAATGTATATCAATTCAGCCGGCTACACCAGGCGTACGGATAGCGCGAACCACGGATACGCATGCTGTAAAAATAGGATCGGTTCTATTTTTTATACATGCGTATGCGTTTTGTACACAGACTATCTGGTCTCCCGCACATATACCCCCTCCTTGGTGTAGCCAGGGGCTTTTCGCACACGCACAGCGCACGCACAGACAGCGCACGCATACGCGCGCGTTTTCTGGTGTAGTCCCACCGTAAGCAATGATCAAATCAAACTGTGGTGACTTTCTTTGCTTCCTAAATGCACATCACCCCACAGCTGAAAGTGAAAGTGAATGTGATGTTTTGGCACAGACCCAACCATAGCCGTGGGAACTAGGGGTGCTGCAGGTGTTCCAGCACCCCTATGGGGAAGTTTTCGTTTTTTATTTAAATAAGAAAAGAACAAATCAAACATAGCAAAAATAAGTTGCCTGTTGTTGTCGTTTTTATTTATTAATTTATATATATTTTTTGGGGGGGGAGGCGGAGGATTTAGTGCTATATGTATATTTACAAATTATATAGCCTAGTAGCCTACTATAATATGTTTCAGATCATCGCCTTGGCATAGCCTACATCAGCCAAAGGTATGGCTCCTCCATACCTCCAAAAGCTGATCAACCCCTACACCCCCACTCGTTCACTTAGATCAGCCAACACAGGGATGCTGACCGAACCCTCGCTAAAAACTCCAGGGCAAAAATCCACTCGTCCGAGACAGTTTGCCCTCTTGGCTCCCAAGTTGTGGAATAAACTCCCTGTCGCACTTAGAACAACGGACTCACTCGCTACCTTTCGCCGTGGACTGAAAACTCACCTTTTCAGACTCCACCTAAACCCTTAGCACTACAGTAAAATCAATGACCATACATGAAGCTAGTTAACATTTGTTTGTTAGGTTTCTTTAGAACTTGATTATATTGTGTTTTTCTCTAGATAGATATCCATTTACATTGTTATATTGCTGTTAATGTACTGACCTATTATCTTGTTTATTATTGCGATGTTGTATCTGCTTATTGTAAGTCGCTTTGGATTAAAAGCGTCTGCTAAATGCCTAAACTGTAAACTGTAAACTGTACATCTATGCTTATTTGAGGGTATTTGTCCAGTCCTTAGTTATGTTAGGCTATTTGATGCTACATTGCATGACGATTCGGCAATTTGGCCTATTTATATTTAAAAAAAACAGAATTAAACCCATTATAAAATGGATTAAAAAACGATAAAAAATATTATTATTTTTTCAAGGGCACTCGCTACGCTCGCGCACACAGTAAGGCCCCATAGCAGAATCATGCATAGGGCCCCCATGGGGCCAAAACCGGCTCTGAACATGGATCTGTCCCATTTCCCATATCCCCTCCTGATTGGCTACCATTGCCTTCTAAAGTTTGTGTCGCTTACAGTATCTCTTAGGGAGTCTTACTGGTAGTACTGACATCACAGACTGGCCTGGACACGGAACACCATGTATGGGCATAAAGATCTCCAACATTACTTCTGAGACTCCTACATTCAATCCCTTAGATACAATGTCCATGATATGCAGTCTTATAACCTGATAACATCTTACTAAACACATTACAATGTCCATGATTAGCCTTACAACTCACACGGTGGTCTTAATTTGTGTTCTGTACACGGTTAGCTGGGCGATTCAGTGGTTAATTAGCATTAATTAGCATTAATCTTCAGATACTGTACACAGGTAGCTGGGCGGTACAGTAGTTAATTATCATTAATTATCATTAATCTTCAGATACTGTACACAGTTAGCAGGGTGGTACAATAGTTCCTCTAGCTCTGAAACATAACTGTCACATGATGACAGTTATGAGTCTCCCTCCTCCTGGTTTATGGCTCTTCCTCCCCATCTGCCCGTTGCATTAAGGCTACATAAACGTTCATATTTCAAATAAAAAGGCTAAGCCCAGGGCCACCAATGTTACAATACTGTACGGCCCTCAGAAGTACCTGTATCTTCCATATTGCTTAATAAAAAGCATTTCAATCCGTTCAATCCGGTCGTTGGCCATTTCCTAAATGTATTTTCAATATGCTTTCAACTATGCAAGTGCAACCCCGTCGGTTGGGAGATTTACTGCACTCCACGCTGACACATTCTTTTTTGTTTGTTTTAATTGGCCCCCGATCGGATTAAAGCGCTTTTTATTAAAGGATACGGAAGATACAGGTACTTCTGCTTGCCCGGACAGAATTGAATTGTAACATCGGTGGCCCTGGAGTTAAGCTGGTTTCACACTGCTGCGTTTTTTTGTCCGAATATAGGAGCGAATTTCGGAGCATGTGAATAAAGAAATCAACCTCACCTTATATCAATCACGTTTGCACACTGCCGCCCGTTTTGCATTTATTTTCGGACCACTGGGTCCCTTGCTCTCTCTATCTCTCTCTCTAGCGCTGGACAACAAACAAAAAACGGAGCAGTGTGCAACCAGCTTAAGCCCTTTATAAATTATATTTGTCGATCTACAAGGCATCGCAAAGACGTAAGGGGCAGAACCCATGACGATGGTGAGAGACGACCGTCATGTTAAAGCATGGCTATTGGCTAGCCTATACAGTAGTTCCCCAGGAGGTCACCAGACTCTCTACTACTGCTGTCACAACGCTACGATTTGCATAATCTGGGGCTGCAGGAAAATTCTCCTTATCTGTGTGTGTGTGTGTGTGTGTGTGTGTGTGTGTGTGTGTGTGTGTGTGTGTGTGTGTGTGTGTGTGTGTGTGTGTGTGTGTGTGACTAGACAGTTAATGATTAGGGAAGTGAGCGGTGCAGACAGCTAGAGAACCATGAGGCCTACGGTAGGTTGATGATGTCAGCCTTTTGGTTGAACACAGAGCTTCTTCCACAGCGCTGCCGCTTGACGACAATTTACAACAGCGTTGTGAGCTTGTAGATCTGCTGTTTTTTTGGTGAAGAGAATTCGGGTAGATGGAAAAATAACTCAAGTACAGTGCAAATCAGGTCACCCCTGGACTGACATCACGGCACCCTAGTTTCACTTTGGGGAAACCCTTCTATCGACCAATCCACAGAACTCTGTCCTGTAGTTATAGCTTTAATGTTCAATATAGTTCAATTCAACTATAATCCGTCCTGTACTTGACCAATCATTATCATGGTGTCTGACCCCTGTTGCAGTGTGCATTCTGCTGTGTGTGTGACGTGTCACTTATGAGCGTTGAATGTTTCGTGGTCACTTTATGTTTAAATTCTTCTTTTTTTGTTTTTGTTGCAATAGCTCTTCGACGCTTTGTTTATATTTTCTTTTTTTCGTGCTTGCTCTTTGGACTGTACACTACAGTACTCTTTTTCTTGTTCTTACTTCTTTGTAACTTGTAACCTTAAACTGCTGTGCTGCCTCTGGGCAACTGAATTTCCCCCGTGGGATAATAAAGGTATCTATCTATCTATCTATCTATCTATCTATCTATCTCACTTTACCTGATATTCTACATGAGCTGGCCAAAGTGTCACTGACTAGCATCATGTTAGGGTCACTTGTTCACATTGGCGTCAAATAGTCTTATAGTCTGAGAATTATCAATGAATACGTCCAACCCCATCATACAAGGGTTATGTAGCCTATCAAACGCCACTAACAACTATTAGATCTACCAGCTCACAGTGCGTCACCTTATGCTGCGCTGCGAGGTTATACATCTACTATAGAGGGCATGCACGTGACATCATCATCATCACACCCGGGAGTTATACGGGAACGCCTACTGAGTGGCAAAAAACTACTTTCTGGCCTTGACAGCCCATACATCCAAACAGAACAGTCCTATCTGATTGCATTGAACAACGTTAAACGACGTTAAACTCACGTTGCCACTTGATATGCCATTCACTTTATGCATCTGCATACCCTCTATTTATACCAGGTTTGTCAGTCCTCTGTCTACTACACAATACCCCACAATGACAAAGCAAAAAGACAGAAATAGGCCGTCTACTTGACAGCTATTCAGACCATTTGCTTTGTCTGGCAGTGAAGATGACAACAATAAGTCTTTTCTTTCTCTGTTTTGAAAGCTTTTCAAGTTCTTCTTAATCTTGGCAGGGTGGCTAACGCTAAGCTAAGCTAACCTGTCTGTCATTCAATGTTATACGAGTTTAAAACATATACTGTATATCTCAGTGTAAGTAAGCTGTGTGCTTTCTTGGGCATCCTTTTGGTTGACCTTGTACCAGTGAACTGTACTGTCATGAAACTGTACATTTTCCTATGCAAACTGACAATGAATACTTCAATCAATCAATCAATACTCCAAGTATGTCTACTAGTATTACCTCCTAATGCATGTAGTCACAGTGCCGTCTATGTACATGTATATCTTACATATAGAATAGGAGAAGGGGTTCATGGAGTGCCAATGGCCCATTTTTCCTTTTTCTTTGCACATGGCTGGACAGACACCTGGGCACTAGGGACATGTGGGCACTTGGAGAGGTGGCCACCTGGACAACTGGGCACTAGGGACATGTGGGCACTTGGAGCGGTGGCCACCTGGACAACTGGCCACTAGGGACATGTGGGCACTTGGAGCGGTGGCCACCTGGACAACTGGCCACTAGGGACATGTGGGCACTTGGAGAGCTGGGCACCTGGACAACTGGCCACCAAAACCATCTGAGCACTATAGGCACATGTGGGCAGTTGGAGAAGTGGCCACCTGGACAACTGGCCATATGGACATTAGGGACATGTGGGCACTTGGAGAGGTGGGCACCTGTACAACTGGGCACTAAGGATACATGGGGACCTGGACAACTGGGCAATTGGGGCATGTGGGCACTTGGACATGTGGGCAAGTGTGCAAAGACTGACCGATACAGTTGATATGGTCATATCAATTGGATCACCGCTGCAGTTGTGAGCAGTGGGCGGCCCTTCGAGCGGCCCAAATATAATAAGGGGAGATATAATATATTATATCTCCCCTTATATATCTCCCCTTTAATAATACCAAATTGTATTGTGTTTAATATCATTATTGTTGTTGATTCGTCACCTTTACAACGAAGTACAGCTTGTAAGCATCGGGCATTCGAGACATGAGCTACACAGCCAAACGTGTGGGTAGCGCCGACCAAGGTTTTGCCAAAATGGCTTGCAATACTGTTCTGCTGGCATTTACTCTCGCTTTGGGCTTCCCTGATACTGAGCTTAAAACTAACAAAGTGTAAAAATGGCCAATATGTATAGTTTTTTTCTTTCCTTATTACTGTGGGAGTGCAATCATTCAATAATCGAAGCAACATAGGTGAACACCAAAAGAACAGGCCATTTTGACCATTTTTGGAGGGGCGCTACCCACACGTTTGGCTGTGTTGCTCATTCCACTAATGCCATATACAAGCTGTACCTCGTTGTAAAGGTGACAAATCAATGATAACAATGATATCAAACACAATACCATTTGGCATAATTAAAGGGGGGATATAATGGACCGAATGTTGGCAAATGTTGGTCGGCGCTACCCACACGTTTGGCTGTGGTGCTCATTCCACGAATGCCAGATGCTTACAGACTGTACCTTATTGTAAAGGTGACAAATCAACGATAAAAATGATATAAAACACAATACAAATTTGTATTGTTAAAGGGGAGATATAATGGACTCGAAGTCAAGTTTCCTTTCTTTTTGTGCTGAGTTTATATCAAAAATAGTCTTAAATTGACCTAGTGTACTTTAAAACCCTTTCCCCCCAGTGCCTACTGTCTAAAGTCTAAACTGTAATCCTGGGCTCTGCTCTCCCTCTGCCAACCTGGGGAGAGCCCCGAACTGAGCTCATGCTTCCTTCAGTGCATGAGGAGTGAGCAAGATGCTTCTTATCCCCTGACTGATTGATTGATTGATTGATTGATTGAAGAATTTATAAGAAGTTTGAAATAGAAAAAATCAAACCTCGGTTCGAAGTGAAGCTGTGAACTTTTATTCTATGTGTTCTAGAGCTATGAACTCTGTGATCTATACATTCTTCCAATTCTGAATGAATTAATGATTTTATCTGGAGGGCCAAATTGTCATGTGAAGCTTGACCAATCCTCAAAGTATGACGTAGTGTGTGGAAGGAACACGTTATTCCAAGCGGGAAATGATATTATGCAGTGGATTAGCTATAATGTGATTTCTGCTAACGGCAATGAATGTGATGTGATAATGGATATTATTATTATTAAACTACTATTAAACTATTATATAAACTCCATTTAAAACATACTTTCAGCCACACTATCTTTAGAGACATACTGTAGGCCTACGCATCTTCCCATAATAAACTAATTGATATTATTGGGAGATGACTTTTGATTTGGAGGAAAAGCACATGATGGTTCAGTTCAGAAACAAGGTCTACTAATACATCCTATGTATTAAACCCAAGAAAGCACTTATATGGCTTCTTTACATTGGGGTCCTCAATTCATTGAGATGACATCATTCATCGATATGAGCCTTAATGTAAAGGCTCAATGTTCCATCTCTGTCCAACTTTACTCAGAGAGAACTATTAATGTTTCTAGAGTCACTAACAGTCACTTGGAGGGTCAGTAGCCTACACAGTAATATAATAGATGAGAACTGCCGGTATTAATGTTTGTAGAGTAACAGTGAGCAGTGACTACAGTCATTCATAATGTGTTCCGTTTACCATATAAGGAAGCGGCTCTCACAGTACAGATCTTACACCCACTGACTGCTTCTCAAAGTGGGGTCCGCGGACCCCCAGGGGTAATCCTTGCATGGGGGGAGAGGGTTCTATAATAGGGGGTCCCCAGATAGATTAGGAAGAGCTTAAACACTTTATATAGGCCTATATTATAATGATATATCCTATATATTTGGCTGAGCCAGCCTGCATAAAACAACTCAACACATTGAGCTGGACAAGCTCTTTTTCTCTCTCTCTGAAACATTGTGGACTTCATCTAGTCTAAATAAAATGTAAAAATATGGCACGGATTAATCCAAATGAATATCCTTGATCCTTGACATGAAAATGTTTCACAACCAACCACTGATTTTTATTTTTTTAAAAGAAGAAGAAAAAAAAAACTTCCCTATAAGCAGCACAAGTTACAGACTGTAGAGAAGCCTTATATGGATCAAACTAATAATTATAAATTGATGATAGTCTTTGATCCAAGGCTAGAGGAGAATGATTTAAAACATCTTGCAGTGGCTAAGTGGAAGATAGATCTGCATCAACTTTACAATAATAATGTTTATTATTATTATTATGATTATTATTATTAAAGCAACATTAAAAGCGTGCAGTGAGTGTAGTTATAAAGTTACCTCTGCTCCTGTGTTCCCAGCAGAACAGAACAGATTCTCTTCCAGATCAAACTCTAGATCAGTTCATGTTGGACGTTTTAGAAAGTTACTCCTCTTCTGCTGCTGTGGTGAGATGTAAATCCATGCTTTATTTACACAGCTTTTATATTAGTATTATAAAAGTTTATGAGTCAGTCCTGTTGTTCTCATATTATATCCATGGTTTGTTGTGGAAGTGGAGGTAAATGTTGGAGCGGCTCCTGCTGCGTGTTCTCGCCGAGCAGAGTCGCTCCTCCAGCGGACTGATGTGTTGTGATCTGCCCCGCTGTCTGGAGGAGAGCCAGGAGCTGTTGCATTCTGGGAAATGGAGTCTTCTTCTTCTTCTTGCAATTATGTTGCATTGCCGCCACCTAGTGTAATATAGGCCACCTGATTCTGCACCATTCACTGTAAACTTAATAAGGGACTAAGGGTCAAACTCGTTCTTCTGCTATACAACCAAAATGTGGAACGCCTTACCGAAGGCCTTAAAGGAGTGTGGTTCCCTAGACAGCATCCTTTAAAATCGCCCTGAAAAACCACTTACAGGCAGCAGCCGTTCGCAACTGGTAAAAACAAACATAGCCCAGCCCTACCCTCCCCTGACCCCTCTTTGTATTTACCTACTGTATGTTTTTATTTGTTTTATTGTCTCCACCAGCTGAAGGCATGGGGGAGAGTATGTTTTTGCCCCTGTCCGTCCATCCGTCCGCGCGTCCGTGCGTCCGTCCGTCCATTACCAGCTAATCTCCGGTGCCCTTGGCCCGGTCGCTGACAAACTATGCACACACACTCCCTGGATGCCAATTCAGAACCTCTGCCCCAAATCTTTCACATGGGCCTGTTCTAGCGCCACCATGAGGCCGATTTCGCAAAACTAACCTTTCGCCAGTACTCAAATCGGTAGACAGTATCTCTACAGTCATGTGATCGACATGGATCTGTCCAATTTTCCATATTCCATCCTGATTGGCTAAAACTGGCTTCCAAAGTTTGCAGGATTGGTCAGTTTTGAATAAAATGCCTGAATTCATGAACACAGTGTGCGATTTTGGTGAAATTGTGCATGCACATTCCCACTAGGCAGAGGAATAAATGCCACTTAAAAAAAATCGAATCAGCCTCATGGTGGCGCTATAACAGGCCGATTTACAACTTCGTATGTGCACTCTCTAGAGGCCAAGGAAAAACCTTTGCCCTGCATTTTTCATATCTGCCTTTTATAGCGCCACCAGGAGGCCTACTTATGTAAAACACATTTTTCCTATTATTCCTTGAGATTGTATCCAAAAATCATGCAAATCAGTACGCATTATCTCTATAGTCATGTGACCTATCTAATATTTGATTCATCGCAAACAGACCACTAGGGGGTGACCTATCTAATATTTGATTCATCGCAAACAGACCACTAGGGGGCGAGCCCAACTTGTTTGCAATGGTTTTTGTAAACCTTATAACCATACCTAACACCATACCAAAAATCCAAAACTTGTCACCAAGGGCCCAAAGTTGATGTTTTTTCACGGATTCCCTCCCCGCTATATGCAAACTTCTTCTAATAAAGTCTACAATCAATCAATCAATCAATCAAACATCAATTATAACATCAATGGGACCATATTTTCACAAAACGCATATCATGGTGATTGAAACAAGGCTTTAAACTAGCGACAGGAACCATAAAGTATTTATGACAATGTTTATTAAGGTAAGAAAATCAAAGGTAAAGGTTCGGGGGAAATTAATGGAATCCTACGGAGAACATTTTGCTTCTGGTACCAGAACAGCGCAACAAGCGGCCAATCATAGGAACTTTTAGTTCCGTGTTTGCTTCATAAAACAACTGGTCGACCAATTCAAACAAGACAACAGGGTGAGAAAAACCTCTTTATTGTTCTGCTGTTTTCAATCACCTTCAGACTGTGATCATCACACATAATAATAATAATAATCATTATCACATGATGTATTATTATTATAATCATCACAGACACACAGTATAGATTAGCAGAAACACACTGTGTTCCAACAGTGACACATTTAAATAATAAACGCCTTCATTGTAGAAAATATATAAAACAAACTGTCTACGGAAAATATCAAATAAACAGTATATATTGTAAACACACAGCAGTAGCGTTCAATGAAAGCAGCAAAGATTCAAATATTCTAAATCTAAGCGTTTAACTGTGATAGAATAAACATCTTTAAAATGAAAAGCACGTAAAGGAACTAATACTTCAGTGGCAAGTGTGTGAATGTAGAATTAAAAAGATCAAAAAACAATTACACCACAATCTCTCTCTGTACTGTACTGTTACACATACAATTAATTTGTTTTATTGCGCGGCTTGTTTGAATGCTTGATTGTGATTGGTCAATCGCTGAAATCAGAGGTTTGATATTTCTTGATAACAGACCGCTCTATAATATGCTGTATCCAAATGTCAGCCATTTAAACAAACACACAGCGACATTTACAACTAAACGTTGCTCTCAAGAATGTTTTTGAAAACATTTGAAGCGAGAAATGCAGTGACCAAATATGGATTCTATTTGATCAACACTTCCTTGTTTGCATCGAGGCGACGTGCTGTGCGGACGGCCAGTGCAACACTTTCACTATACTGTCTGTAAGCAAGGAAATATTTCATAGTTTTTTTTACTTGGGTCAATGCATTAATTTATTTAGTAAGTAACCGTGCAATAAGCGGGATAACATCTCGCTCAGCGGTCATTATCGAGTGATAGGATCCCTTCAGGTTGATTGACCTGTTGGGCTGCTATCACTCGATAATGACTGCTGAGCGAGATGTTATCCTTTACATAATTCCTGCTCACTGTATCCCTATTTATGGCACAGGCTTTAAAAGTGACTCCACTCAAATGTTGATAGTTAAATGTTGCAATAATCTCGGGTCTTTGATTATCAAAGGCTTAAATGGGATCATTTTAATCTCTGAATTAGTGGTTGGGTTTTGAATTAAACCAATATGATCATGGTGCGTTGATGTCTCTCTCTCTACATCTATGTCTCTCTCCGACTCATCTATGTGTTGTTTGTCAATACAAATAATTGTTAAAGGTGAATAATCACGCAGGTTTGCATCCACTGCTGTTACGCAAAAATAAATGTGCAGTTGGTTCGTTGAGATAACCAGCAGGTGGAGCCGATTCTCCCGTCATAAACATTAGAGACAAACACTATACTATCATTAGACAAACATTGATTTAGGTCTTATCATTTGGGTCTATTTTAACTGACCCAAAACTGTCACCTTCAAAGTTGGAGAACTTATCGTGATATGAAGCTAAAAAAAGATAATAGTTAAAAAGCATGTGGGGAGCAGACATGCCCACGTGTTCAACCTCCTTCATTTACTAAACATAATATATTATGATTTTAAAATAAAGGCATCAGAACATTTCAAATGATATAATATAAGACCATTCATGGGAACTCTGTCTCCAAGCGACCAGGACCGTGTGGAACAGGACGTCTCAAGCTTTCATTCCATCATTTATTACATCGTCTGAATTTGAGTGGAAGAATTAAAATGTAGCGTTATGTGGGAAGGTAATATTACACATAATATGACATAATAATTCATATAACCGTCCTATTCTTAGTGCAAAATCAATCAAATAATGTAATATTTAAAGGATGAATAATGCAGGAATAACGCTGCACGCTCTAGGAGAGAAATACTGTGTCAGACTTTAGACAACAGAGCGGTCACTTCTCCCTCTTCCTAAGATAGCAAGGCACCAAAACACCTAGCCTCATTTTAACAGTAAGGCTGGGGCGCGGGGGTGGGAATCATTTTAACCAGTTTAACCATATTTTATACTTTGCCTATTGAAAAATAGCAGGTCATAGTGCATTATTGAAATATCGTGCAAAGTTATGCTAATCATTTAATATAGTATATGTATATACAGTAGCTACTGTAAATATATATATATATATATATATATATATATATATATATATATATATATATAACTTCTGTAGGTCCCTGGCACAACATATTTCTGAGAAGGGGGTCCGTAGCCGAACACATCATATTTTGGGGGTCCTTGACATGAAAAAGCTTGAGAAGCACTGACTTACACAGGATGGCTTTTAAACTAGCTCTGTGCCCTAATGTGTCTGTACTAGTAACTATTACTAGTAACTAGTTACTCCTTTAATAAGTTATAACATTGCATTACTTATTACTTTAACCGGCATTAACCATAGTTACATTATAACTTATCTTACTATACTTTTGGAATTGCACCATTTTT
Organism: Nannobrachium achirus; assembly: GCF_963921795.1. NCBI lineage: Eukaryota > Metazoa > Chordata > Actinopteri > Myctophiformes > Myctophidae > Nannobrachium > Nannobrachium achirus. Next base: position 18,748,766 of record NC_137815.1, on the reverse strand, counting down.
AGAGAGGGCACAACAGATATATATATTAAACACCACAGATATACAAAACATAATGCGCCGCATCACACATGTTGACAGTTGGTCAATTTGTAGAAATTCATATGATCTAATTTGGTGGGGAAGTTAATTTCCTCAATTTAGTAACTCAAAGTTTTGTCAACGGTAATTTACTCTCCTACAGTAGTTAGTGGGTAAAGTATTAATACTACACTAATATACCAGTAAGACTCCCTAAATCTGGAGATATAGACGCATACACAAACTTTAGAAGGTAATGCTAGCCAATCAGGAGGGAATATGGGAAATGGGACAGATCCATGTTGATGACATGACTTTAGAGGTACTGTGTACCGCTTTGTGTGATTTTAGGCCAAAATCTGTAGGAGCAGTGTCCAAAAGTGTTTTGCAAAAATCGGCCTCATGGTGGCACTAGAAGAGGGCCATGTGAGTTATTCATTGCGACGTGATGGTCGCAATGAATAACTACAGCTGCTGCCCAACACTATACAGTACAGTAAACTTCAGTCAACAATAAAAGCATTAATAAAAAAATAATAATAATAATAATAAAACTAATCCTTGGTTAACACTGTCAGAGCAGAGGTGCTTCAAACCTGTCTGTCATAATGATGTCATCATGATGTATGATGTCATCATGATGACATAATCATCGTACCATTGGTTCTCAACACGGGGTCTGGCAGTCAATGTTTGGTGGGACATGGTTTTAATGAGGTCACGCTCACATGGCTTAACACCTACGTTAGGAGTTAGAGTTCTCAACAGGCCTGAAAATTAAGGCCCTAACTGGGCCCTAACTGGGCAGGCCCGAGGCCCTACCCGGACCAACTAGTTAGCATACATTTTAAGCCCTACCCGGCCCGAAAACGTCGGGTCGGGTATGGTCAGGTCTATCACAGAGTAATAGTAATAAAATAAAATAAATATATATTTTCTTTTTTCATTGAGCCCGAGGCCCTATCTGGCCAGACTAATTAGCATACATTTTAGGCCCTACCCTACCCTAAATGTTGGTCGGGTTCGGGTATGGTCGAGTTCGGGCAGAATTTGAGAACTCTAACAGGAGTCAACAGGTTCAGATAATGGTGTACTGCTATGCATACAGGCTCATCTCTGTGTTAAATCAGAATCACCCTGCTGGGACACTAGACGTTGCCGAGTTGTGAACTTGGGGGTTATTTTGAATCGGTGCGTGTCCGTGCGCGTGAGAGACGTGACACTGGTCAGAAAAGACACAGGACAGCAGGTACACGCGTGACCGGACCCATGCAACACTGGGGTCTGGGGACTGGGGGAGTGGCTGAGTAGGTACCTATAGCCGTTGATAGGGACAGAGAGGGGCCTTTTTGAAGCTCCTGTCAGAATGAACGGTGACCCACTGTACCAGGGTATACATGAGCATGCATACTCCAGGTGAAGTGATAGCTCTTCACCTCTTTAGGTGATAGCTAGAAAACCACTCATCACCTCACCCTGGAGTCTGAATGAGCCCTAAGGGTCTGTGAATGTGGAGGGCAGGTTGTCTCCCCCAGACCCTGTGTTGAGAACCATGTGGCTTTATGAGTGATATATGTGTGAATACACAATAATATGCAACAACACTACCAGAGCACTGTGTGTGTGTGTGTGTGTGTGTGTGTGTGTGTGTGTGTGTGTGTGTGTGTGTGTGTGTGTGTGTGTGTAACTATATGCAACTATACTAGCAGAGCAGTGAATGCAGGGCTGCCTCAGTGCTGCCCCTAGAGCCAGGGCTGTCACAGTGCAGGGTACTCTTAGAGGAGACGGGAAGGCATCAGCGTGAAGTCGCAGTTTGATGATGTCACCCACGGCACGGAATGATGACATCATCATCCTCATGGCGGTGTGGGCATACGTTGCTCGTCATCTTCATCTTTCAGACGGAACCTGAGGTGAGGAGGAGATATCAACAGTGTGATCTCCATATACGACAATAAAAGGGATTTGGTTCCCTTGACATCACAGTGATTATATATTGGCATTCACAGATATGGGCTTAATATTGATGACACCAGGGATCTCCATATATGGGCAATAAAAGGGATTTGGTTCCCATGATATCACAGTGATGACAGCTGATGTCAGATCAAGAAAACCAACAAAAAAGACAATCGTTACCCTTCCGGTCAGACACGGACAACATGTGATGGTTATGATAGTAAACGGCGACCTACGGTTCTATAGTAAACTAGTGCGACATTGAGCCAATGAGGAAGCAGCATTGTCGGTGATGTCACCGTTAATAGAGTAAAGGCCTGTCCATACTTTGACCGAAATCGCCCTTTTGGGTCAAAAGGTCTCAAAGGTTAAACTACAAAATGACGTCACTCGCGACTTCTGAAAAGCATTAGACCAAATGGGAGTTCGGAAATTTGCACCTTGCAAAGTCCAACTCACCCAACATTTCAGAGATACTATGAACAGGCCTTAACCCATTGACTTGAATGGAAAGTGTAAACACAGAAACCACACTTTCTTTTAAGCAGAATTGCATATTATTTTTTATATATAATTATACATAATAATGCTGTTTCAACTCTTTTGGTATTTACTGCTCTTTTCCTGAAAATGTCCTGCAAATGCATTTTTCCCTGTTTTGCCGTTTTAATGTTTATGGAGCAAATGGCAAGAACCCACCAGCAGGGGCAGCGCAGGGCAGGGAGTCTGTTCCTATCATCTCCACCATCTTAGAATCCAGAACCTGTTCAAAACATAACATTATAGTTCTAATAGTTATAATGTCATACATGTTTAACAGAACATTATAGTCATAGTTATAATGTTATACATGTTTAACAGAACATTATAGTTATAGTTATAATGTTATACATGTTTAACAGAACATTATAGTCATAGTTATAATGTTATACATGTTTAACAGATAACAGAGTGTGTTACTATCATCTCCACCATCTTGGAATCCAGAACCTGTTCAAAAAATAACATTATTCAAAAACACACTAAAAAATCCATGTTCGTTTTGCCAAAACTCTTAACACTTTGACAGCCAGCTGTGAATGGCGTGCACACGTGTGGTGCATGATCTGTGCATTATCCATGCATGATCCAGGACCATCGTGCACATTAAAAGGTCATGACCCTTGACCATCATGCACATTAAAAGGTAAAATTCTGGCAATTGAATCGCTTTTTAACCCTGGCAGCAAGCAGGTTAACTAAAAAGGGAGGAAAATATGTGTTTTTCTCAGTTTTTTTTTTTTTTTGCTAAAGACTCTTGACTCGAGTCGTACTCGAGATCAAAGACTCCTGACTAGATCGATTTTTTTCTCCTTTTTTATATTAAGGCCGGGAACACATTTTGCTGTTTGGGAGGGGCTTACAGTACATGTACAGTATGTAGCAACATATTTGTTTTGTAGGCTAATTTCTGATTTAGCCCTATTCTATAGGTTAGGCCTAAATGGGTTAACGACTTGAACCCTAATGTCCATATTCTGAGACTTTTAGCCGAAAATAGCAGACAACGCCAGACAAGCTCACAACGCCTCGTGCTGCGAGGCGCTGTGAGCTTGTAGATCTGCTATTTTCAGCGAAGAGGTTTGGTGTAGAGGGGGAAAAGAGCAGACTCACTCACAGAGTGAAAGGTCAATTTTATTATGTATCGACCGTTCAAGTGGTTAAATATCTGAAAACACAAATTGACATGAATCCAAAATACGCTGATGATTGTCAAACACTCTGGAATCTATGAAAAGGTTGTGGGGTCCCTGCTTCATCTCTCTCTCAACTAAGGGGTCCTTGGCCTGAAAACATTGTAGATTGATTGATCAGTTCACTAGAGTGGTCAGTGAGGAGAGGGATGGAGACTCTTTACCTTCAGCTCTGCTCTCAGCAGGATGTGACTTTCTGCTGTGGCTCCATCCAGGAGGAACCAGTGGTCCACCACCATGTGATCTTCTGACAGCAGCTCTCTGACCGGAAGAACCAGAGACCCCAGAGGCTGATCCCATCCACTGGACAGCTGTTAATATAATATATATGTTAATATAGACCTGATCCCATCCCCCAGAGGATGATCCCATCCACTGGACAGCTGTTAATATAATATATGTTAATATAGACCTGATCCCATCCCCCAGAGGATGATCCCATCCACTGGACAGCTGTTAATATAATATATGTTAATATAGACCTGATCCCATCCCCCAGAGGATGATCCCATCCACTGGACAGCTGTTAATATAATATATATGTTAATATAGACCCCCAGAGGATGATCCCATCCACTGGACAGCTAAAATGTCACATACAGTGTTAAAATGAACCAATAAAATGTGACATACAGTGTTAACCTTTAAAATGAACCAATACAATGTGACATACAGTGTTTACCTTTAAAACGAGCATGTCATGTTTGGGGTCACGAACCAGGAAGTGGAAGGCCTCGTTCCACTGAGGGGAGGTGGAGCGCTCACACATCTACACAGAGACAGGTCAAAGGTCAATTCACAAATTAATTCACCACATAGTATTTTATACTTCATAGTATGATGGAGTCCCGCAGCCCAAAAACCTCCATCTACAAGGTCACTAAGCAGCGCGTTGCAATGCGTTGTGAACTGGTAGGTACGTATCACATCACATGACCAGAATGAAGCGTCACGCGACCAAAGTGTCACCCCAAGAGGAAAATAGCAAGGGGTGGAAAGTTTACTTTCCGTATCCGCGTTTGTGCAATGTCGCCCTCTAGTGGCTGAACCTGTACACTCCTTAAACATATTACTGCATCCTAAACCATGAAGAGGTAGGACAGGCACTCTTTGATCTGTTATTATGCCGATGTATTTTGGGCTTGTAATTACAGTTTCTTCTTTATTTACATTCTCTTTATACGGTAAATTTCAACACTTTTGTAACATATTAATCTTAAACCATGAATACGTAGAATAGGCACTCATACGCTTGTTTAGCTTCAGCCTATTCCTTTTGATCACCTCAAACAGTGATTATGATTTTGTGGATGTATGACTTGTATAAATGTATGCTTGCTACTGTGATCAAATAAACTAAACTCAACTCTAGTTGCTCCAGTGAGGTTGCACTGTCTTCATATGTTAAAAATCTTTAATAACTTAATAATCAAATAATCATACTTGTATAACTCGTCATACTTGTAAATGAGTTAAAAATATTTGTGTCACCTTGGTTCTGTGGGTGGTTCCTCCCAGAAGAAGCTCCGCCCCGGCCTTGGGCTCTTTGCCGCTCTTCTTCAGCTGTGAAGGACACATGAAGCTTAGCGTTAGTTTATGCAGGACACGTGAGTGTCAGCTGTCAGTGACGCCTGATTATGGATCCCACTGGGAAAGATGGATGGAAACGGCATAGAGCGCTCGTTTTCACAGTTATTGTCCACGACATTGCAAGCGGCGCGAAGGCCAGCGGACCTTGGTCCTGCTCTTCGCGCCCGAGTGCCGCAGGCTCGAGTGCCTGCGAAGAGCGGGCCAGGAGTTACGAAGCCGTGGTGAATGCAATCGTTCTATTTATGCCCAGGCCGTAAGGCCTGGGCAAGCGCACGATAAACGCAATAATAATTGGGTTTTGGTGCACCTCGCGTGGTCCAAGTTACTACAACGGAGCGCTCCCTACGTCCGGTTCAGCCAATCACAAGCTTCAAAAATGAGTCCGGGGCGTGGTTATCCATCTTTCCCAGTGGGATCCATAATCACGCGTCAGTGACGTCCTTTTCCTATTCCTCATTCACAGATCAGCTGATCATTACATCACACTGCCATTATCCAATCAGAGCTCTCGCTCAGTAAGGGAGGCTCCTTTAAATACAGCTTGCATTCACTATTAGCTCTGCTTGTCTTGGATCCAAAGCCTTGGACCTGCTGGTACTAAGCTGCCTCCTCCACCCTTTTGACCAGAGTCTGGCAAAGGCTCAGATACTTGTTGATAGGTAGTTTTAATCATGTGTATATTTTGTAGTTTTAATGCCAATATAATTAACTCAAACTAGAGTCCCTACACAGCTGGGACTATTAGGTGGACCATTCATCCTCTGCTGGTCAAGGCTTGTTTAGATGGTCCTGGTCTATAGGAAGTGTACATATATGGTCTTACAGGCAGGGCGTGGGCCTGTTCCACCAGCACAAAGAGCAGAGCAGCAGAGGGAACCGCCTGGTTCTGGAAGGACTGCAGGGTCTGGAGCTGTAGCACCTGGAGGAGGGAGGGATAGGGTTAAAGGAGTAGTTCACCCCCAAAATGACTTTTTTTCTATTGATTACTCACGCCATGGAGACTTGAGTTCAATAATATTATTTGCATTTTGTCGCATTCCTAAGATAATGATTTGATTACAATAAAATGTCCCCCCATTGATTCCGGACTCCGGAATCTGGGGGGACATTTACTATAATTAACTCATTTTGTGCTCCTGAAATTAACGGATTAAAATGTCCAGCGTGCCTCTCGCTTTCTCCATAAGCGGCCAGTCTCTTATTTTGAAGGCCAGAAGTCGATTGCGTAAACACTTCCGGTTTGACGTCATCACGGCATTCACCGGAATCGCTCGTCGTCAACATGCCGTTGTGTAATGGCGGATCGTTGCTTTTCAACATGTGTTTTATTAGCGAGAATCTACTGCCATCCTCCCCTTTGAAAGTGTTGTTGGAGATAATGGACATTAAAGATGGATTCCCCGTCTGCCTCAATGTTATGGGATTACTATTTTGTGCACGTGGATCCGTGATGATGATGAATCGGCGAGGGCGATTGTGCCAGGACCTTCCGCGCAGCTACAGGGTAGGAGAACCGCCGTTACAGTAATATAGTACTTTTCACGAGTATACTCGGGATCGGCACCATATGATACTCGAGTATTTTTCACGAGTATTCTCGGGATTGGCTACAAATGAGTTAAAAATGTGTCTTAGGAATGCGACAAATACAAAAAGAATATTATTGAACTCAAGTCTCCATGGCGTGAGCAGGGGCGAAATTAGACCTTATTCCGCATGGGTTTTCAAATCAAAAGGGCCCTCTACTGCTGTGAGGGGAGCCCATATATTAGGAGATTAGAGACCCCTAATATATTAGAAATGACAAAATACATACAATAGCTTATCCATTTATATGTTTGGGTGTGAATTACTCCTTTAACATTTAGACTGGAGAGTCTGGTGAAGGGATGGATAGGGTTAACAATTAAAAAACAAAAAACAAAAAAAAACAATACTCAATGTTTTCTACTCCAGTAGAAGTATCAGTACCACGATGAGGAGATACTCAGGTATTTTTATTCCCTCTGTTTTGTAATGTATTGTTATCTTTATCGTGTCCGGTTGGAATGACACTTTACTCTCTTTACTCAATAAAGTACAACATTGATCCTTGTCTGTTATCCTTGTGTTTATCATTATCAAATGATCTGGACTGCTGTCGCGGCACCCCAGGGTGCCCTGTCACCCACATTGAAAACCCCTGCTATACATTATGAATATAACATTAATTGGTATGTATTGTTCATTACTATACAGTATGTATTTGACATCATATTGATATGTACAGTTCATTACTATAAGTTGTCCTGTCTGAATGAACAGATACATAAAGTAAATGAAAGAGAACTGACCCGGTCCAGTCTGTGGTTCTGTGAGACAGTAGGAATCCATTCCACGATGAGGTGAACCTGACCAGACTTTACTTCCTTCAGAGAGTACCACTGGAACACAACCCATATATAGACTTTACTTCCTGTATGTCTTGCTGAGTGGTCGTTATCGAGAAATACAATCCCTTCAGCCTGATAACCCCCTCGCTCTGAAGGGATTCTTATTTCTCCATAACGACCGCTCAGCCAGACGTTATCTTGCTTATTACACGGCTACTCAATAACATTTATCATTAGACTCAAAACTAAAAACAAAACAAGGTATTTCCTTGTTTACAGTACTGAAAGTATTCAATAAATGCTGCTCTGGGCGTCTTCCCAGCGCAACACGGCCGCTTTGGAAACCAAGGAAGTGTTGGTCAAATAGAATGCATTTTCTGTCACTGCGTCAGATATCTTTCTTGCTTCAAATATTCTTTTTAAACATTCTTGAGAGCTAGTTGTAAATGACGCCAGTGACGTCATTACGTGCGCGTCACGCGTCTCTGACGCATTCACGTTGCCTAGAGACGCATTCACGTCAGTGTCCTTGGGTCCCACGGACGCATTGCCTCCATTGGAGTCCACGTTAAAATAATTTACCACGTCGCGAAAAAAAATATATTTTAAAAAGTCCACAGACGCCACCATTGTTCATGGGTGAAGGCATGCTACTTTACCCTACGTTAACACAAATGAAATCCGCGTAGAAAGTCTTAAAACAGACGATAAAACTAACGACAGTCTGTGTTTTGAATCCACGACGCCATTTTGTGCGCCACTGAATGGTCACAGAATTCAATGGGTGCCTGAGTTTTAGCGTAGCACCGGGCCGCTCTCTGACCATAGTGGCACAGCGTGTTAGGTGATACATCAAAAAGGGTTCCCCCACAGGACGTGTATGGCAGGGCTCGGCGCAGAAACGTGACGTCACGTCTCTACACTGCAGCTCAATGCTCACTGCTCAGACAGGGACCCGCCTCCTTTCCCCTCCATTCAATAACAACTGGATATACAGTACACGCGCTATTGTTTATAGATGTGGTGGTGGACATTGGACAACTTGTTAGAAGCCACACAGGTCTTCATTGCGTCTTTACAACAATAGCGACGATTAACGTTGTGGTGAACATGGTCAAATAACCTTTATTGGCTCAACTACAACACGGAGGAAGCAAGCTAGCCTAGCATGTATGCTATCTGAGACAGTAAGTATGTAGCCAAGGCTGCCTAACTGTTTGATTGATTATAGTGTTTTCGTGGCGGCGCCGTCCCTTTGGTGGTCCGCCGGGGCAGCGGACTACCGCGGCCGCCTGTGCCTTGCCCTCCCGCATCCATAGAGGGGCGGCACGTCCCTCTAGGATCAACCGTTCAAAACAAAAGTAGCCGATCTACAAGCAACCCAATCCACTGTTTTTGACCCAGTCCACTGGTTCACTGTACAGCAGAGCAAACACAAGCACGCCAGAGAGCATTTCCCCCATTCCATAGAAGCAGTAACAGTACAAACAGGAGACATCATCTCACTGAGAAGATCCATATATTATCGATGTATATAAAATAACAGGTGGCTGTTCATTATGAAGACTCGGTAAAAGCTTCTATCTGCGCCCCCAAGTGGTCAACATCCGATATTACCGGTTCGGTATAAAAAAATCACACCTGTGTGAACTGAGCGGTGGTTCCCCCCCCCCCCCCCCCTTCCCCTTCCCCCCTGTGTGTGTGTGTGTGTGTGTGTGTGTGTGTGTGTGTGTGTGTGTGTGTGTGTGTGTGTGTGTGTGTGTGTGTGCGTGTGCGTGTGTGTGTGTGTGTGTGCCTGGTCTGGCCTGGCCTGAACAACAGCGCCCCTCCCTTAACATGTGTGGTCAGAAAAGGTTACTGCAGGCTACAGACAGACAGACAGACAGACACGCAGACAGACAGACCCACACACACGGCCACGTATAGGAGCGTTGTGACCACCGCTCAAAAAATCAAACACATGACTATTTGGAAGTATTAAAATTGTAAGATTTGGAATTGTGGTTCATTTCTTTCAGACACATTTCTACGTAACATGAACATAACCATATAATAACCAATTCAAGTTAAATGCTGCACTTTGTCAAAAATGACATGCCGCGTAGAATTTTTGTGGGACCCATAAAATATCCCTGGGACTCATCCGAAAGACCCTTCGTGGGTCCCGGGGACTCATTACATTAAAAACCTATTAACATCACTGATGACGCTGTGTGTTTGTTTACATGGCTGACATGTTGGCTACAGCACTAAATTCACACAGTGCAGCCTGAGTGCAGCAGGCGTTCTGAGCCTTTGATTAGACAGCGGTCTGTTATCAAGAAATAACACGCCGCTGATTTCAGCGATTGACCAATCAGAATCAAGCATTCAACCAAGCTGTGTAATAAACTACAGTATAAGTATCAAAGTTTACATTAATGACATGGTATCATAGCAGTAAGTTGTTGGCTCACCTGGTCCGTGTACTGAGCTGTGATGATGTCGTTCAGTTTGATGCTGAACCTGCAGACACAAGAACACAGCTTTTTAACTTCACGTTTGTTTGCTGTTGAAAAGTACAAACATCATTACTTTATGTATGGTTTTATTTCACAGCACAAACATGTTGCGCTGGGCGCCTCCGCATTATGCACATGTTTCCACCTGAGATACGGTAGGCTATATCACAGAGAAATATCTGTTTCCATCAGAACTGACTGAAAATAACTTTATACTTGACGTTCAAACACTTGAACCCCAGCATGCCTATTCTGGGGGGAAGGTTCACCAAAAATAGCCAATCTACAAGTTCACAACACGTCACGTTGTGACACAATGTGATGCCTTGTGAGCTTGTAGATCTACTTTTGGTGAAGAGAGATGGCCGTAGATGGAAAAAGATAACTCATCAATTACAGTGCAAATCAGGTCTGTTTGGCTAAGTGATATTGATGAATTCCAAATATTATCAAATTATTCTGAGGCACCCTGGACTGGCATCACGGCACCCTAGGGTGCTATGGCACCCACTTAGAGAACCTTTGCTGTACACACTGTACATACATACTGTACTGTACATACTGTAAATACTGTACATACTGTACCTGCCCAGGAAGTCATCAGAGTCCAGGTCTTTATCGTAGAGCTCAAACTGGACGTCCTGAACGCTCTGTCCACTTACAACCACCTGGGGGCGCCGCACGCACGCACGCACGCACGCACGCACGCACGCACACACACACACACACACACACACACACACACACACACACACACACACACACACACACACACACACACACACACACACACACACACACACACACACACATACGCACGTTGTCGAGTGCATTCAGTGACTGAGGCTTATTTACCTCTGAAAAGCAGCCGTAACGTTGCTGTTGTCATTTAATTCATAACATTGGCCTTCCTGCTGTTAGTTTACACGTTGATGCGTGTGAAACTTTCAAGCCCAAACGACCAATTAAGCCGCAAACGCTACATTTTGCGGTCATTTCCTCCATTGATCACAGCTGGAAAGCACTCGAGACATGGCAATAAAAAACAACCAATCAAATCACTGCACTGACACACCACACTGCCAAACCCCATCTTCTGAGTAGAGTCGGTCGCTGCGCGCACTCAGCACACCCGGTGCGCAGCGCACTTGATTTTCGAACGACACCGCACAGAGTGCATCGAATAAACAAACGACAACATGGCACACCAGTGCGTCGAGTGCACATTTCCGAATGCACCCCTTAGGTTCTCATCTCATATATCTCATTACCACTAGGGGGATAGATGTCATACCTCTCATTACCACTAGGGGGAGTGATGTCATACCTCTCATTACCACTAGGGGAGTGATGTTCTCACCTCATACATCTCGTTCCACACCGGGTTCAGGTTCTCCTTGATCACGTGACTCTTGAAGGTCGCGCCCCCCACGTTGACCTTGACGTAGGGGTCACTCTTCCCCTTCCTCAAGCCCCAGTTGTCCTTGGCAATGAGATTTCGAGCCTCCAGCAGGTGAAGCCTTAGCACCCCCTAGAGGGCAAAAAGTACAACTGCATTTATTAAACATTTGAGCTGTAAGTGTTGAAGCTCCGCCCCCTCTGTCTACTAAACATATGAAAACATGCGTCACACGCTGTCACCCTTTGCTCTATCACTCTTACACTGCCATACTTTTGAGCTCACAAGACTTGGGCCTTTCTCCCACCAATAGGGACGAGCTGTAATTGTTGAAGCCCCGCTGCACTTAGAACTACAGACCAGAGATCTTCACGGGGGCCCCGACCCCGAGATTACCCGAGACCCGAGAGACCCCGTACCGGGTTCGGTCAGTGTTTTATCATAGTCACTCGGAGCCGGGTCGGAATGGCCGCATCTCCCTCGGAACATCTCGGAACACGGGACTGTAATCATCATGTGTATAACCCGAGAGGACCCGATAGGACCCCTACTGTGTGTGTGACTTTTTATGCAAACTGTAAAGCAATCAATCAATGTGTGCGCTGGCGTGCGCTGCAGCACTATGACCAGGATAAGGAACGAACTGGAGTTCTGTTTAACGTGTGCGCTGTGCTGTGTTTAGGCTGACCTATGATCAGATTCAGGTCAGTTATTAGCCACGAGGCAGAGACATGAATAATGGCTGTATAACTGTGAGATGATAATGCTGGTCTAAGATCAGATTTACAGCGGGGGAAAAAAGATCTTGGTGCGTGCGTAATGCATGCGTGATGCGTAGCTACTCCTGCTGTCAGGCTGATGAAAAAGCACCCGCGTACAAGTTAAACCATGACAAACAAACCGAAAATGAAACAAAAGCCAGGGGGCTTTTGTTTCGTTAATATTATAGATTCTGTGGCAGCCTTCTTCTGCATGTCAATCAGTTAACAGCGCACGCCGCACGGCTGCAATGAGGGATGGATCTCGGTACATGAAAGGGGGTTTTAATAATGATTAAATGGCCGGGTCTCTCGGAACCTCAGAAATAAAAGGATTTCGATTTCGACATGTCACGGGTTTCGGTCTGTAAAAAAAGAAAGAAAGTCGGAACGGGACGGAATCGGACGAGACCCTTACGGGGCCACTCAGGTTTGGTTTTGTAATTTGATTATTATTTCGGAATAAGTCGGAATTGGACGAAATTTGACGGTGCATTTCAATTTCGGTTCATTTTTTTGGACCTGTGAAGATCTCTACTACAGACTCACTCCCTAGCTTGGCAAACCCTGGTTCCCCTGAACAGTGACATCAGAGTATGATGTCAGAGCGACAAACCCATAGAACCATAGACTGTAAAAATGTGTACTGACTGACTGACAGACAGAGACAGACGGAGACAAGCTGCAACATTTCTCATGGTATACTGCGACCTTCGGTCGCAACAACTAATACTAATACAAAGCTGTACGTATAAAACGACATACTACTACTACTAATACAAAGCTGTACATAAAACATAAAACCCACCTCCGTGGCAAAGTGGGGTCCAGGGGAGGTGTGTGGGGGTGACCTCTCAGAGGGAAGGCCAAAGGTCACTGTGGCCTGGGCAAGGTCACCCACGTGAGGCCTAAAACAAACACACACACACACACACACACACACACACACACACACACACACACACACACACACACACACACACACACACACACACACACACACACACATTCTTGATTTATTTCCACTGACCATGGACACAATTATTGTTTGGCACTGCACTATTGGGTTGTGTTGTGTATTGAGTACTATTGCTGTGTTTGACATGATGCTGAGATACTTGTGTTGCACTGACTAGCATTGACTCTTATGAACACTATCTATTGTCACAGGTTACTCCTACCAGCTCGTTAAACAACATAGATAGGAGCCACCCTGACCTAAAAGTGTGCGTTCGTAGCTGCGTGCGGTGTGTGTGTGCGTGTCAAACTAAAACAAAAGGCACTGTCCCAAACATCCGCACTGTGTATGCCCATTGCCCACTCACCTATTGCTTGTGGCGGCCAGCCCTGTCGTGGGCCCCCACGGCCGGAGTGAGGTGTGGGTTAGCTTCAGTTCAGACTTGTGGTCTTTTGTTGTTTTTCTGTTTTCTTCTTTTATTTCTCCCGTAGGGTTTTTTCTCTTTTTATGTATTAGTCACTGCACAAACACAACGTTGGTTGCACAACAGCTGGTCCGCTGATAACTCTCTACCGTAGTACGCGGAGCTCCACTCCTCTCCACTCATGCAAGAACTACAAGGCATCGGAGGACGGATAGATGGATAGCGCCCATCCGTCACCTATCCTGTACAAGTGCCGCCGAGATGTGGCCTCCGTGTGTACATCACAGTCAAAGTTACATCGACCCCCAAACTGTCGCGGGTAGCAAATGAGACGCCACGGTTTCCAAACACGCTTCCTCTCTCTTCGTCCCCCTGTGTTGACTGACGTGTGCTGAGTCTGATGACGCCTATTCATGTCGCCGTGCAGGTTGCCGTCGCCGGTGACGTATGACGTAGACAGTGCCAAAAATAAAATACCCCCCAAAACATGTGTGCAATATGTGGAAAGATTTGTATATGCCTAAGATGCACAATATCCTAACACTATACTATGTATCTACTGTATATATCTATCATCTATGTACTGAATACTGTATATCTATCATCTATGTATCTACTGTATCTATTATATCGACGAGAAACAGAGATCCAGATCTCACCTCTCTGGTGGAGAAGCTGCTGCTGTCTCCTCTTCATCGTTTAGCTCCTCCTCCTCCTCCTGTGTGATAAAACAATAAACCGTCACACTGACGACACGCACATGGCAGCCATGTTGTTGTCATGGTTACAAGCCAAGACGAAAACAAAACTAACAAGTTTACAGTTTTTGCCATTTCAAAACTTCACACGTCCTGCCATTGGCAAGATAGTAGATTTTCAGTGGATTTGCAGAACATTGAGCTTGTAGATCAGCTATTTTGCTAATTTTATGACCTTCTCTGACTTCAAAGTTTAAATCTAGCTATGAAGGTGGATTCGGCTTTTCAATGGGAATGGAGTGGTTTCTTGACATTTGTGAGTTTCTGCAAAAATACGCTTCACTCTCCATAAAAATTAGAAAGGAAAAACAGGGAAATAAACCTGTGGAAAAAATGCATTTGTAGGAAAAGTTCAGGAAAAGAGCAGTAAATACTGAAGAGTTGAAAACGCCACATCTGTACTTCCTGTATCTACGGTATGTAGATGTAGCGTCGGCCGCGAGGAAACAACCGGGAGGCGAACCCGGGCCGCTACTAAAGAGCCAGACTGGAAGCAGGTTGGAGTCGATTCATTCCAATGGGGGAGTGAACGTCAACACAGCTATGATGTTGCCTCCAGTGGCTACAATTGAGATCTTTCGATATCAACCACCTTTGGTAAATGCTCTGTTCAGTTGCCAGACTGTGGAGACAGGTCTCAGACAAAGAACCTTCTCCTGATTCAGTCTGAAAACTCAGAAGACTCATTCTAGTGTCAGAATGTTGTGAACATACAGTAACATGGTTTATTAAGAATACTGATTCTAGTCATAATTTGTGTTCATGTTCACTGGAATGAATCGACTCACAGCCTTCTAAAGGGGCCATGTGACACAGATACACACAATGAATCTAAGGAGTCTGTTATATACCAGTAAAAATGTCCGCTGTGTGATTATGATCTGTGACGCGCAGAAAACAGCAACCTGAAAGTGAAGACGGTGGTAAATTATTTAACTCACTGTAGCAACAGGGGGAGGTTCAACGTCTGCTGGTCGAGGATCTGGAGCTTCTTCATGAACTTCTGCCTCATCAGGCTGGCTGGATGTCACCTCTGTCACCCTGAGAATAACACACTGGATGTCACCTCTGTCACCCTGACAATAACACACTGGATGTCACCTCTGTCACCCTAACACCTCATCTGCACTGCCCACGACGCAAGTGACGCAACACGATGTCCCTCGAAATACTGTGCGCATATGGAGCATCGGCCATTGCGTTGCAACGTAGCCTGAACCAATCAAATGATTAAATAATAATATCAAGTTTTTGGGAGGCGGGACATGGCCGTTTACCTCTATGGACGTCGCCGCGAAACCTCGCTCAAATAGAGGCTCCGCGAGCAAAAACAGGAGGGGTGTACGACATCGCGGCACAACGTGTTGTCGCTCGCGGTATGTCAGGACGTCCTCATTGAAACAAATTTATTTTAATGAGATTTCATCGCTCGCGTCTCCAGTATGAAGGCAGCCTTCAGAGGTCAATGAATGTCAATGAACGTCTAGCCGGTCCACTAAAACACACTCACTGTTCAGCAGGCGGATCAAGATGTTCCTCAAGATCTGTTGACGTTGGAGCTGAACCACCCTGGTCCTCCCTGGTCTCCTCATCTTCTGGCTGGTCAGCACTGACCACCGAGGTGGTCTCCTCATCTTCTGGCTGGTCAGCACTGACCACCTTGGTCTCCTCAACGTCTGGCCGGGCAGCAGGACTGACCACTGTGGAGGTCACTTCATCTTCTGGCTGCTGAGCTCCCAGAGCTTCTATCATCCTGGTCTGAAGGATCTGTGAACAGCAAACATGTCTCAGCTGGAGATTCATAAAATGCAACAGTTGTGTTCACAGTAAAACCAGTGTTAAAGGGGGCATATACAACATTCAAGCACTAGATGGCAGACTTTCACAACACACTACTGTTGCATAAGATTCCCTATCTTTCTGTATCTTCTGTGAAAAAAAAAAACACATTAATTATGCCACAAAAACAAAACGATGATTCAGGAGCTTTTGCCTGGCTGACAAAATTATTAAAAACATTTCTTGCGGAAAAGCTATACTTTTATTCCACAGCTTTTTTTAAAGCTCTTTTAATTGTTTATTTTAATGCAAAAAATAAATACAAAAATAAAGATCAATGAAGGGAAACGTCTTAAACCACTAGTCCAAAGGGAATCCCTTGGCTGTCGGGAAATAGACTCCTCACAAAAAGTTCAGAAACGTAACTTTGGTGGATTATATCCCCCCTTCCCGTTGATTAATCACCTTCACAAGCAAGTAATGATCTTGTATTGGTGGAATGAACAACACAGCTCAACGTGTGGGCGAACTGTTTCTAAGGTGTCAGTCACACACCTGTGAGTGACAGCTCACACATACAGTATATCTGTGTGACACATTGAGCTGTGTCGCTCATCCCACAACTGCAGGATCCTTACAAATTGTACCTCATTGTAAAGGTGACTGATCAACGATAAGAATTATATAAAATGTCAATACCAATTTATATTATTTAGTTTTAAATGTAGACTTGCTGGGTCTCATAATGAGGTGATTGATATGTTGAACAATCCCAGGTATAGCTCAGTAAGATACCCATCTCACATCACATCTTTTATTGATGTTTTTATGAGCGCCCTTTAGAATCTTTATGAATTTATATCTATTTCTTTTTATTATTTGAATTGTTTTTCATGTCTTCTATTGGCTTCGGCTGTAATACTGATTGATTGATTGATTGATTGATTGATTGATTGATTGATTGATTGAAGGGGAGAAATAATTAAAAGTCATGAAAGTTTCCGCACTTTTTGTGAGGAGTTTAGTAAACTTCTGGTCTTCAAGCGAAGGCTCTGCTACACGTGGGTGCATATTACATGTGCGTGCGTGCGTGCGTGCGTGCGTGCGTGCGTGCGTGCGTGCGTGCGTGCGTGTGTGTGTGTTCTCCTGACCTTCAGCTCAGCTCTCAGCAGGATGTGACTTTCTGCTGTGGCTCCATCCAGGAGGAACCAGTGGTCCACAACCATGTGATCTTCTGACAGCAGCTCTCTGACCGGAAGAACCAGAGACCCCAGAGGCTGATCCCATCCACTGGACAGCTGTTAATATAATATATATGTTAATATAGACCTGATCCCATCCCCCAGAGGCTGATCCCATCCACTGGACAGCTGTTAATATAATATATATGTTAATATAGACCTGATCCCATCCCCCAGAGGCTGATCCCATCCACTGGACAGCTGTTAATATAATATATGTTAATATAGACCTGATCCCATCCCCCAGAGGCTGATCCCATCCACTGGACAGCTGTTAATATAATATATATGTTAATATAGACCCCAGAGGATGATCCCACCCACTAGACAGCTGTTAATATAATATATATGTTAATATAGACCTGATCCCATCCCCCAGAGGCTGATCCCATCCACTGGACAGCTGTTAATATATGTGAATATAGACCTGATCCCATCCCCCAGAGGCTGATCCCATCCACTGGACAGCTGTTAATATAATATATATATGTTAATATAGACCTGATCCCACCCACTGGACAACTGTTATAAATATACAATACATATGTTAACTATAATATGATCCCATCAGGGCCGGATGTAAGCTCTAGTAGTAGGTGGGGCTAGAGGAAATGCCAGGGGGGCAACCTTTTTAGGGGGTCATAACGCCAGAAATGCATAAAAACCTATGCATTTTGGCACACTTATACCAATGACACACCACACCATGCTGTGTACAGTACAAGTCACAGAACTTAAGAAATAAAATACACAAAAAAGTAAAAAAAAAAAAAGAAAACAATCACACCCGTGTGAACTGAGCGGTGGTTTACCCACCTCATAGATCATGTGAAACCGATTTTTGTGACATTTGAAGAAAATATGTAGGAAAAGGAGCAAAAAGTGTGTTTTGGAGAAAATTCAAGATGGCGGAAAATCTATCCTGGCGCAAATGGGTGTGGCCTATATGGGGAGATGCGTCTTGACCCAAGGAATCCAGGGAAAAAAGAATTTTCATTTTCCGATCTACGGTTCAAGAGTTACGGGGCAAAACGTAAAGTGGGCCGTTATAGCGCCACCATGAGGCCGAGTGATGTAATTATTTTTCGATTCATTCTTAAAATCATTATGAATCTCCTCTCCGAGGTTTGAAACTGTAGCTCCAATGGTTTACGAGAGAAAAATACTTGAAAGTGATTTCTTGCATTGTCCCATTATAAGTCAATGGGGACAATTAAGCGTCGTTTTTTGCCGATTACGTCGGCATGGTAAGGCGGATCGGAACGAAAGGTAATAGCACACCATTCCCGGCCGAGCCGCACATTTTGATGTATATATTGCGCGAGTGGCGTAAATGGTGCGGCACTAGTTACGTGCCGAAGTTTAGGCTACATACAGAAACGGACGGAGACAGACAGACCCACACACACGGCCACGTATAGGAGCGTTGTGACCACCGCTCAAAAAAAAACACAAAAAAAAACAAAAGGTTAAAGAAATGATAAATAATGTGATGACAAAAGACAGACATGTTACTGGTGTGATAGCTATACTGATGTGATTGACAAAGATGAATGCAAATGATACTATAAACTGATAGATATAGATTGATACACTGATATGAGACTAGATGGATGATAGATATGATACTGGATAGATTGAGACACTGAGATGACACTAGATGGATGATAGATATGATACTGGATGGATAGATTGATACACTGATATGACACTAGATAGACAGACAGACAGACAGACAGACAGACAGACAGACATGACACTAGACAGACAATGACATTATATTTCCTCCAAATTTGCAACAAGGAAAACAAAAGCACGCATCTAGCTTCACTGAATATTCCAGCCATGGTCTTCCTCCACGGTACCAGCCCGGGCTGAATGCGCGTGCTGTCTTGCCAAAATGACGTTTTGGAAACACAAGATTAGCGGGCTGTGATGGTGCTGTTGTGCTTAAGCCAGTGCTGTTAGCAGCGGCCACTGCTGCGTCGTGTACGGCGAAGCTTTCAGCTTGTGTTGCCGTGCTTGTGGAACTCAATTGGGGGTTAGGGTTTGGGTCGGGTCGAGGAGCAGCTGTACCCCGAGTCGACGACGGCTCGGAGCCTGCCTCTGGACTGACTGGAGCCGTAGCAGCAGTGCTCGCGTCGCGAGGTTTAGAAACCAGAAATCGACGCATATTGACCGAAAGAGCCAGAGAAAGAGAACAGAAGTTAAAGTGAAACAAGCTGCAAGCACAACTAAAAAACAAACTGTTCCTTCTCTCGATTAGTTCCTTAATGCGCTGGACAAAACTGAAGTTAGTTGGCAACCAGAAGTGGTGCGTGTACTTGTCTGTCGAGACGAGACTGACTGCTGTTCCCTCCTACGCATTCAACGCATATCGGGGGCGGAGCTGCTGGCCTGGCTGGAACATTATTATTTGTTTTACTTCTTTTGAGGTGCAGAGAGGGAGAGAGATGGCATTGGCGATCGGAGTTTTTAAAATGTATATATAATGAAATGGTGTTGGTTTTGGTGGTGCGACAGCTGTAGCATAATATAAAAAAAAAAAAAAAAAAAAAAAAAAACGAAATATATATATTTTTATTTTTTCATGCCATCTTGTTTGGTGGGGCAGACAGGGCATTTAGGGGGGCAATGCCCCCCCTTGCCTATGGGGAGATCCGGCCCTGGATCCCATCCACTGGACAGCTGTTAGATACAATACATAATGGTTAACTATAGACCCCAGCGGATGATCTGTTATAAATACATACTGTATGGTTAACTATAGACAAAATGTAACTTAATGTATTTTAGTTGCCAGTCTGGGTTTGGGTTTCAGAATCCTTCAGATTGAGATCAGACAAACCTTGATGATGAGCATTTCCTGTCCGGGGTCACGAACCAGGAAGTGGAAGGCTTCATTCCATTGAGGTGACCTGGAGCGCTCGCACACCTTCAAAATAAAACAAAACAAACTGAGGTGACCTGGTGCTTTCACCTTCAAAATAAAACAAACCAAACTGAGGTGATCTGGTGCATTCACACACACCTTCAAAATAAAACAAAACAGACTGAGGTGACCTGGTGCTTTCACCTTCAAAATAAAACAAAACAAACTGAGATGACCTGGTGCGTTCACACACCTTCAAAATAAAACAAAACAGACTGAGGTGACCTGGTGCTTTCACCTTCAAAATAAAACAAACTGAGGTGATCTGGTGATTTCACCTTCAAAATAAAACAAACTGAGGTGACTACCGTACGTTCACACACCTTTAAGAGACACAGAATGCTAATCATTTGAAGGTCCTTTTTTACACAGGTGTAATATTCTGTGTCAGTCAGTTTCAGTACAGTGTTGTGTTGTGTGATATGTGCAAGGCTTTGATTTTTGTTTGGCTTTTTAAAGACGACATGAAGAGAATATTTTGTTTATGTATGGTATTTAATGTGTGTATGGTATTGAATTTCTCAAATCAATGGATGGGGAGAGGTGGGATTATTACACATGATGTTTGTATTTGACATCAAAACAACGCTGTGGTAACATCTGTAGGACAGGTAGGAGTGGAAAAACACACAACATACAGGCCTGATGCCCGCTGGGTCGACTATACAAGTAGGCTTTATTTTTTTTGCCCCCATTTTAGGACAGTTACAGTAATTATTTTGGTCTGGGTGGTCACTAAGTGGAGAGGGCCAATCCTTCAGTAGCACCAGCCCACAGAGCAGAGAGACATCACATGATTGGACCACTGGCTTGTCTATCATCTGAATACTGGCCTAGTAACCCAATCACAGGCTACTGTGGCCCCAGGAGTCCCACCCATACATACATAAAACAGCTGATACAAGCCCACAGCGCATCGCTGCCTCGATGCGTTGTGGGCTTGTAGATCTTCTATGTTTGGTACGCGGTGGTTGTGGTGGGCCGGTCTGGGCCGGTCAGGGCCAGATTTATGTCCCAGTCCGCCCCTGTGTGTCTCACCTTGGTTCTGAAGGTCGTCTCTCCAAACACCAGCTCTGCTCCGGCCTTGGGTTCCTTCCCGCTCTTCTTCAACTGAACACACACACACACACACACACACACACACACACACACACACACACACACACACACACACACACACACACACACACACACACACACACACACACACACACACACACCCACACACACAATTCAATTCAATTCAATTCAATTCAATTCCAATTCAAAGGGCTTTATTGGCATGAGAAAACATACATTTACATTGCTAAAGCAGAAGTGTAGACAATACAATACAGTACAATACAAGCGGAACAAAATATGTACAGGTGAAAAGAGTGTAACAGTTTCATGCATCACAAACACATGCGCGCGCGCACACGCACGCACGCACGCACGCACGCACGCACGCACGCACGCACGCACGCACGCACGCACGCACGCACGCACGCACGCACACACACACACACACACACACACACACACACACACACACACACACACACACACACACACAGTAAACAGTCATGTAATGTGGAGGTCTTTCACACAGACATTATGAGAGGCTGATGACAGCCTTTGTTTACTTTGTTTCCTCGCTGTAGGTTTTAATTAAAAACTAAACGAGCGTAAGGGGGGGGGGGGGGCTGGGACAGGGACTGTAGCCATAAACTATAGGTGATTATGTAAAGTTACACTTATGTACTAATAAGTATCACAAAAAGTCATTTTATGGGTGAACTACTCCTTTAACTCTTTCTGATAAACACTGTGTGCTTTTAATCATTCATAAAGTATTCAATAAAATATAGACTTCCACATAGTTCCAGTTCCAGACATGAGTGTTTTAACACATTCCAGAAGAACATATTTGTTCTCAACACAATCTGAAATATGCAGGTTTTTGATGAACTCCTGTAAAACTGTAGCATAAAAAAAATAATAATAATAATAATAATAATCATTGACCACATTCATGCTGGGGTCATTATTTTGGGCATTTTATTATAGGCAATGTATTTATTTATTCATTCATTTATTTTAAAATTAGTCAAATAGAATGCATAACAATAATTTAAAAAATGTGTAAATAATCTCGGTCAGAGCACTACAACAATGGTTCCGACCATGTTCAGGTCGCAATCCCCCAAAATATTGAACTACATGGGACCCCTCAAAATAATCATGTTTGAACTGGGGACCCCACAATTACATGTAGATGTGAGCTCTATCTCTGTCTGTCCATCAGTGGACTTTAAGGCTTAATGAGGAGTTTGACCAGAGGTAGGCTAGGCGCTGGACACTGCTCTTGTCTCTATGTCCTTATTTAATCCTGTTTTGTTCCTTGTGTTGTGTCAAATGTTTGTATGTTTCACATACATGGCTGCTGTGTGGCAAGACAAATGTCAGTGTGAACTGACAATAAAGTACTATATCATATCATATTTACTTACAGGTAGTCTGGTAGCTCTACAGTATACTTACAGGTAGTCTTGTAGCTTTGTCCAGGTAGATAAACAGCAGGGCAGCAGAAGGAACAGTCTTGTTCTGGAAGGAATGAACCGTCTGGAGCTGGAGGACCTGGAGGGGCATGATCACCATGACAACCATACCACAGGAGTGGGGGGGGGCATGACAACGACACCACGGTGACTCAGCACTCTAGGAATGCTCTGCTTCAAGGACCGCCATGCAATACAGTTTAATTCACTTCGTTTCAAACAACCCCAAACAACCTCTCCAACTTTATTATGTTTTGTCTAGTTTTAGATTTCTTGCCATGATGACGATGCTATTGTAAAATGTCATTATTAGTAGTATACTGTATGTATTTGGACTGCCCACAATCCTAATCTGATCCGGGATTAAATGTTTTTTTTCTTGGGTCCAGGACGGAGTGGCATTGTGTAAGGGATAACATCTCGCTACAGTCACCCATTCACACACACACATTCATTACCTTCACCCATTCACACACACATTCATTACAGTCACCCATTAACACACACATTCATTACATTCACCCATTCACACACACATTCATTACATTCACCCATTCACACACACACATTCATTACATTCACCCATTCACACACACATTCATTACATTCTAATAAAGTCTTCAATTCACCCATTAACACACATATTCATTACATTCACCCACATTCACCCACACATTCATTACATTCACCCATTCACACACATTCATTACATTCACCCATTCACCCACACATTCATTACATTCACCCATTCACACACACATTCATTACATTCACCCATTCACACACACACACATTCATTACATTCACCCATTCACACACACAGTCATTACATTCACCCATTAACACACACATTCAGGAACCCTGTGTGTTTCTCTACCCCTGAGCCACTGCCGTCCCATACTGTCGGTTTGAGCCACTGACTGGGTTCACTACAGACAGTGAACCAACACTAAAGGTCTTTGCACACTGCTGCGTTTTTTTCAGCCGAATATCGGGGCACGTAAATAAAAAATATGCGGATTTTGTATTTCCGAAATGCTACGAAAAACGCAAGCAGCTTAACAGTACTGACCTGGTCCATGTTGTCTTTAGTGGACACGGTAGGAACCCACTCCACCACCAGGTGTATCTGACCAGACTTCACGTCACTCAGAGTGTACCACTGGAACACACACACACACACACACACACACACACACACACACACACACACACACACACACACACACACACACACACACACACACACACACACACACACACACACACACACACACACACACAAATAAATATGGATCTGGTCAAATATATCGTCATTGTCAGGCAGAAACCTCTTACCTCCGTATTAAGTGTTTTTCTCATGAATTAATCAACGCCCCTTCTTGATCATACTGTAACTACAGCGCCACACAAAAGCATCACGTGTAGCAGATCTACAAGCATAGCAGATCTACAAGCTCAAAACCTCATGCCACGTTTTGCTCACCTGATCTGTGTACTGAGACTGGATGATGTCTGCCAAACTGATGGTTAACCTGAGGAACAACGCATAACAAACTGATGTTATCCTTTAAAACAACACAGAACTAAACATTTAACCTGATGTTATCCTTTAAAACAACACAGAACTAAACATTTAACCTGATGTTATCCTTTAAAACAACACAGAACTAAACATTCAAGCTGATGGTTAGCCTGATTCCAGATTCAGCACAAACAGGTTGAAGGTATATTCAGTGATTGTATTCCATTCAAATAAAAATATAATTGGTACATTTTCCATTCATTCTCCTCACTAGAATGTGTGCTGACCATATAAGGACTTCCACCATGGCCCGTGTTACGAGCATAGCTAGATTCGGTTTTCAGAGGTGGCCAGCCAGTCCTCGACCAATCAGGGTAGAGTATGGCCGTAGTTACGTATGTTATGATGTTTAGTTATGATGGTCAAAATAAAAGTTTTGAGAACCACAGTTGCTCTGAATTAAGAATGTCTGCTAAATGCCTAGATTGTAAACTACTGAACTCATAAAATTCCACAGTCTCGTAGTAAATCAGTATCATACATATCCTGAAGCTGGAGACGTAGGCCTACCGATATTCAGTGATTGGGTCTAATGATCAAAACGAGAACATTATAATGGTGTAAAACAAGATGACCCCCGGCCACTTGAATTATCACTGAATACACCTTTAATATGAATATTAATTATCGTCCATCGTATCGTCAACCATGTATCGTAATGCCCATCGTATCGCTATTAAATGTATCGTTACACCCCTATATATTCTATTCTATTAATTAATTAATCTTACACCCCTATGATTTAGCAGAACTCTTAATCCAGAGTGATTTACAAATGGATGGCGATCATAATCTAAGATCATAGGTAATCATAGGATCATAATGTATACATTTAAACGATACACATTATGGGATGGCAGGTCAACAATGACCTGGCATCAGTCTACTATTATTAATACAGTAATATTTACTATCATAGTCTAACATTGTTATTCAATTTTGTCATATAACAGAATGTTCTCACCTCCCCAGGAAGTCATCTTTGTCCATGTCTTTATCGTACAGCTCCACTTTGACAACCATCCCAAGCTGAGGCTTCAGCACCATCTGGGGAGACAATGGGATCTGTTTTTACCTGTGCCTTACCGCTTCACACTACCCGCTACCGCTGGATTACAGGCGAGGCAGCTGCACTGTCTCTAAGCGGTATCTTAGGGTCGCACTACCCGCTTTACCTTAATGCAGACTCTGCTATTTGCGCATGGAAGTGTGGCCGTGGGTGTGTTGTTGTACTCTCCCTAAAATTGTTATTTTGGCCTCACACGTTTGGGAAAGTGCATAGCGGATTCTAAAACCCCCCGCTAGGCCAAATATGTTGAGCATAGCGGATTCTAAAACCACCTACTAGGCCAAATGTGTTTGGCATAGAGCGGATTCTAAAACCACCCGCTAGGCCAAATATGTTGGGCATAGAGCCGTTCTAAAACAACCCGCTAGGCCAAATGTGTTGGGCATAGTGATTCTAAACCACCCGCTAGGCCAAATGTGTTGGGCATAGTGATTCTAAAACCACCTGCTATGCAAATGTGTTGGGCATAGAGCGCGTGCCTGCAATGGGAGCACAATGACACAACATTCTCTCCTAATTCTCCATGAATCTCTGTGATTCTAATAATACTAGTAAGACGCCTCAGGGCAACATGTGACCTCGCCCTAAAGGGCAAGGTCGCACCAATTCTTGGCCAATGGCCATCTGGCCAGTGATGTATATCGGACCAGTTACCCATATATGGAGACCCCCTGGTACCCATATAAGGAGATCCATGTACTGTATATGGAGATATGCTGTGAGAGCCCAAACATGCTTACTCAGCTATTCGTCATGTGAAAGTCCTATGATGTCTATGACATCTGACATCATACCCTTTTATGCCCATACATGGAGATCCCTGTCTGTAGAACCAGCCACAGTCTTGGCCATATATGGATTATGTTAGTGTGGTATGTGGCCGATGTGGCCTCCATATGCATGGGCATTCCCATATAAGTCCTGTTAGATATGGGCTTAACTCATTTAGTGCCAGCGCCCTCTAGGGGCCATAGAATGCCAGGGTATCTCTCATAGGCGAGCGCTTTAGCTTCCAGGACCTCACCTTCCAGGACCTCACGTGCTCACGTTCATGCATGTCATGGAAAGGTCCCGGATGATAATGCTAACAGAATGGCTATTCCCATTTTGTCATCTAAAAGATCATTTTTGGGCGATTTCGCCGTAAATAAACCTCGCGCCACTTCCCTAAAGACACAATCCAGAGATATAAGCCTTCAAAGATGTGGTCTTTCATTGGATTAGGCGGAGATTGGCGATTTCGTTCGCAAATAACGGCCGGCCGGGAGGTTGCTAGCTTTCGGCTAGTAGCTAGAAAAATCAGGCCAGGCTTCAGAAGGCCTCTTATCATTTTATTCATTTCATTAAAAAAAGCCGGACTACTTCGGGATCGGCACACTCGTGTACTCATCGGAAGCGGCGCCGAACATTGGGTGAACATTGGGGAGCTCAAAAATGTATTTTAAACCATTTTTAATGGAATATATCGTCGGACAGAGTAGAATGGCTAGCTGGCTAGCGGCTAGCGAGCCAGGACCACCCACGACTCTACAAGCAGCTCGGGGTAAGTGAATTAATAAAAAAAAAATTGTATTGGATTGAAATAAAGCCGAACTAGTTCGGGATCGGCACAGAATGAGTTAATATTGGTGACATCAGGGAACTCCATATATGGGCATAAAAGGGATTCTGTTAGTGTGACATCACAGTGAAGCCAGAGCGTGATGTCAGAGTAGCAAACCTATCCAACCTACCATTACCACTAGGGGGAGTGATGTTCTCACCTCGTACATCTCGTTCCAGATGGGGTTCAGGTTCTCTTTGATCACATGACTGGTGAAGGTCACGACCCCCACGCTGACCTTGGCGTAGGGGTCGCTCTTGCCCTTGACCACGCCCCCCATCCTGTTGTCCTTGGCAACCAGACTCTGAGCCTCCAGGAGGTGCAGCCTCAGCACCCCCTACAGGCACACAGTACAACTGCAGTTATTAAACCAACCAAACAACCAACCAAACTCTGAGCCTCCAGGAGGTGCAGCCTCAGCACCCCCTACAGGTAGACAGTACAACTGCACTTATTAAACATGCCTCAGGAAGCCCTGGGAGACGCAGAAAACTGTAAGCCAAACTACTTCTACTAGTGGAGACAGAGAGAACTGTCAGTAAAACTACTCCTACTAGTGGAGACAGAGATAACTGTCAGTAAAACTACTCCTACTAGTGGAGATGTAGAGAACTGTCAGTCAAACATCCTACTAGTGGAGATGGATGTTTAGTCCATCATTGATTAGAATTAGAAGTCACACAGGAAAGATAATCTCCACATTAAGGGTGAAAAACACTAAACTAAGCATCTTATCAGTGGGATTTGAATGCTTGTGACCCTAACCCTTGTGAGTGGAATAGAGTTTTAACGGATTCAACGGATGAAGGTCTGACCTCTGAGCCAAAGGAGACGTCAGGGGAGGTGTGAGGGGGCTGAAGCCCCTCCTCCTGGGGCGTGGCTGACTCCTCCTCCTCCCTAACCTCAGGTTCAGACAGCGGCGCCACAACGGCCTCCACAGCGGGAGCGTCTGCACTGGACCTGTGAACGAAGGAGAAGAAGAAGAATGAACGAGAGAATAAATGTCACCATAATAGCTGTGTGCGACCCCATTGTTGGGGTCACACTTGTCGTTTTCTTCTGAAAGTATCGGGAATTACCAGCCATATTTGAGTGCACAAGACACAAGTTGGCACCTCGACAGAGTGCAATCTAGTTTTTACTAAATCACTGAATCCATATACAGTATTTTTGACAATTCATTCCTCCCCACACACATTACTGTGTTGTCGTTGCTGTTACCCAACACTAGCCTCGCAACAGCAGAGTCTGGGAGTTCTCCATAGGCAACGCATTACGCGATGACGTAGTTACTCACTTTGACTGACAGGTCCAGTCAGTAGTCATCAGCACATCAAAACATCGTCGGGAGAACATCAAATATGTCTTTTCCAGACAGAAATTCCAAAGGTGCAAACTGTTATTCGTTTTTAAGTTATGAGATGCCGTTGATTTCAGATAAAACTTCGCTTAGTGCAGCTTTTATTTGCGATTTGTGAACTCGCGTCGGACATG
The DNA here is from genome assembly GCF_963921795.1 of Nannobrachium achirus. NCBI lineage: Eukaryota > Metazoa > Chordata > Actinopteri > Myctophiformes > Myctophidae > Nannobrachium > Nannobrachium achirus. The sequence goes on along the minus strand of NC_137815.1, from coordinate 18,720,053 downwards.
GGGTCCGCCATGTTTGTTTACAAAATGCGAGAGCTGTAGCAGCCGCTCGACCAATCAGGAGCGGTGTGAGGCGGGTTCGCTCGAAATGCAGCCTTTTGATTGGACATTAGAGACCCAAGTTCTAATAAAGAGGCTCGATGGGAGGGACACCAGACCGAGAAAGGAAGCACATTGGTGATGACGTAGCTCGGGATGGCTTGTGAGGCTAACCCAACACTCCCTGCCGACCTCAGCCCGTAGGAATACATGTCAGGGATAACGTCTGTCTCAGCGGTCATTATCCAGTGATAAAATCCCTACAGGCTGAGATGGCACCGACGCGAAGCAGAGGTGCCGTTATTACACGGCTACTTAATACATTAATAATTTGACTAAAAACTAAAAACCAAACAGTGTGTTTCCTTGACCCGTTTAATCCCACCGGTCACAATAGTGACCGTAACTATTTTCTTCATTTATGAGGCTATAAAATGTTATTGCATGATTCATTCATGCATTTCCAGCAATTATTGAAAAGTTTAAAGGGTCCCAATCAAATATGTGCAGTGTCACATGTTAACTTTAAATTGTCACATGACCAGAGCTGTTTACTTCCTGTCTGCACCAAGAGGAGAGGATGGAAGCATCAAAGCCCCAAAAGAAAATGTTAGTAAAGTATCTTAACATAAAGATAGGACCATGATTTTTGGTACACATCTTCTTTAAGATGTCTAGTATTGGTGTATGCCTTTGCAATTACTCAAATGTGTTCAGTGTGGTCATAAAACGAACAAACATATCAACGGCAACAATAGTGACCGGTGGGATAATACATTAGCAACTACTGTAGCTATACACATACTAATGCACATAGCAAATTATTCTCTTTCTGCTGTTTTCTTTTACTTTAACTGGGGAATTCCCGGGGACCACCGACTCCTGGTGCTCCAGAACGGATGCAAAAGTGGTTGCGCCCCCTAGTGGATGACCCCCGCCACTGCAGTGCACATAAAATGCCGGAAGCGCACATAAAATGCCATAACTCAGGCTAGGAGCGAACGGGAGAGCTGGGGCCGGTACCCACACGTCCGCCTCGGCGGCGCGGAGACAGCTGTGCGTAGAGCGCCACCTTGCAGCGGACCCCCGCCACTGCAGCCCGCTAAAAAGTCTGTAACTCACACCCCCGAGCCACCTGACAGTCGCTTATCTCCCAATTATTGAGTCTTACTGGTATGTTGGATGAAAATTAGCTCCCAGACAAGGCATGCAACATTGCAGTGTCTCAAAGTGAGAAAAATGCTGTCCTCAGTTGTGATAGTGATGTGTCAGACATGGACTATTAGGGGCAAACAGGTTATTAGGGGCAAGCCAGGCTGTTGAATGCACGTGCTGAATTTATGCAAGTAGATGAGTGGAACGATGACTTACTAGTAAAACGCCTAAGGGGGCCAGCGAACTTGCCATGAAGGGTGAGGTCATGCCATGTCTTGGCCATCTGACCAGTTATGTACGTATATTGGACCAGTTACCCATATATGGAGACCCCTGGTACCCATATATAGAGATCCTTGTACGGTATATGCTGTGAGACCCCAAACATGCTTATACTCAGTTATTTGTTATGTGAAAGTCCTATGACGACTATGACATTTGACATCATACATACAATCCCTTTTTTGCCCATATATGGAGAGCCCTGTCTGTAGAACCAGCCACACAGATGGTGGTAGGTAAGTGTAAGATGAGGGATGCAGTATGGTGGATGGTAAGTACTGTAGGTAGTTAGATGATGGATGCGGTATGGTGGTTGGTAGTTAGTAGATGAAGGACACCGTATGGTGGTAGGTAGGTAGTAGATGAGGGATGCAATATGTTGGTGGGAAGGTACTGTAGATAGTTAGATGAGGGATGATGGTAGAAGGTAGGTAGGTAGACCATACTGCTGTGGTGTTTGGTAGGTAGGTAGATGGATAGTTAGATTAGGGATGCAGTATGGAGGTACATAGTTAGATGATGGATGCAGTAAGGTGGTAGGTAGGTAGTTAGATGATAGATGCAGTATGTTAGGTAGGTAGGTAGGTAGGTAGGTAGGTAGGTAGGTAGATGATAGATGCTGTAAGGTGGTAGGTATGTAGTTAGATGATGGATGCAGTTTGGTGGTAGGTAGGTATGTACAGTAGGTAGATGAGGGATTGTATGGTGGTAGTTGTATGAGGGATTGTATGGTGGTAGTTGTATGAGGGCTGCAGTATGGTGGTAGGTAGGTACCGGTAGTTAGATAAGGGACCCAGTATGGTGGTAGATACTGTAGGTCTTTACATGAAGGATGCACTATCATGGTATGTAGATAGTTAGATAGTGGATGGTTGAAACTGCAGTTTATTATGAGAAACGGCACATCATGTCCGTGTCTGTCCGTCCGTCACACTTTTTTACGGTATATGGGTTTGCTGCTCTGACATCATGCTGACTCTCACACTCTGACATCACACTCTGACGTCACTGTGATGTCAGGGGAACCAAATCCCTTTATGCCCATATATGGAGATATGGAGATCACTGTGATGCCAGGGGAACCAAATCCCTTTTATTGATGATGTCATCAATATTGATTGATGACATCATCAATATTGATGATGTCATCAATATTAAGCCCATATCTGTGAATATCTATGGGTACCAGGGGTCTCTATCTATAGGTAACTGGTCCGATATATATCACTGGTCAGATGACCAAGATATGGTGCGACCTCGCCCTTTAGGGCGAGGTCGCTTTTCACCCTTAGGTGTCTTACTGGTAGGTAGTTTAATGAGGGATGCAATATGGTAGTAGGTAGGTAGTTATGGCCTTTGGTGTAAGATTTTCACTTTCTAGGATAACTATATTTACTATATACCCTTTAAAAGGTTGATACAACACATTATCCCACCGGTCACAATTGTGACCAATCATAAAACACACCTTTTCACCTACTTTTTCATGAAAATTTCAAAAAAATATGATATATTATTTCAAAGGGTTACTAATGACACAATATTTGACTATTCTTATGTCTGGGAAAAATTCGGGATTAAACGGTTACAATAGTGAAAGTGTTCCACAAGTGTTGATCAAATAGAAACCATTTTCTGTTACTGCATCTTCTATATCTCGCTTCAAATATTTTTAAAAGCATTCTTGCGAGCAACGTTTAGTTCTAAATGTCGCTGTGTGTTTGTTTACATGGCTCACATGTTATATACGGCACTAAATTCACACAGTGCAGCCTGAGTGCAGCAGGTGTTCTGAGCCTTTGATTAGCCATCGGTCTGTTATAGAGCGGAGTGGTCATTATCCAGAAATAACACACCGCTGATTTCAACAATTGACCAATCAGAATCAAGCATTCAACCAAGCCGTGTAATAAGTAGTGATATGACCCTCCTCTCCCAGCTCCCCTCCTCCAAACACGGAATGGAATCGAACTCACAACCCGCGTGGTTCTTGGGCTGAAAGCTCTCACCTCTGCATTAGGTCGCTCTCCTGTTTCTGCGGTGCGGCGGGGGGGTCTGGAGTGGAGGAGGGGTGTGCGGCAGAGGAGGGGGGCTTGGATGAAGCAGAGGAGGGGGGTGGGGCGGATGAGGGGGGCTTGGACGGAGCGATGACCACAGGACACTGGGTAGGGATCAGCAACTGGAGGAAAACAAGGGTTAGGGTTAGGGTTAGGGAGTGGCTATAACTTGCTTTTTGGGGAAAAAAAACGTTGTGTGCACACAGTACAGACTGATGTCTGTACACACTTTACTGAAAGTGTGTGTGTGTGTGTGTGTGTGTGTGTGTGTGTGTGTGTGTGTGTGTGTGTGTGTGTGTGTGTGTGTGTGTGTGTGTGTGTGTGTGTGTGTGTGTACCTTGAGCTGTGCTCTCAGGAGGACCTGGCTGTCTGGAGAGGCTCCGTCCAGGTGTAACCACTGATCCAGGACCATCTGGGGTTCTGACAGCAGCTCTCTGACCGGGACCACCACCGAGCCAATGGGGAGGGTCCAGCTGTGAGAGAACTGATAGGACACACACAGAGCCAATGAGAAGACTCCTAAGTGCTAATAGGACAAACACAGAACCAATGGGAAGACTCCTAACTGGTGATAGGATACACACAGAACCAATGGGAGAGCCTAGCTGTCACACAACTGGTGATGATGGAACATGCACTATGAGTCTGAGGTAACGCTGTTGCTGCTCAGTCAGTCAGTCAGTCAGTCAGTCAGTCAGTCAGTCAGTCAGTCAGTCAGTCAGTCAGCCAGTCAGTCATTCATTCATTCAAACCTTTATTAATTCTCCAAATGACACTGAGGCTGGCCTCATGTGCAGTGTGCACATCACGTTCCAAGTACAATTTCATTTTCACATCAATGATAAAACAAAACAAAGACTTGAAGTGGTTATGATGTGTTGGGATGAGGGGTTAATTAATGCTGTGTTGTCATGGTTACCTTAACGATCAACATGTCTTCTCTGGGGTCACGAACCAGGAAGCAGAAGGCCTCGTTCCACTGAGGGGACCTGGTCCTATCACACACCTTCAGAGAGGGAGAGGTTAAATATGTTAATGTCCTGGTCCTATCACACACCTTGAATAGAGAGGGAGGGGTTAAATATGTTAATGAGTGTGTGGGGGGGGGGGGGGGGGGGTTAATAACTCCTAACTGGGGACCCCAGATCAACACCTCGCAGTGCTTGTAGTTTGGCTATTTTCACAATGTGTGCCTCTTTCTGATGTAATTGACAGTTTGGCCAATTTGGTGTTAAAAAGCTGTTTAGAAGTCATGAAATTGACAATTAAAAATAAATAAAATAAATACATATGAATGCAGACACCCTGTATTCACCTATATAGTATGTTGGTTTGTTTACTGTTGAGTGAGAGAAAACAATGTTGCACATTAAGCTAATCATATAGGTTGACAAAAATAGACAATTTACAGTCTCACCGAACTTGTAGATCAGATATTTTTGCTATGAATACAGACCCCTGTATTCATACAGGGGGACTAGAGGTCTGAGTGTAGCAACAGTAGCAGTAGCATCATGTTAAAAAGGTTCTTACGGTGGTTTTAGTGTATTTACAGTTACAGTAACATCATGCTAAAATGTTATTACTGTAGCTTTACAGTTACAATAACGGTAACATCATGATAAAAAAGGTTCTTACGGTGGTTTTGTGTGAGGTTTTGCTCAGAATAAGTTCTGCTCCAACTTTTGGCTCCTTTCCACTGGTCTTCAACTGTGGACAGAGAGACATAAAACAGAGATAGAGAGAGATAAAATAAAAATTAGAATGATAATAGTTTAACAACTCACTAGTAGGCTGTCTGCAGGCACGTAGCAATGCAGTCGCATTAGGGCCCGGAGGGGGAGGAGGCACAAAAACCTTTATTTTGAAATGCCCACCGGATTGAGAGGAAACTGTATTGCCCCTCTAGACGAGTGCTACGTGATTTCCCAATCAGATCAGTTGCTTGAGGCCAGCTGTTTCCTGTTTTTCATTGTAGCGCGGGCCATGAGGAATCTCTCATCCTCAGCTGTGAGTGACTGCTGTCGTCAGGGTGTTTACCGTCCGGTATAGTTCACAGCATGGCTCTGAAACTGATGTCTGATTTATTTGGTGGGCACGAGTGAAAAGCTTGCATTGGGGCCTGGCGGGGGGTCCCTACGCCAGTGTCTGTCTGTCTCTCTATCATAGATAACGCACGGGTAGGCTGTCTGTCTGTCATAGATACTAACTCACGGGTAGGCTGTCTGTCTATCATAGATACTAACTCACCACCGGTAGGCTATCTGTCTATCATAGATACTAACTCACCGGTAGGCTGTTTGTCTATCATAGATACTAACTCACCGGTAGGCTGTCAGCTCGCTCCACATAAACAAACAGTAGGCCTGCAGAGGGAACCGCCTTGTTCTGGTAGGACTGTCTGGACAGGAAGTGCAGAACCTGTACCCAAAGACACACCCATATTAATATATTATATATTATTATATTATTCAATATTAATAATAACTGAATGATGCATTACTGTATGTACTATATGCTAATGAGACACTGGTATGAATGAATAATACTGAATGATTATGACTTCATTAATGAGACATTACTGTACTAGAACCTGAACCCACAGACACCATATAAATATATACAATAATGTATAATAACTAGAAGTACAGTTCCTACGAAACAGTGTGGGCTCGCTCGTAAAGAAATGATTTTTTTAAAAAAATACTAAAATAAAAACAAAAAATAAATTGTTGTTTTTCCTTCATTTCTTATGTTTACCAACGTGACTATATTCTGCAGCGTGCTAACTGTCATGTGAAGCTCAACCAATACTCCAGCTAACACCACTCCCAGATGTTTTTCCACCTATTTCCAATTGCACCTCATTGGCTAAGGGCCCTGCCTTTCTACTCCATCCATCCTGTCGGGCGGAACTTGATAGATAAATAAATAATGAAGATAACATTGTGTTCTCGCCTTTCAGGCAAGCCCACAATATAATATAATATAATATAATATAATATAATATAATATAATATAATATAATATAATATAATATAATATAATATAATATATAAATAACAAAGCTCCAACCTGGTCCAGACCCTCTGGCTGGGAGGACTTGGGGATCCATTCCAGAACCAGATGAAGCCGACCAGACTTTACATCATTCAGGTTGTACCACTGTAAATATCATTAAAATAATTACTATCATTCAGGTTGTACCACTGAAAATACAATAGTTATTAATAATTATCATCGTTCAGGTTGTACCACTGTAAACATAATAGTTATTATTGTATACCACTAAACACGATTAAAATATAATAATTATCACCACTCCTATGATTAAGGTATAATAGTTATCATCATTCAGGTTGTATCACTGAAAACATAATAGTTATTGTTGTATACAAATGAAAACAGAATGTAATAGTGTTATAATCAGTTTGTAGATCTGCTATTTATTCAATAGCAAAGTATAAAAAAAGACAGATGTTTAAAAGCAGGAACTGCTGGCTTTGTTCCCAGAACAAGACAACCTGACAACAGACTGACTTCCCGAACCACATTGGTTCTTAAAGATGAACCCCAAGAACATGATGATCAGGTATATTATGATTATACTAGGAGGAAGATTCTTTCTGTTAGAATGATGTTTTTATGTGGCCACACCCACCAGTTCATTAGGTATGCCTGGTTGTCATGGTGGGTGGTGACCCAGCTGAAGTTAGCCACACCCACAGTGTTGGGTGAATGGTAAAAGGGGAGGGGATGAGTTTATGATGTCATTAAATCTGTGTTGTTGTTTTTTTGCTTTTTTATCTGGCCTTTTGACTCTTTCAGGAAGTAACCAAAAATACACAGAGAAGACATAATTGAACATCACTCCTGAAGATCTATTAGAGTAATGTTAACTCCATAGACACATACAAAACAGAAAAGGTGCAAAACTATGGCATCAATACTGTTAAGACTCTTAGTAATCTTTATAGTGGAGCGGCTAACTGCTTTTTTTCATCAGAATCTTTCAGTTCATGATAAAAGTGTGAAAATTGGCATGAGCAGTCTCCATGGATCACTTGACAAGAAAATTGTCCGAGGCAATTGAAATTTCAAGATGGCGGCCATTTTTCAAGATGGCCAACTCCGTAGTGAAGCAATTAAGTGATATAAGGGTTTATTTGATGATACAAGCATGAAAATTGGCATGAGCAGTCTCTTTGGGTCACTTGACAATAAGCTACCCACAGCTAATTGAAAGTTCAAGATGGCGGCCATTTTTCAAGATGGCCAACACCTTAGTGGAGCAGTTAAGTGATAATGGTTTATTTGGTGATACAAGCATGAAAATTGCCATGAGCTGTCTCAAAAGCTCATTTGACAAGAAAATGCCCACAACCACTTTAAATTTCAAGATGGCGGACATTTTTTTAAGATTGCCAATACCTAAATGTAGCATTAAGCAATACAATTGTTTAGTTAGTGACACAAGCATGCACATTGTTATGATCAGTCTCTATGACAGGAAATCACTTCCAGCCACTTGACATTTCTATTTCCAAGATGGCTGCCCCCTGGATCCTCAAAAGATCAAAATGCTAAAGAACAACTTTTAACACAAAAATACAACTGTGTTGATCATAGACAGATTAGAAAAGAGTGAATATCTGCACTACCAGGGCACAAACTGGATGGTGTACAGATCACACAGGATTTAAATGGCATCGGATGAACGATCGGACCAAGTGTAGGGTTAAGGCATGAACTTAGTTGTATCCCATACATCAAAGTGCTTGGTAAAAGTTGGTAAAAGGATAAACTACTGCTGCTGAAAACACCGAAGATACCAAAGATATCCTTGTCAAGAGGCCAAGAAGATCCCAGTCCTCAAAAGCTTTGTGCTTCATCTGTGAAGATGAGAGTGCAACGTCCCCCTTACAGGACGCAATGATAAGCCTTGCAAGGAGCTTCTTGTCGCTTAGATTCCTGGCACAATCATTTTAACTTTAATTAAGTTTCATTGTCATTGCGTCCTGTAAGGGGGACTTTGCACTCTCATCTTCACAGATAAAGCACAAAGCTTTTGAGGGCTGGGATCTTCTTGGCCTCTTGACATGGATATCTTTGGTATCTTTGGTGTCTTCAGCAGCAGTAGATGCTCTCTTTTGGGCCCTTTCCAGCTCTGTGTTGTTGAACTTAAGTTTACAGCTTTAATGATATTTTGCCCTGCGTCTTTGTCAATGTGCTTTCTATGGCATCACCTTCATCTAGTCGGGTTGAACTAAGTAAGATAGGCAGAGCATTGATTGTATTTATAGTGACTCATAGAATAGACTATGTGACAACCAGGAATAGTCTGGTGACCACCGGAGAGACGGGTGACAGCCAGAATGTAGACAGCATCCGGGAGCAGGTTGGGTTAGCGCCCCAGCCAACAAACCCACGGTTAGGCCTTTAGGAGGGCCATTCAAGCCGCAAGTGGAGCCTGCATGCCGCACCACCGTTGGGCCAGGTGGAGCCTGCTGTACCATTGTAGCTCAAGAATCTACCACTCCTGAGTGAAATATCTGGGGCTGGAGTCTGGTGCAACGCACAGGTCCTGGACCTGGTGAGACATAGAAGGGGCCTAGTCACTCAGCCTAGTCCCTCCATGCGCCAGATTGACTCTCCCAGTCTCGGCAGAGTAGTTCCGGAGCGGTGGACTGAATTAGGTCTTTCCCTAATAAGACTGATTGTGGGTAGCTACTGGGACATAAGTCGGGACTTGATCAACCCCGGCTGGGTCACCCAAGTGAGGGGCATGATGTTGCGAGACCTGAAACACTGATGAGCTTGGGGCTACATCACTGAGGATACGTCCCAGGTGCATCCATGCAATGTTATTTTGTTATGAAATAATGGAACATTTCTTGCAATGAGATCATAACCAGTACCATCATGCTCTCTGCTGAATAAACTTGGCTGAATTAGTTTTTAATTGGTGACCTGCTGACAAATGAAACATCTGTCCCAGTTAGTTTTCTCAACTGTTATGATGACTTCTGCCATGTCTTAGCAGAGGCTTAGGGTTTATACTTTTACCACCTTTTACCAAGCACTTTGATGTATGGGATACAACTAAGTTCATGCCTTAACCCTACACTTAGTCCAGTCGTTCTTCCAATGCCATTTAAATCCTGTGTGATCTACACCATCCGGTTAACTAAAACCCCATTAACCTTGGCTTGTCTCTCCCGCACTGGCACAACCTGTCAATTCAGGTGCAGCTATCTAACTGTTTTGGGGTAAATTAGACAGCATTTAGAATACTAACTTTCAATTCGCTGACATTGAACCCCATTCTGAGTTTAAAAGCAGTGATATATCACCAGTGTGCCCTGGTAGTGCAGATATTCACACTTTTCTAATCTATCATCAACACAGTTGTATTTTGATGTGTTAAAAGTTGTTATTTAACATAATCTAAAATGACATCAAATCATCCTTAATGAAAAATACATACATTTCTATGAGAAAATGTATCTTTTGAGGATCCAGGGGGCCATCTTGAAAATTGAAATTTCAAGTGGCTGGAAGTGATTTCTTGTCATAAAGACTGCTCATATCAATCTGCATGCTTGTGTCACTTAACTAAACAATTAAAATATTGCTTAATGCTCCATTTAGGTGGTGGCAATCTTAAAAAAAATTCCGCCATCTTGAAATTTCAAGTGGCTGTGGGCGATTTTTTGTCAAATGAGCCTTTCAGACAGCTCATAGCAATTTTCATGCTTGTATCGCCAAATAAACCCTTATATCACTTAACTGCTCCTCTAAGGTGGTGGCCATCTTGAAAAATGGCTGCCATATTGAAATGTCAAGTAGCTGTGGGTGGCTTATTGTCAAGTGACCCACAGAGACTGCTCATGCCAATTTTCATGCCTGTATCACCAAATAAACCATTATATTACTTAAATGCTGCACTAAGGTGTCGGCCATCTTGAAAAACGGCCGCCATATTGAAATTTCAATTGCCTCGGACAACTTTCTTGTCAAGTGACCCATGGAGATTGCTCATGCCAATTTTCACGCTTTTATCATAAATTGAAAGATCGTAGCACTTAACCGCTCCGCTATTATGAGGTCGACTAAAATAAGGATTCTTTTCGTCATGCCTTAACCCTTATCCCTAAACTTATTTGCCTTTTTTTTCCTATTTCAAATAGCCCATCTACATCAGCACGTTGTGAGCTTGTAGATCAGCTATTTATACAGCTTGTTATTATATAGCTTGTGTGTGTACTCCAAAAACCTCTTTACTAAAAATAGACACTCTCCTCTCCCCCATGGAGATGGAGATAGAAATCCTTCATAAATCCCTTTATTCTCTCTGAATTAAGTTAGTAGTGATTCTGCTCTGAGCTGGACGAACCGAGATGGATTCCTTGCTTAATGTCACTGAGGATAAAGAGTTCTATGATAAATGTTAACTGTAAGTCACTGTGGATGAAGAGTTCTCCGCGGCACGACTGGTCTTCAACCAGACACAAATTCTCATATGTCTCCCTCATTCTCCGCTCCCTCCACTGGCTCCCTGTTGCGGCTCGCACAGAATACAAAACACTGATGCTGACCTTCAAAGCAGCCAAAGGTACGGCTCCTCCATATTAGGCCTGAGCCAAAAAATCGATTTACTATATTATCGTGATGTTAATGCCGGCGATTCAATTAATCGATTTTCCCAATTTTATTTATTTATAAAAAAAAAATAATAATAATAATTAACCTGAAGGTGAAATAACCACTTTCAGTCAGAGTAAGTACAGGTCCTAAAGGAACAGTTTTAGGTCATGAGGATGTCATGTTATGGCTAAAGCTAGCACAGTGCTGTAGGCCTGCAACACAGCGATTTTTATTTTTTTTTGTTCTGTGTTTTCTGGCATCTTGACCAGGAACATGTTGTTGTAATGTTGTACCACTGGCACTTTGGCTGAAATAAATGTCAGAAAGATTGTCTGACTTTATTTGGCTGCATTGATTTGAAGTATATGATTCAACTTTTAATGTTTTATATTGTTTAGAATTGTTTTAAAATGTTTCAATATGAAAAAAGCTGTAATTTTTCAGGAAAGTTCGCAATAATCGTGATTCGAATCGCAAATCGCAGGAAAACGCAATCATCGTGATATAATCGAATCGTCACCCTATGAATCGAAATCGAATCGAATCGGGAGGTAAGTGAATCGTCACAGGCCTACTCCATACCTCCAAAACGTGATCAACCCCTACAACGCCACCCGTTCACTCAGATGATTCAGAAGTTGCGAGTGACATCATTTTGTAGTCGAACCGGACCTTTTGACCGAAAGGTTCGGTTTGGGTCAAAGTCCTTAATTTACAGGCCTTAAATTGTAAATTGACAAATGTTTACTGTGTGACTCTGGATAAAGAGTTCTCTGATAAATGCCTACATAGTAAATAGTGAATAGTAAATAGTAAACAGTTCTCACCTGGTCAGTGTACTGGGAGGAGATGATGTCTTTCAGACTGATCTTCAACCTGCAGACATGTTGACATGATTTAATTAGAAATTAAAGCATCTTCATGTCTCTGTCCTACGTCTTCATGTCCATGTCTTTGTCCTACCAACTCCATGTCTCTGTCCTACCATGTCCATGTCTCTGTCCTACCATCTCCATGTCCCTACCTGCCCATGAAGTCATCCTTCATGTCCATGTCTTTGTCCAACACCTCCAGCTGCAGCTCCTGACCAGGCAGGTCTGTTAGAACAACCTGGGGACAGACAGACAGACAGACAGACAGACAGACAGACAGACAGACAGACAGACAGACAAACAACAATATGGATAAAATGGGTAAAATGGTTAAAATGATTGTTATGATGCTGTATTAAACAACTTTGTATTTTTTTTTACAACAAGGGTTAACATTTTAGATTTTAATTAGAGAAAGGATAACATGAGTGTTAATTTGTATTTTCATTTACTGCTTTCTATTTCTATGTTTTAGCGAGTTTAGCGATTATTATTTCAGTGGGCGGGGGCATGCGTACAAGTAGCAAAATGTGTCTTTTTAGACACAATAAGCCAGTGATTTCTTTATTACTATTTACAGTAACAGTCACATCTGCCCATGAAAGATTGCGGACATATTTAGCATGTGTACGCAATACGCATACCCCCACACACTGAAATCAAAATCATTAAAATCACTAAAACGATAGGAAGCAGTAAATGAAAACATTTGAACACTCATCTTTTCTTTTCTCTAATTACAATCTAAAATATGAACCCTTGTTGTAAAAGAACAAAGTTGTACTTTAAAACATGGGATGTCTAACACGTCCAGGAACGTGATAACGATACCCAGTGTGACTGACCTCATACATCTATGGCAGTCTGTTAACTACTGCTAGGGACCCCCTGGAACCCCCTCAAGGACCCCCAGTGTGACTGACCTCATACATCTCGTTCCAGACGGGGTTGAGGTTGGACTTGATCACATGACTAGTGAAGGTCTCCCCTCCGATGTTGATGATGACGTACGGGTCGCTCTTCCCTCGGACCATCCCTCCCATCAGGTTGTCTTTAGGGACCATGTTCTGACCGGCCATGAGATGGATCCTCAGGAGACCCTTGGTAATGAAACACACTGATTAACACTTTTGCTGCGTCTTACTTTGAAGGGATGAATTGTCTTTGCTGCCGCGCCGCTTCCTCCATAGGCTTATTTTGAAGGGCCGGGCGGGAATTTGCGTTTTTTTTTTTTACCCCATCTAGTCACGGGACAGTGTGTTGACATGAAAGTGTCATGGCGGCCCCCATGCGAGTGCATTTTTAGCATGAAACATGCCAGCCTTGGGATCAAAATGTATTTTTTCGAGTAAACAAAGTCTCTTTATTGCAAGATCAATGGATTTCTATGGAGGAGCTTCTATGGAACGTGCGTAATGTGGACATTACCGATGCACAATGGACAGCCCAGACGTACATTAAGTCATAACAGTTTTACTGTATTTACAGTAAGAGGGACGTCAATGGCACCATGTAGTTAACCCTTTCATTGATGAGCTGAATCGGAATCCGTTTTAACCCAAAACAATTCCCCGCACTCCATGACGTAATTGTAGGACAGACCCAATAAAACTCTTGATGCAGAGTAGTTCTGCTTATTTTTTGTTGAACTGTACCTTTTTCTATGCAAACTTCTAATAAAGTCTTCAATCAATCAATCAAATGTGTCTGTGTGTCAGTCCAACATACACCATCCTACCTCTGTGGCGAAGCTGGGGTGAGGGTGTGTCTGCTGGGGAAGCTGTTTGGACAGTCCAGCCTCCAGCTGACTGGACACAGAGGCAGAGATCTTCTCCTCATCCAGCCATAGAACCTAGCATGTTATGGACATGAAGAGAGTTAAAACCTACCATGGTGTGGAAACCAACTGGATTTTCCAACGACATCGCACAGAGTGCATCGAATAAACAAACGACAAGATGGCAAACCAGTGAGTTGAGCGCACATTTCCACACAAGGACAGTAGTGATGGATTTAAAAAGATAAATGGACGTCCAGACAGTACAGATCAATGTGATGACCCAAACACTGACAGCCAATCAAAATCCACCTGTTAGTTTACAGTCACATTCACATAATAGAATCATCACCATGTCAGTAACCAGAAGACTCCATGGTCCTTGGATTATTTTATTTGTGTTACTGAGAATAAGGCTAGGAATAAGGTTAGGGTTAGACATAGTTTTACTGAGGTTAAGGTTAGGAATAAGGTTAGGTTTAGAAATAATTTTACTGAGGTTAAGGTTAGGAATACCAAGTGAACACCACCAGATGTTCCCCAGAGCAACTGTGTTTTGGGGCGACCGTTTTGGTATTCATCATATTATTATCGTAGTTAGTTATACTTCTTGGTGTGGACAGCCATTAAACATCAACAGTCTGTGTTATTAATAATTACCCTGAGAACAGTCTTAATGTAGACATATTGTAATAATAATATTTAATAATAATATTTAATAATAATATTTACCCTCAGAACAGTCTTGATGTAGACTCTGCTGGCGGGTCCAGCCTGGTCCAGTTGGAACCACTGGTCCAGAGTCAGAGAGGGACTGGTCAGCAGGCGGGCCATAGGGATGGACAGACTGCCCAGGGTCTGCACCCTGTCCATGTCCTTTATCTAGAGGAGACAGCATTAAAACATTTATATTAAACTATATTAAACTATATTAAACTATTAAAACTATATCTGGACATGCGGATGGACAGACTGCCCAGAGACTGGACCCTGTCCATGTCCTTTATCTAGAGGAGACATGGTTATTAACACATTTATATTAAAACTATATTAAACTATTAAAAATATATCTGGACCCTGTCCATGTCCTTTATCTGGAGGAGACAAAATTAAAACATTTATATTAAAACTATATTAAACTATTAAAACTATATCTGGACCCTGTCCATGTCCTTTATCTGTAGGAGACAACATTAAAACATTTATATTATATAGAGATATATACATGCAAATTTACCTATGTATGTTTTTATGTAGTTAAAAGTATGTGAAAATGGAGTGTGGAGGTGTATTGCATGCGACTCTGTGTATTTGAGTATGTTATATTTCTATCCCTGTTATGCTTTTAGTTTATTTTAGGTCTTGTATATCTACCTGCAGATCTATATCTTGCTTGCGAGGGTCTTGGATGAAGAAGGTGAAGGCCTCCTCCCAGGATGGATCCACTGTCGTCCAACAGGTCTGTGGTGGAGTTACACATAGTTACACATACTGTAGTTATAAATAGTTACACATAGTTAGACATAGTTAGAAATAGTTACACATAGTTAGACATAGTTAGAAATAATTACACATAGTTAGACATGGTTATAAATAGTTACACATATTTAGACATAGTTAGAAATAGTTAGACATAGTTAGACATAGTTAAAAATAGTTAGACATAGTTAGACATAGTTAGACATATTATAATAATAGATAATGTGCACTGATATGTAACACTGATTCAAACACACCTTATTAATTTTATGTAACATTGATTCAAACGCACCTTATTAATCTTATGTAACATTGATTCAAGCGCACCTTATTAATCTTACGTAACACTGATTCAAACGCACCTTATTAATCTTATGTAACATTGATTCAAACGCACCTTGCTCTCCTTAGTAATGTCCTGAACAGACAGCTGCACCATGGGGTTAGGCTCCTTATTTCCCTTCTTCATCTGAAAGGCACACACACACACACACACACACACACACACACACACACACACACACACACACACACACACACACACACACACACACACACACACACACACGGATTCCACTTTTAGCTCTACACCCACCCACCCCCCCCAACAGATGGGAGGGGGGTTAATAACCCATGGAGTTCTTTACAGTAAAGTCATTTCCTAAAATATGAAAGAACAGGGGGTTGGGGGGGGGGGGGGGGTATTTGTGTGACTCACAGGAAGAGACTCAGCCTTGTCCAGATAGACCACCAGGATGGCTGCAGAGGGAGGGTCAGCCGTCTGACTGGAGGTCACACTGGCGTTCTTCTGTAGAACCTGAAACACAGAGGAGACACTAGAAGGTCACACTGAGGTTCTTCTGAAGAACCTGGAACACATAGGAGAAATTATATGTATATGCGTATACCGTACGTGTGTGTGTGTGTGTGTGTGTGTGTGTGTGTGTGTGTGTGTGTGTGTGTGTGTGTGTGTGTGTGTGTGTGTGTACAGTATACATATATCATTACCTCCTCCAGGCGATCGGTGTCAGGCAGCAGTTTCAGCCACTCCAGTTTCAGATGAACTCGTCCTGATTTGGTGTCTTTTAGCGTGAACCACTGTGGAAGATTCATATACATATAGATGTGATGATAATCTATATGATAGTCTTTAATACAGTCATATACATATAGATATAATGATAATCTAAATGATGGTCTTTAATACAGTCATATACATATATATATAATAATAATCTATATGATAGTCTTTAATACAGTCATATACATATAGATATAATAATAATCTATATGATAGAGTCTATAATACAGTTTATGCATATAGAGATACAGTGTCTTTTAATGTGCACCGATGGAATAAATACAGTGATATAGAAAAACACACGTCTTGTTGTCATTGCATTCACAGCATCTGCAGCCATAACATCAATGCAGAAATCCTACAGCTTCATTCTGACTTCCTCCTTAACTCTTTTACCGCTTCGAACGTTAACGCTCGTCCCAATTCTGACGGCGGCGCAAAGCCAATACAAACGGCCCTTTTGCCTTGTTTGATGACTGTAAGCTCATGAGAGGTCGCGCGGGTGTTCAAATCTCCTCCACACGTAAACATCAATGGATTGTCCAATTCACTTCCTGGCTGTTCTCTGTGGACCTGATCTAGATTATGCATGAACGATCTATGCTCTGAACGACGGAAAGAGGGGAGGGCCATTTCACATCCATTCATTGCATAACGCTTCCCCCTGCCGTCAGTTTGGCTACAGTACATGTATACTGTATGTGTTCATTGAAAACGATTATTTTTGGAAATCATCCATAGATCATTTTCTATAACATCGCAAAGGTAAGCTACTTTTTTCTGGCACCAGCACACATAGATAAATAATAAATCTGGCAGTAGAACTGTTAATGCTATGAGCTGATACCCATACTCACATCATATACTACTATTGATTTATAATAATTATAATAATAACATAATAATAATAATATGCTAATGAGCTGATACATAGTCACATCATATACTACTATTGATTTATAAGGGTAATAATCAAAGTCGTGTACACTGTAGGGAGCTACAATGGAAAAAACTATGGCTCGTGGACCAACCGGTGACTTTGTACACGACTTCGTACATTTCCCATAGATTCTATGGGACTTGACCACTTGAACATAGATTCTATGTTCAAGTCCCATAGAATCTATGGGAAATGTACACAGGCGTGTACAAAGTCACCAGTAGTTTTACATGAACCCTCAGAGGGACACTGTGGGCTTATCAAGTGGTCCATGGTCGGTTCTCAAAGTGAGGTCGAGGGACCCTCAGAGGGACACCGTGGGCTTATCAAGTGGTCCATGGTCGGTTCTCAAAGTGAGGTCGGGGGACCCTCAGAGGGACACTGGTCTTATCAAGTGGGAGCACAAAGTTGGTGAGGGGGGTACTAGCTATAGTAGGATGATCAGGCTTGTCGAGGCCAAAGGGTGTACTAGAGTCTTAATAGGCACCATTAGGTTGTTCTAGGCCGTTGTCTGCCCTTTAGCTGCTCACACAATTGAGACCAAACACTGTGTACAGGAGCCTTAGTTTGTGTGTACATGACCAATAGTTTTAAATGGATATTTCTAGACCATGGACCACTTGATAAGCCGACAGTGTCCCTCTGAGGGTCCCCCGACCTCACTTTGAGAACCGACCATGGACCACTTGATAAGCCCACAGTGTACCTCTGAGGGTCCCCGACCTCACTTTGAGAACCGACCATGGACCACTTGATAAGCCCACAGTGTCCCTCTGAGGGTTCATGTAAAACTACTGGTGACTTTGTACACGCCTGTGTACATTTCCCATAGATTCTATGGGACTTGAACACTTGCTCCTGCCCTTCGTGTACACAATCTGTGCCGTGTCCCCTCAGAGGGACATTGTGGGCCCCCCGACCTCACTTTGAGAACCGGCCATGGACCACTTGATAAGCCCACAGTGTCCCTCTGAGGGTCCCCCGACCTCACTTTGAGAACCGACCATGGACCACTTGATAAGCCCACAGTGTCCCTCTGAGGGTTCATGTAAAACTACTGGTGACTTTGTACACGCCTGTGTACATTTCCCATAGATTCTATGGGACTTGAACACTTGCTCCTGCCCTTCGTGTACACGGTCTGTGCCGTGTCCCCTCAGAGGGACACTGTGGGCCCCCGACCTCACTTTGAGAACCGACCATGGACCACTTGATAAGCCCACAGTGTCCCTCTGAGGGTCCCCCGACCTCACTTTGAGGACCGACCATGGACCACTTGATAAGCCCACAGTGTCCCTCTGAGGGTCCCCGACCTCACTTTGAGAACCGACCATGGACCACTTGATAAGCCCACAGTGTCCCTCTGAGGGTTCATGTAAAACTACTGGTGACTTTGTACACGCCTGTGTACATTTCCCATAGATTCTATGGGACTTGAACACTTGCTCCTGCCCTTCGTGTACACGGTCTGTGCCGTGTCCCCTCAGAGGGACACTGTGGGCCCCCCGACCTCACTTTGAGAACCGGCCATGGACCACTTGATAAGCCCACAGTGTCCCTCTGAGGGTTCATGTAAAACTTAAAACTATTGCCCGTGTACACAGTGGTTAATCGCATGTGCAAGGATCTACAGAGCTGGCTGGAGCAGCCTGGTGGAGTCTGGTGCAGTCCTGTCTACCCTGGTCTGGCCTATTCAAGCCAGATCTGGACAGTAATGGCCTGGTGGAGTCATCTAACTACCCCCTTTCCCCGGTCTATACTCCTACTCGGCAGGACTGGGCTGGACTTAGGTTTGCTGGACTCTGTTGGGCTCTGGGGGGCTGTATTGGGCTCTGGTGGGCTGTGCTGTTCTGTGCTGGGCTCTGTTGGGCTATACGAGGCAGTACAGTACTAAAGCCTAGACATGTTCATGTAAAACTATTGGCTGTGTACACAAAGTCATGTAAAACTATTGCCCGTATATACAGGGGTTAATTATTATACCGTAAATCACCAATTAGTAGCCCGGGCGTTTATTTCGCAAAATGGGGTCGGACCCCGGGCGCTTAAAAGGGACCAGGCGGCTATTGGTAACAGGCTGTTATTTATATTGGCACTGGCCAGCACTGGGCCATTATTTGGTTATTTTTTCTTTCTCAAACTATATAATAGGTGTAATAATCAAAATGTTATAATAAATGTTATATAATTATTATTATTATTATTATTATTGTAATACGGTAATTGTTATGAACACCCAGAAAATAGCACATTGCGATCTATTAGACCAAACCTCATTTAAAAAATATCAAGAGTGTATGAAAGCCTTTTAAAAATATATAGGTCTATATACTATATTTATACTAAGGGAATCTTTCTCCAAAATAATCAATTACCGCATGCCAGCAAAGACGCATCTAGTTAACGACCCAATTAGCGCAGAAGTCCTGCAGCTGCTCAGACTGGACTCGCTGACGTGACCACTGAACAGCTCTGACATTAAAATATTATGGTATTGCATTATTATTAAGCCTTCTGCATTCCCCTTGAACCTCAAAATAATGGATTACTTCTTCAAAATGCGGACTGAAGAGGCAGCAGCAACAGTAGGTAATGATTTATTCTGATCCAGCTGGTCTTTATTGCCACTGGCCAGTCTTTCTCCATCACAATGTTTTGCCATTAAAGTAGGCCTACTCACGCAAACTTTGCATTGTAGCAACGTTTTAGACAGTAATGAATGATGGTCAGTGCGCACTGCTCAGAGAGCAGCTCCTTTTCTTTTTTTCCTCTCTCTTTTTTTGGTGTCCTTTGGCAATCTGTTCCCCGACGCACAGACAGTGCGTCCTCCTGTGCGTCATGGTAGCGCACCGCACTGTGTTGGGGACCATATACATTTGGCTTAGAAGTGTCTGTCCACAGGGCTGTGAACTTGTAGATTTGCTGTTTTCGGTGCACTACCGTCATGCAACATATGACCCGTAGCAACGCACAGCGAGTGCGGTGCGTTGCAACGTGCTGTCAGTCACAGCACTGCTGTGAGCTTGTAGATTTGCTGTTTTCAGCGCACCACTGCCATGCAACATAAATGACCAGTTAAGTTAAATAAATAGCAAATAATACCAAACAACCAAACAAATAATAGCCCGGGCTCTTACATAAAACCTAATAAGGATAATATTAATTGCAAATAACGGCCCAGGCGCTTATACAAACCATGCGCTTATTTGAAACAGGCGTTTATTGCGCAAAATGGGGTCAGACCCCGGGCGGATATATGGGACCCGGCGGCAGTTTGCCACCGGGCGATTAATTGGGGATTTACGGTAATTGAATTTAAGGACACAACTGTTCAAGTGTGGAGAGCTACAGAGCTGGCGAGAGCCTAGTGCAGTGTTCCAGACGGATCCAGCCTCATATACTCCCCTTATAAGTCAGTGGTTCAACTATGGGACCCCTAGAGGGGTCTCCATACTCCCCTTATAAGTCAGTGGTTCAACTATGGGACCCCTAGAGGGGTCTCCAAATGATCTTGGGTGGTCCCAAATGTTTAGCTTAATGTGAAACATTGTTTTTCCACTCAACAGTATACAGAGGCTATCTGCACATTTCTAAAGAGACAATTTAAGGACTTTTTAATACTTTTAAAATGATAAATTAAATATTAGGGGCAGAAATTGTGAAAATATCAGATCTACATGCTCACGCCGCCCTGCGTTGTGAGGTGTTGTGAGCATGTAGATCTGCTATTTTCACAAGGCCGTGTTTTACAAAATGTAACGCCTCAACGCTTTGTCCAAACAGTGAGGCATTGTGAGCTTGAAGATTAGCTATTTTCGCCATCTGTTGGAACCAAGTCAAATAAATGCAAGGCCTACAATTCTCTGTCTCTGTCTGTCTGTCTGTCTGTCTGTCTGTCTGTCTGTCTGTCTGTCTGTCTGTCTGTCTGTCTATCTGGCAATATCCTCAGGGTGTCCAGTCAAAACACCACAAAACTGACATTCAAGGAGTAGTTCACCCCCAAAATGACTTATTTTTTCAATGTATTACTCACGCCATGGAGACTTGAGTTCAATAGAAAAAAAGTCACTTTGGGGGTGAACTACTCCTTTAATGAAATGTTTTTCTTCTCTTCACCCACACCAAATGATCACCACTCTGTTTTGTTACACACGTGTGGTTCTAAAGATGAAAGAAAAATGCAGGGCATTCACAATCCGGCTAATTAAACAACAAACAAATTGGAATTATCAGAAATATTAGTTAGTCGCACGCATACTGTACCAACAAAACACAGTAAGTCCAAATGGAAAACAAATACACTTGCACTGATCTGAAACATTCTCTCCCAGTGAACTTGACTGACCAGGGAACAAAGACAGACTGGTGCCACTCATCAAGCAGAAGCCACTGATCAAAAGAAGGCACTAATTGACCACACCTGGCTTGGTGGCCTGAGTGGTGTAGTATAGTGTGTTGACAGCAAGGCTTATGCAGGCCAACCTACTCTGTCCCTGGCATGTGCGAGGTGCTTGTAGATCTGTGAGGTGCTTGTAGATCTGCTGTATTGGGTTTTTTAACTAGTTTGAAGTGTTGGTGCCGTGCTGTGACAGCTTGAAGCAGGGATGGCTCCCCACAAACCCAATTGTGATGAAAAATATTTATGAAATAAATGAATGAATATATATATATATATATATATATATATATATATATATATATATATATATATATATATATATATGTGTGTGTGTGTGTGTGTGTGTGTGTGAAAGACAACTGACTTTTATGTAAACCATACTATATGGACAGTTTGTTCTGCATGTCACTATGCTGGAAAGTGTCCTAATCGGGAGATAAGCCCTGGGGGTCCCTGGAGGGGTGGAGGTTGTGGATTGGCAGGCAAGGAGTGTGTGTGCAAAGTTTGGCATTGAGTAATATGCTGGCTGTGTACACATGTTCACAGCGGCGTCAGTTCAGGAAAGGCTAAGGTATGGCAACATGACTGGTGTCTTGCAAGACACCAATCATGTTGCCATACCTTAGCAACAGGCACGATGAAAAGTACATTTAATTATTTCCCCCCTGTAGCCAAGGTATGGCAGCTGCCATAGCTTGCCATACCCAATTGACGCCCCTGCATGTTCACCTCCAGTAGGTTGGGAAAGTAGCCTGCCACCCTGTGGAAATAGGCTTGAACTGCAAGATAGGACCCTAAAACAAATAAAATGGAATAAAAAAGCATCCGTAAGACGGATGGGCGAACAAGTGGTGTCCATACGTAGATGGGGTCCCAGAGGACATGTAGAGCCCACCCCCTTATTTTTCACGCCCCCAGGGAACACACAGCGGGGTTTGGAAATTTGTCGTGTACACCAGCCCTAGGACCTCGGCTTCGTGGACCGATTTAACGATAGTGGGTAATAATAATAATAATAATAATAATAATAATATGCTAATGAGCTGATACCCATACTCACATCATCCACCACTATTGATTTATAATAATAATAATAATAATAATATGCTAATGAGCTGATACCCATACTCACATCATCCACCACTATTGATTTCCTCACGATTCCCAAATCCATCTTGGTCCTGCATGGAGAACATGAGGAGAACATGAGAACATGAGGAGAACATGAGAACTTGACAACATGAGGAGAACATGAGAACATAAGGAGAACATGAAAGATAAAGGTGAAACAAAGAGTTTCTTATAAACTATAGAGCATTTTCGTCGTGTCACTGCGGTGTCGCTGAGCCAAGCGAACGCGGTGACACTTGAAACCACAGCTATGGTTGCTGCTCTGAGTGGCTCTATAGGGGGAGGTTAGTGAAACTCTTCATAACCCTTCATGTATTCTGCTCCACACACAAGGGTCAAACTTCAGGACTGAGACTGCTTGGATTGGTCTCAATAGAAACATTTAAAGTGCTTGTTGAGGACACACGACTACATAGCAATGTAATCACTGACTGTTTTCATCTGTGATGTTCTGTGATTCAACTGCTTGTCGTTGTGTTGTTTTCATTGCTTGTATTGATCTTATATGCTGTGATCAGGGCGTCCTTGAAAAAGAGAGCTTGCTCTCAACGTCCATGAATTCAATACCAAAGACCGTAAAAGGACTTATTTGGGATGCTCCTTTTAGGCAGGGTGTTTAACTGTACTTGTACTGTACTACATGTTATTGTATTGACTATACTTGTACTGTTCTCCATTTTTGTCTAATAAAATATTCAATCAATCAACAGGCTCCCCTGAATGAACTAGAGCATCACTCACTCGACTCACTGTCGAGGTGCCAACTTGTAAGTAGGACCATGTATGGCCTTCCTGTGCGCCAGCAGAGCACGTCATGAGGTGCACTCACCACTGGCATCACCAGGAATGCTGGTCCCTCATTGGCTGTTAATGATGACGTTGCCAGAAATGCTGCTCTCTGATTGGGCTACGGTCTTAAACATAGACAGACACCGTACGTACGTACGTACGTACGTAAGTACGTACGTACGTACGTACATACATACCTACATACGTACATACACAGCCGAATGTAGTACTGCAAGGTTCCCCAATTAGTTTTCCCCAAGGGCCGAATTAGCCTATGTCTAGGGTACCAAGCCGAGGGCCACAACATAGCGGGGGGGGGGGGGGGGGGGGGGGGGGGGGGGGGGGCGACGGCAGCATTCCCACTACTCCAGCGACAGTTCAGATATACTAGTGTTGTTGCTGCTCTTATACCACCATTATTATAATTATTATGATAAATGCACTCCTTAAAGTTGAAACAAAATAAGTTAAGAATCAATTAACCAGTCTACTTGAAAAGTATGCATCTGTATAACAGCAGCCTAAAACGTTTTTTCTTTTACTTTTTTCTTTTTTGACTGGGGTTGGTGGGGGCCGGACAGAACCCCCCTGCGGGCCGCAAATGGCCCACGGGCCGCCTATTGGGGAACCCTGTAGTACTGTGTGCATATTACTTGTTGTGAGCACTGGCACAAGTAATAAAGGAAAAAGAAAGAAAGAGGGACGGCCATAGCTGGTTCCTCCGCCTACGGATCCCAAGCCTACTTAAAGCCGTACTCTTCCTACTCTTTACTCTTTGATAGAGACGAGGACAGCAAACACGTGAGATGAGACATTGCAAGACAGAGTGGACAGACAGACAGACAGACAGACAGACAGACAGACAGCATGAAGGTACATGAGACGAGACAGAGAGGACAGACAAGGAGACACATGTACTGTACGTATAATGTATGTATGTACATAGTGTTGTATGTATGTGTATAGTAGGACCCTCCAGAAAAATATGATTATTACGATTGCAGAATTTCCCACATTCAATCAGCTAAATGCCGTAGATTATGCAGGGGTCACATATTTTCAAAAAGGCCACATAATCGCATTTTTTTGGCCCGCATATTTCGGAACCACCCGCATATTTCACTGCATAAAATCACATAAAATACAACATATATCATCACAAAATCAAGGATCTTTGCCCGCATAATCAATGATTTTTCCCGGTGTTTTTCTGGAGGGTCTAATATACAGTATGTATGCTAGGTATGTCCGTACCTTCCCAGGAAGTCGTCCTGGTCTGGGTGTTATGTATGTATGTGTGTGTATGTGTGTGTGTGTGTGTATGCTAGGTATATATGTAAGGTAATGTCCCTACCTTCCCAGGAAGTTGTCCTGGTCAGAGTGTTATATGCTAGGTATATGTAAGGTCATTTTCATACCTTCCCAGGAAGTCGTCCTGGTCTGGGTGTTATATATGTATGTGTGTGTATGCTAGGTACATGTACGTATGTCCGTACCTTCCCAGGAAGTCATCCTGGTCGGAGTCCTTGTCATAAAGCTCCACCTCCAACTCCTGACCCGGAACTTCATGGACAATGACCTGATGATGTCATAGACATGAGACACAATGACCTGATGATGTCATAGACATGAGACACACAATGACCTGATGACATCATAAACATGAGACACAATGACCTGATGATGTCATAGACATGAGACACAATGACCTGATGATGTCATAGACATGAGACACACAATGACCTGATGACGTCATAAACATGAGACACAATGACCTGATGATGTCATAGACATGAGACCCAATGACCTGATGACGTACACGCGTACACAATGGCTACACACACCCATCATGTAGTCATGATGTCTATGATGGCTGTAGTCATTGTGTATGTGTGTACCTGACCAAAAATGTCTGAGGCCAAAGTTTGTTTTATCCCAGGGTCCCATTGGCTAAGCTTTGCAGGACGCGCTGTGATTGGCTAGGGGGACATAATAAAATTAACAAAAAAATAGCACCGCTCACATCTACAAGCTATAAGACGTGCCATTTCCAAACACACATCCTGCTATCGGCAAGACAGTAGATTTTCAGGGGATTTGCAGAACACTACGCTTGTAGATCAGCTATTTTTGTTATTTGTATTAACTTATTTCTTTCCACTCCCCTCCCCTCCCCTCTCTCTTCACCTCATAGATCTCTCCCCACTGTGGACTGAGTGTGTTGTCGACATGCTTTGAGGTGAAGCTCTGGGGTCCGACCCTCAGCAGGGCGTAGGGGTCCGACATCCCCCCTATTATCCCTCTCACGTAGTTGTCCTTGGCAGGAAGGTCTGAGGCCTCCAGGAGGTGGATACGCACCACACCCTGAAACAGAGAGTTCATGTTCATATACATTTACACTCTAAAGAGAGAGAGAGAGTTCTGTTCATATATACATTTACACTCTAAAGAGATAGAGTTCTGTTCATATATACATTTACACTCTAAAGAGAGATATAGTTCTGTTCATATATACATTTACACTCTAAAGAGATATAGTTCTGTTCATATATTTACACTCTAAAGAGAGAGAGTTCTGTTCATATATACATTTACACTCTAAAGAGAGATAGAGTTCTGTTCATATATACATTTACACTCTAAAGAGAGAGAGAGTTCTGTTCATATATACATTTACACTCTAAATGCTGTTTAGAGGCAAAACACAATTGCTTTGCGAGTAAACGCCGGGCGATATTTACAAAGATGACCACAATAGCGCTCTTGCGGCCCACGAACACGAGCAAGGATTTCATGGGACCGCGTCCGGCGTCCGCTCGCCTCTCCGCCGCTTTCCTTCTCCTTGTGTCCCAAATAACCGCAATAATTACTATAACTAGGGTGTGTCAAACCGCCTCCTGTCTGAAAGCGGCTTAAGAGAAAGAGTGTTCTATTCATAGATACATTTACACCACTAACAATGAGTGAGTGCAACACTCCATTCAGTATTTAATATATTTTATATCATTTTTTATCAGACACACTCCCTTCCCTTAGAGAAAGGTTCCCATTTTAACTTAAACACCCTGACTGATACATGTGTGGGGGCCGCGTTCTGTAACTTAAAGGTATGGTAAGTGATTTCACTTAAGTTTCAGTCTTCATGTAGGTGACAGGCGGGGGCCTTCCTCCAATCATGATCAAGTGGGGGCGGGCCTTGGTTTGCGTAAGGCCCGCCCCCACTTGATTGGAGGAAGGCCTCACTCTATCCTGAATGGAGGAATCAGGATGTCACCCAACAGTTTTGGTGGAGCAACTGAAACTGCTTTTTTCTCCTCACAGTAGTAAGGGGATTTTATAAGATATTTGACCAATCTGCGAAGTACTGTAAATCGTTACTGAGAAATTTCTTCACCAATGGGTTTCTAAAGGTGTGTAATAATACGTACTAAAAGGTTGAAATTAAACTCCTGGGGGAAACCTCATAAAAAACTGATTTGTGTTTGTGTCCCATTAACTTTACCATACAGGAAAGAAAAAAAAGAAAAAAAAAATGCTTTAAGTAGCATGTGAGGGGTCAAACTAGGGTTTTTTTATGATGCTGAATCCATTGCAAGCATTTGTTTTGCATGAAAAACATTCCTTGGGCTAAAAACGGACCCACAAATCGATGGTTTAGTGATGAATCATGACTTTTCACAGTTTTGTAAGCCCACGGAATGTTTTTCGTGCAAAACAAATGCTTGCAATGGATTCAGCATCATGAAAAACCCCTAGAAACATGCTACTTAAAGCATATTTATTTTTTGTATTTTTTTCCTGTATAGTAAAGTTAATGGGACACAAACAAAAATCATTTTTTTAATGAGGTTTCCCCCGGGAGTTGAATTTCAACCTTTTAGTACATAATATTACACACCTTTAGAAACACATTGGTGAAGAAATTTCTTGGTAACGATTTACTTCGCAGATTTTCTTATGTTCCCCTTACTACAGGAGATAAGGCTGAAGTACAAATATGGACCAAACACTCTATAGTAACTAGTACTATCAGAACATAACACTCTATAGTAACTAGTACTATCAGAACATAACACTCTATAGTAACTAGTACTATCAGAACACAACACTCATGTAACTAGTGCTATCAGAACATAACACTCTATAGTAACTAGTGTTATCAGAACATAACACTCTATAGTAACTCGTACTATCAGAACATAACACTCTATAGTAACTAGTGCTATCAGAACATAACACTCTATAGTAACTAGTACTATCAGAACATAACACTCTATATTAACTAGTACTATCAGAACATAACCCTCTATAGTAACTAGTGTTATCAGAACATAACCCTCTATAGTAACTAGTACTATCAGAACATAACACTCTATAGTAACTAGTAGTATCAGAACATAACACTCTATAGTAACTAGTACTATCAGAACATAACACTCTATAGTAACTAGTACTATCAGAACATAACCCTCTATAGTAACTAGTACTATCAGAACATAACACTCTATAGTAACTAGTGCTATCAGAACATAACACTCTATAGTAACTAGTACTATCAGAACATAACACTCTATAGTAACTAGTACTATCAGAACATAACACTATAGTAACTAGTGTTATCAGAACATAACACTCTATAGTAACTAGTGCTATCAGAACATAACACTCTATAGTAACTAGTGCTATCAGAACATAACACTCTATAGTAACTAGTGCTATCAGAACATAACACTCTATAGTAACTAGTACTATCAGAACATAACACTCTATAGTAACTAGTGTTATCAGAACATAACACTCTATAGTAACTCGTACTATCA
Organism: Nannobrachium achirus; assembly: GCF_963921795.1. NCBI lineage: Eukaryota > Metazoa > Chordata > Actinopteri > Myctophiformes > Myctophidae > Nannobrachium > Nannobrachium achirus. The sequence continues at coordinate 18,691,588 of NC_137815.1, read as the reverse complement.
GAACACAACACTCTATAATAACTAGTGTTATCAGAACATAACACTCTATAGTAACTAGTACTATCAGAATATAACACTCTATAGTAACTAGTACTATCAGAACATAACACTCTATAGTAACTAGTACTATCAGAACATAACACTCTATAGTAACTAGTAGTATCAGAACATAACACTCTATAGTAACTACTAGTACTATCAGAACATAGACCCATTTTGTTATTATTTGAATTAAATGAAATCACTTAGACTACTACCTTTAACAAATAGCCACACAGACAAGTTAAGGGTTATCATGGTAACCAGGCAACAGACGCTTGCTACAGGTGCTGGTAAAATGAAAAACTGCATACGTCATGACGCAACGCGCCCAGAAGCAACGTGGAGCGTCTATTCTCCATTGACTCCTATTCTATGCTGTAACATAAAAACGTCTCTATCTCTGAATAAGGTGCAAATAACGCCGAAAACTGTGAGAGCCGCTCTTTTTCACAGCTACACCATGCCGTGATGGTCGGCCCCGGTTAGGATTTTAGTTCTAAGCTTCTGGGGCACTTCAAATTAAACTAGACAATAAAATGACCTCAAACATGTTTGTGCCAAGAAAACTATCCCTTTAATGTGGTTAGGGTTAGGGGTCAGAGGTTAGAGGTCACTAACCCTAGGCAGGATGTTAGGGTCAGGGTTAGAGGTCAGTACTCACCCTGGGCAGGGGGAAGCGGAGCTGGGCCACATGCAGGTCAGGAACCAGAGGAACTGTCAGACGGTTGGGGAGAACCAGGAAGGCAGCGATGGCATCCATGATCACACTGTCTGACATGATGCTAACAGGAAACAGGAAACACAACATGATGCTAACAGGAAACAGGAAACACAACATGATACTAACAGGAAACAGGAAACACAACATGATGCTAACAGGAAACACATGATCATACTGTCTGACATGATGCTAACAGGAAACAAGAAACACAACATGATGCTAACAGGAAACAGGAAACACAACATGATGCTAACAGGAAACACATGATCATACTGTCTGACATGATGCTAACAGGAAACAAGAAACACAACATGATGCTAACAGGAAACAGGAAACACAACATGATGCTAACAGGAAACACATGATCATACTGTCTGACATGATGCTAACAGGAAACAGGAAACACAACATGATGCTAACAGGAAACACAACATGATGCTAAAAGGAAACAGGAAACAACATGATGCTAACAGGAAACACATGATCATACTGTCTGACATGATGCACGAACAGCCCAGAACAAACTAATTAGTGTCGTGCTTGCTCATCCTCCTCGGGCCCACCTTACCGATCATCACCATGAAAGCGTGGGGTGGCTCAAAGTAGCTGACAGAGTACAGCATCTTGCAATGGGCCTGGGCGGGGTTGCACCAGCAGTTACTAAGTTATAACGTAGCCTAGTTGTAACGTAAATGGCTTCTAAGTCAAGACTTACGCATTACTAAAATGTCAGGTGTTGCACCACACAAATTTGTTCTTACGTATCTCTAAGTAACAACTAAATATTTACACCACCCCTTGGGCAGCACTAAGTCTTTACTAAGTAACCTATCTATGGGAGTAGAGCAACTACACTAGCCTACTAAACGTGGCAGACAGCATTATTTCGTCTATTTAATTAATTCAACAATGAAACGACCCATCTGTTTAAAACATACATTAAGCCCTATATACATTTCGGCCATTTGAAAATAGCCGATCTACAAGCTCACGATGTGTCTGCTATTAATAGAGTATTTCTATATTGTAGGATTGATAATTTGAGTACTTTTCAACCACTGCATACAGCACAACAGCGAATTGAACGGTGCGCTCTCTTCCCCTGTGTCTCCAAATATGCGCTGCCCTGCGTTACTTCACAACGGGGGAAAATGTATGAGGAATATAATTTGTGATACAATCCGTTTACAGGGCAGTGCGCTGCGCAGGGATGCGCTCGCCCTGTGCACGGATATCAGTGACTTGTGTACATGCCAGTGGAGAGACGGAGGTCTCTGTTGACAAAAGACGATACAAGCTTTGTTTCCTTACTAGAAACAGTTCGTTTTCATTGGATTCGGGAGCTATGACGTCATTTTATGCGACTATACATTACTTTAGGAACAGTCTACGCATTACTAGTTACGTTATGCCTTAAGCAGTCGTGGTGCAACACCTGTTAGTAACTCACTTAGTTACAAACTAACTAGTAGTTACTAAGCCTCTAGTAAGGACTTTACTCCCTAACTTAGGGCAGAACTTACGCTCTGGTGGTGCAACTGGCCCCTGGTGTACAAGATACACTACACCACTAAGATACCCATGTACCTGACTAAATACTGGTCTACAAGATACACTACACCACTAAGATACCCACATACCTGACTAAATACTGGTCTACAAGATACACTACACCACTAAGATACCCATGTACCTGACAAACTACTGGTGTACACGATACACTACACCTCCAAGATACCCATGTACCTGACAAACTACTTCCTAAAGGTCAAGGATGTTCAAGATCACAACACCAGAGGCAGCTCCACTAATCATGTTCAACCTAGATATTTAACACTATAAAAGGCTCTAATTCGTTCTCCTGCTATACCGCCAACATTTGGAACGTCCTTCCGCAAGCCTTAAAGGAGTGCAAATCCCTAGCCTCCTTCAAAATTGGTATGAAAAGTCACCTTCAGTTGGCTGCTACTCGAGACTTGTAAATAGACTAAGCCCCCATGATTTCCACCCCAACCCCTCTTTATTTGGTCATCCTCCGCTGCGGTTCATTGGTGCAACTGATAAAACAGGACTGGCGGAAGTGCAGAAGTGTGGAAAGCATGCTGCCACTTAAAGTGACTGTACTGACCAATCACAGTGTGTCTTTTCCGGGACTTCAATAAAAAGCAGCTTTATTGGCATGAGGAGAAAACGTTTACATTGCCAAAGCAAGAGCCTCTGGGAAAGAGGGAGTCCCGCCTCTGATTGCCTTAGAAAATGCCAGTCCTCTTTTACCACCGCCCCAGAGGAGGTCTACCTTTCTATGTCTATGGTTGTCCAGGGAAATCCAACAGCAGTAAAGGTCTTTGAACTCAGAGTTGAATGTATTTTTTTCCATTTTTAACTCATCCACTAAAATACAGGAACCTAACTAGGTTTGATTGAGAAACGTGTTGCACAATCACAATCACAATCACAATCACATGTGAGACTATACTGTATAAACTGATAAACTTTAATATTCAAATCTATTTCTCCACAGAATCAAAGGTTTTATGGTCATGATTCACCAGGATCCTGGATGGATTGGTTCTAGGGTTAATAATTGATAATTGATAGTAGCACCAGTAAACCACACTCCCTGCTCTGTCCTACATGTTGCATCAATACGCTAGTGTTTTGGTGAGAGAGAAAGACAGACGGACAGACAGACAGACAGACAGACACAGAGACAGAACTCACTTGAGTCCAGGGATGTCCAACAGATTAGTGAGGCCCGTCCAGTTGATGTCCAGTTTCTGGTAAGAGGAGACGAGCAGACAGGAAGGGGAAGGAAGAGAAGCATCCATCAGAGTCATGGAGGAGGAGAGGAATCGATATGTTGAAACATTAAAGCCCATTTAGGCCCATGTACGATTTGAAGATTACTGAGCCTCTGTCGCAGCCAAAAACTAAATTCCAAAACTATTTGATAGCTTACACATTTGGCTTTAATAGAAAATGTTCAGAAAAACGTTTTTTTTTTTTCTCCAAAATGACTGTACTACATACTATACATGTACTGTAATACACACAAATGTGTTCCCGGCCTGAGTGGTAAATGTGTACCCATCTATAATGGGTTAAAGCCCAGTGTGATAGAGGAGGAGGAATCAATAAGTTGCATTAAGGCTCAGTGTGATAGAGCAGTGGTTCTCAACCTGTGGGTTGGGACCCCCAGGGGGTCCCCAAATTATTTTGGGGGGTCCCCAGATGATTAACTTATTGTGCAACATTGTTTTCTCACTCAACAGTAAACAAACCAACATAAAGTGTTTAGAGGGTATCTGCACTTTTCTAAAGTGACAATTTAAGGAATACCTCTAAAATGACAAATTAAACAGAAATTGTGAAAATAGCAAATCTACATGCTCACAATGCCTCGCTTTGCAAGGTGTTGTGAGCATACATATAGATCGGATATTTTCACAATAGAACCGTGATATACAAAATGTAATTCCTCTACTCTTAGTGCTTGTCAGGGTGGGGTGGGGGGTCTCCAGCTAAAATAAGATTATTTTGGGGGTCCCGGCCTGAAAAGGTTGAGAACCACTGGGATAGAGGAAAGGAATCAATATGTTACATTAAGGCTCAGAGTCACGGAGGAGGAGAGGAACATTACGGCTCAGCCCTGGACGTACCGGTCTGCGGATGAAGAACATGGTGACCGCTCCCACTATCGGCACGTCTCCAACCAGAGGCTCCAGAATCACTCTCATCATCCCATGCAGCTGGAGAGAGAGAGAGAGAGAGAGAGAGAGAGAGAGAGAGAGAGAGAGAGAGAGAGAGAGAGAGAGAGATAGACATAGACATAGAGACAGAGAGAGAGAGAGAGAGAGAGAGAGAGACAAAGAGAGACAGACAGCGAGAGAGAGAGAGAGAGACAGACAGACAGACAGACAGACAAATATCAATATTTTAATATATTTCAACATTTCTAGAGCATAGCCTAAGTATATAAAAAAAAACATTAAGTATATAAACCTTTAATCATCAATACAAACCTTATTAAAAACACATTCATACCTGAATTCCTTTGACTCCGGCCTTGCAGAAATATCTCTTCACCTCAACGTCGATTTCTACATTACCAATATAGCTGAGGAAAAAAAATATATATTAAAACTAATGATTTCTACATTACCAACATAGCTGAAGAAAAGAATAATATTAAAACCAGTAAGACTCCCTAATCGGGAGATAAGCGACCGTCAGGTCGCAGCGTGATTTTAGGGCCAAATCTGTAGGAGTAGTGTCCAAAAATGTGTTTTAAAAAATCGGCCTGAAGTGGCGCTAAATGGGACAGATCCATGTTGATGACATGAGTGTAGAGCAAATGTGTACCGATTTACGTGATTTTAGGGCAAGATGTGTAGGAGCAGTGTCCAAAAATGTGTTTTGCAAGAATCTGCCTCATGGTGGCGCTAGAAGAGGGCCATGTGAGAATTGATGGGAGGCAAGGAGTGTGTGTGCAAAATTTGGCATGGATCGGGGCAACGGTTGTGGAGATATGAGCACAAAAGTGTGACGTGTGACGTCACGTGTGACAGACAGACAGACAGACAGACAGACAGACAGACAGACAGACAGACAGACAGACAGACTGACAGACTGACAGACAGCTGGTCGAGGTTTTGATAGTAACTGCGACCTGACAGTCGCAACTAATGATTTCTATGCATTACACAACCAAGATATTGCAGTTATTGCACAAAGCCCAGAGTGCACCAATGCAACTCCTTGCAACAGCCATTGGGGAGAATGGTTGCAAGCAGTCGCACGCAAGGTTTTTGTTGCAAGGACCAGTTGCATTAGAATGAGCATGAGAACTGGCCTGAAGAGAAGTTCACAACAAGCACTATAAGGACAACTGTCCTCATAGTTCTGCTGTGAACTGTCTTCCACTTAAATGTTTTGTTTTTCCTTTAGTTATACAAAATAATCACAGTATAATGGCGGTTATGACGTCGACACCGCTGTATGCATTACACAACCACGGTATGGCAGTAATAATAATAATAATAAACTTTATTTGTATAGCACCTTTCATGACATGAAATGCAGCTCAAAGCGCTTTACAGGGCAGAAGATGAAGCACAAGTGCTTAACAGAGAAACAAATAAAATAAAAAATAAAAATAAATAATTAATTTCAATGATTACAATAAAGCAGAAAAAAAAACATAAAACATTGAAGAACAATTTCAGAACAGTGCGGATGTCAATTTAACTGCACAGGGATTTAAACATTCAGCTAAAAGCAAGAGTAAAGAAATAGGTCTTGAGCTGTGCTTTAAAGCTATCCACAGAGGCTGCCTGTCTTAGGTGTAGTGGGAGTTTATTCCAAGCTGTCGGTCCGTAGAAGCAGAAAGCTGCTTCACCATATTTTTTATCTGTCATTGTTGGCGCCTCAAGTAGGTCTGCACTAGAGGACCTGAGTGGGCGGTTTGGAACATATCTATGCAGGCAGTCATAGAGGTATGAAGGTGCCAGACCATTTAGAGCTTTATAAACAAGTAAAATAATTTTAAAATCAATCCTAAAAACAACCGGGAGCCAGTTTAGCGACGCTAAGACTGGAGTAATATGTTCTCTTATCTTAGTTTTAGTTAAAACTCTGGCTGCATTTTGAACAAGTTGAAGTCTGTCAGTTGTTTTCTTTGGCAGACCAGAGAGAAGTGCAGTAGTAGTATTGTGGTTATTGCACCCAGCCCTAACTGCAGGACCAAATCCTTTTCCAAAAGAGACACGCGCGTCCTTCCAGACCGTCCGTGGGCGGATGGGGGCAATGCATAATATTCTATGATTTTTTCAAAGGTTAGTGAAAACTCTCTGAACGCTGGCAGCAGCTAGGGATGGGACGATAATTGTTATTATCGTTTATCGTGATAAAAAACACTCACAATAATCACATCGTGGAGATTTACATTTATCGTGAAATGATCCTGCGTCATCAATTCACCTTTTATTTGCTGAGCTGCATATCCGGTATACCATTTAAACCCTCTAGAAATAACGTACTTGATAGTCTTTTTTTCACTCTCTACCAATTTTCTTTGTCACAAGCTCACAAAGTCTGACAGACAGCTGGTCGAGGTTTTGATAGTAACTGCGACCTGACAGTCGCAACTAATGATTTCTATGCATTACACAACCAAGATATTGCAGTTATTGCACAAAGCCCAGAGTGCACCAATGCAACTCCTTGCAACAGCCATTGGGGAGAATGGTTGCAAGCAGTCGCACGCAAGGTTTTTGTTGCAAGGACCAGTTGCATTAGAATGAGCATGAGAACTGGCCTGAAGAGAAGTTCACAACAAGCACTATAAGGACAACTGTCCTCATAGTTCTGCTGTGAACTGTCTTCCACTTAAATGTTTTGTTTTTCCTTTAGTTATACAAAATAATCACAGTATAATGGCGGTTATGACGTGACGCGTTGTGACCTTTTAGATCTGCAATTTTTGGGAAAAGGTTCCGCCCCAGGATAATGGATGATGGGGATATTTGGATCATCGCGATAATATCGAAAATTTCTTTGGTCACAATAATCGTGACATGAAGGAAGCAAGCAGCAGCAGGACAGAGCATGTTCTGACTCTGGAGGTCGACGTGTTCAATCCATGAATCCATGAAGTCTAAGATTAAGGCTGGGCAATATATCGTAAATGTATCGATATCGAGGTATCAACATGCAAGGTATACATATCAACGAAGACGGCTAGAAATTAGGTATTGGTGTACAGTATGTGTCAAATTAATTAACAGACACACTATCCATGCACGTAGCACATGCAAAAAAGCAGTCCATCTGTAACCAGGTGTGGTTATTTCAATAAAACCATTGTTAGTAAATGGAAATAAGACATTTAATTTATTTATTCTATGTGTACTGTGCAGAGTGCATGCATGGATATGCTATTCATTATCTGGGTTAGGCAGGCAGTGGACCTAAAGCAGAAAAACATTAAACATGATATAATGCAATTCTTTTTAATAGTATTATCGAGTAATATCGACATTGATGTATTCAACAAAAAAGAAAAAATATATATTTGAATATCGAAGGTTTTCCTAATATCGCCCAGCCTTTAGATGTTCTCCTGATGTAGAATAACTCCATAAAGTGTGTCTAGACCTTCTAATGATGAATAACTCCATAAAGTGTGTCTAGACGTTCTAATGATGAATAACTCCATAAAGTGTGTCTAGACGTTCTAATGATGAATAACTCCATAAAGTGTGTCTAGATGTTCTCCTGATGTAGAATAAATCTATAAAGATGTTAGATTGATGTTCTACTGATAGAATAACAGATGCTAACCTGATGTAGACGTCCAGAAGAACCTGACCTTTATCGTTCTCCGTGTGAGCTTTGATCCCAACCACCTTCATGGCCTGCAGAGGACAACAACATTACACTCATTTACTGTTATGTTTGATAGCAGTATATATCATTTACTGCTCTGTGTTTGATAGCAGTAGATATCAAACTTCTTAATTTCAAGGATCTCAGTTTGATATGCATTAGACCAGTGGTTCTCAACCTCATCGGATTATGTATCGGATTATGTATTATCCTCCTACTGTACATACATATATATACATATACTGTGAAGTCTTTAATTATACCAACCTGTTGCACATGGAACACACTGAAGTCTTTTACAAAATGTTATTGTACAGTAGCTAGTACGGAGAAATAATGCCATTGGTGTATACAATATACCAAACTTTATGCACATGTACAGCTGAGGATGCTTTTTACATTCTATTTGCTCTTTTGCCTTTTGCACTCTTTCTTTCCTAAGCCATTATTATTTATTAATTTATCTTAGATGTGTTGTGTTTTTTTGTTGTTCTGCTGTTTTTTAATATACATATACTGCATTGTCTGAAGGAAGCCGAACAAAAATAAGTTTTACTCTTATGTACCTGTACAAAAGATGTAACAATAAAGTACAACCTTGAACCTTGTAAATACATAACAAATAATCATATTCAATCAAATAATCATATTAGCGCCATATTAGTGAGGGTCAAGGTCAGGGCTTGGGTCAGCTCACCTTGTCTCCAAAGTCCACCTTGGTGAAGGTGAGGGTCTGCAGGTGAGAGCTGGAGGACCTGATGGAGGGAGCGATGGTCTCCACCAGCAGCTTCTCCAGATACTGACCTACGAACGGCCACACCTGTTGCAGCACCTGATGGAGAGAGAGGAGAGGAGAGTTAACCTGGTGGAGCACCTGATGGAGAGAGGAGAGGAGAGTTAACCTGGTGGAGAACCTGATGGAGAGAGGTGGAGAGGAGAGAGTTAAAGGACAACCTTGTTTTTTTACAACAAGGGTTCATATTTTAGATTGTAATTAGAGAAAAGAAAAAGTGAGTGTTAAAATGTTTTCATTTGCTTCGTTCTATTGTTTTATCGCGTTTACCGTGCTAAAATGTGGGGCATGCGTACACATGGGGGCATGTGTACAAGTGGCTAAATATGTCTTTTTATAATAAGCCAGCAGTTTCTTTATTGCTATTTACAGTAACACTTCTAGCCCCCATAAGTCACATCCAACCATGAAAGGTTGCGTTGTATCTTGGGAATGGGCTTATTCTGTGTAAAATGACATATTTAGCCACTTGTACGCATGCCCCCAACCACTGAAATAAGAATCTCTAAAACAATAGAAAGAAGTAAATTAAATCAATGTAACACTCATCTTTTATATTCTTTAATTACAATCTAAAATATGAACCCTTGTTGTAAAAAAATAAAGTTGTCCTTTAACCTGGTGAAGGTGTGCAATTGTTTGGAAATAAGTCACTTTTTGGGTGAACTACTCCTTTAAACTCTGTCAAATGACAAATGACAACCAGCACAAATATCCAATCTACACTACTTGTAGATCTTCTGTTTGCTATTTGAACATTTTGAACATGTAATGCCACGCCCTACATACGCAGGGTGATGTGACAGACAGGGATATGATTATTATTTAGGTTTATTCACCCTACTGTGAGGAGGAATTCAGATCAATCAATGATCACTGACAACACGAGGAGACAAGACAATGTATTAGGTGGTGGTGATGGTCAAGTTTATGTAAACATGATATCATGGTCAGATATACATTAACACTCAGGTCAGTGGTAAGGTAGTTCTGCTAAGAAGAACGGTCAAACACTAGAGTTATACTGTGTGGCTCCAAGGCCTCTGGGACGAGCTGTACCATAACAAGATAGGCTTTACCAAAACACTAGCTACTGAGGCCTGCAGAAGGCCTCTCCACTCCTAACTATCAAGTATCAGTATATGTTTCATAAAGAACTAGATATTAAATATAATCACTACAGGGTTCCCACACATTTTTACCAATTTATTTCCAAAACGTTTCCAGAATATTTAACTCAATTTCCAGGACTATATAACGATAATTCAGCTCACCAACGAGTCACTTACTCCTGCACAGTGCCCAAAGACAGGTAGTGTATGCCAGTGGTTCTCAACCTTTTCAGGCTTTGACCCCCGAAATCATATTTGAACTGGGGACCCGGCACCCTGACAAGCCCTAAGAGTTGAGGAATTTTGTATAACACGGTTTTATTGTGAAAATAGCCGATCTACATGCTCACAACGCCTCGTGAGCATGTAGATCGGCTATTTTCACAATTTCTGCCTCTAATATTTGACAATTTGGCCAATGTTTAATTTGTCATTTCAGAGGTATTAACAAAATCAATAACCAAAGACAATGCATAGCTATTTTTTCCAGGACCTTCCAGGACCCTTGATCAATTCCAAAACTTTTCCAGTACTGGAAAAATATTTTTCTAATTTCAAAATATTTCCAGGAATGTCATGACCGTGGGAACCCTGTCACTAATAATGTCACACATAATCAATCATGATAATATAATATCTTCTACACTACATAGTGTAGAGCAGGGGTAGGCAATTATTTGTTCCACATGAACAACAGAAAATATTATGGAGGTCTGGGCCAAAAGGCAGTGCTCCCCGCAAGATGTGCTCCCCGCAAACTAAACACACAGCTTTACCTCCGACTTCAGTAAATACTTAGCAGTACATTTTTTGTTGAAAACCTGGCATTCGGCATCGACTTTTAGCCACTTTAGCCATTTTTGATGGGTAAGGTAAGGCAGGTCATCATGACGTGTGACCAGTCTGACCACCTGCTTGTTATTGAGACAACATCCAATGATCACGCACATGTGCTGATGTACGCATTGCGTCCATCAGAAATGTGTCTATTTTGTAATTTGCCATTAACCCTACACTGCCGGTCAGTACCCAGGTCTGGTGTAGAAGATGTGAATGTGGCAGACATGGACAGCCATATTTCATGTGTCCTGGTTGGATTAAATTCCTCCCTGATTAAACTGGAGCTGCTGTTTACATTCCATGGTAGAAGTCTCAGGCACTGCAGTGAGTAAATAGTCTTTGTCATTCCAGCTCTGCAAATATTTATAGATCTATTATCACGCGATAAATATTAATAGCTGTACAGTATTTGTCACATGTCTGGAATGACATGAGCAACGAAGGGTGACAAAATACAGTCTCCTCAGCTGTCACGCGAACACACAGTGTGTGAGTTGCTTTTAATGTCAGCGCACATCTTCACTGGTCACACTGGAGTGACCGGACACTATGGACACACTGGAGTGACCGGACACTCTGGACACACTGGACACTCTGGACACAACGCTTACATTTACAATATATGGAAAACCAGTCCAATAGCCCAACAGCCAGTTGTGAGTCAGGCACCAAAATGGCTTGTGGCGGCCCTGCTCATAAGCATATTGGATATAGTCAGTTTTTTTTTCTTTTTTTTTTTATCACTTTTAATCACATTATACCTTTACTATCATGTTTGGGTAGGGCTATGGTTCAGTACTATACTGTTGGGTAGGGCTATGGTTTCAGTACTATACTGTTGGGTAGGGCTATGGTTTCAGTACTATACTGTTGGGTAGGGCTATGGTTCAGTACTATACTGTTGGGTAGGGCTATGGTTTCAGTACTATACTGTTGGGTAGGGCTATGGTTTCAGTACTATACTGTTGGGGAGGGCTGTGGTTTCAGTACTATCATGTTTGGGTAGGGCTGTGGTGTCAGTAGGTTGCAGCCATGTGTCTCCACCCCTGGTACAAACAGACATTGTTTGGATGTGTCTGTGTGGTCAGGTTAATCCATGGGCTGATCTCCTCCCATAGTGTTAATAACACACACCACACAGTAGTATGATCTTATGAAACATGTCTGAATGTGTCTGCAGGAGGTTTAGGCCTCAGTTAAACGTAGAGTTGTACACTGCTGTCATGCTCAGTAAATAGCAGATCTACAAGCTTGTGCGTTGTGAGCTTGTAGATCTGCTACAGTATGTACGGTGTGCAACAGAGTGGCTGAGGAGAGTGTTGTCTTGATGTGTGTGTGGGGGGCCCAGGGTGGGTGTTCTTTTTTGACCGCTCCCAGAACAAAGGGGTCTCATTCAATGCCTGAGGATAAATGGACTGAAATGCAGTGTGTTGACCAGGTGGTGTCAGGTGGTCTACAACCAGGACCAGCTGGCCTCATCCATTATTATAGAGCTACATAGTAATTAAAGCAGCTCAGTGGTCTTGTGGTTAGAATGTCCGCCCTGAAGCTGGGAGATCAGGGTTCGATCCCCGGCTGGGTCATACCGGGGTGATAACAGTGGTGACATTAAAATGAGACTCAGTGCCTAACAGTGGTGACATTGGCTTATTTGTATTTGGCAACGTTGCCTTGAGCCCTTTGAGAAGAGACTTCCCACCATTGTAACAGTCTAACCAAGTTCTGTGTGTGCGTGCGTGCGTGCGTGCGTGCGTGCGTGCATGTGTGTGGTTGTTGTAACACTGTGAGCAGTGGAGTAAAGTAATCAAGTACATTTACTCAAGTACTAACTGTACTTGTATGTACAATGTTGAGGTATGTTTTACTTTACTGAAGTATTTCCACATTTTATTCTTATTGTTTGGCCCTGTTGCTAGTATTGAGTACTATTGCTGTGTTGACATGGCGGTGAGATACTTGTGTTGCACTGACTAGCATTGACTTTTGTTTGGCACTGCTTTGTTAAGTTGTGCTATGAGTATTGCTTTTTTTTGTGTGTGACGTGACACTTACCGGTATGATCTTTGAACGTTTCTTAGGCACTTTATGTGTTTATTCTTCTTTTTATTGTGCCTTTGTTTTTTTATTAGTTTTTTTACTGTACACTACAGTACTCTTTCTCTTACCTCTTTGTAACGTGTAACCTTAAACTGCTGTGCTGCCTCTGAGCATCTCTATCTATCTATCTATCTATCTATCTATCTATCTATCTATCTATCTATCTATCTATCTATTTTTGCTGCTTTAGAATGTGAAATCCTGTAAAAGTAAGAGTTTTAGGACATAGCATGAGGTTGTTGCAGCCGAACACAGTGGACATATATATCAGGGTGACATCTTTACGTAACAGGAAGTAGAACAACAGTTGCAGTTTACACACGGCCACTGTTTACTAAATATGAGGGTTGCTATGGAAACAGGCCGGATTCCATGTGTTCCCAGAGGGACCATGTGTTCTAAAAGCTGCCAGGGGGCATTAAAGGAGCTATAGTCAACTTTTTAATTTTAGCCGTTGTCAGACTGACTTTGTTTACATCCCTCTTCTTCTTTTATATGGAATCCATATAAAAGAATAGAAGAGATTGATTATTTTATCATTATGTTACGCTTTTTGTGGTCATTTTTGAAAAGAAACACATATGAAGCTTAATTCTTTTTAACAAAATATTTTCGAAACATTATTTTTATTTTAGCATCCGTTTTTCAAGAAGAAGTTGACTATAGCTCCTTTAACATGTCATTAACATGTCCAGGGCAAAGACTTTAGCTGGTTGCACACTGCACAGCGTTTTTTTGTTGCATTTTGGAAATCCGAAATCCTCGAAAGCATTTTTCAGGCCAAGCAGAGAGAGAAGAGAGAGAGAGCAAGGGACCCAGTGGCGACAGTTGCGAAAATAAATACGAAACGAGCGGCAGTGTTCAAACGTGATTGACATAACGTGAGATCGAAATTCACTCCGATATTCAGCCCGAAAAACGCAACAGTGTGCAAAGACCTTAAGTCCTTGCCTGCAAATGTTATTTTTTTTAACACACCATTATAATGTTCATACTTCAGAATGACACTCTCATGTCCCTCTTATGCCCATATATGGAGATCCCTAATGTCATCATTCAATAAGCCCATATGGGTGGGGTCCGCCCTATGTTCCCCAGGTTCTATGTTCCCCACCCACCCTACCCACCCCCCCAAAAAAGGTTCTATGCTCCCCACTCAACCAAAAAAAGGATCTATGTTCCCCACCCCAAAAAAAGGTATAAGTTCCCAACTCAAATGCAGGAAATGGTGGGACATCTGGGCACTAAGAACATGTGGGCAATCCTGATTTAGGTGCCCACTCGTACAGTTGTCCAGGTGCCCCTAGTGCCCAGATGTCTCCACCCCTAAGTGCCCACTCGTCCAGGTGCCCAATCGTCCACATGCCCATGTCCCTAGTGCCCAGATGTCCAGGTGTCTACTCATCCATATGCCCTGTCATAACAAAAATATGGTGTCCAGATGTCCCTAGTGCCCCCTGTCCCACTAGTATTCGTCATTTCTCCCCATTATGTTCCATTGTGTGTTTAGAGTTGTTATTAATATTTTTTTAATTAGAAATGAATGTTTCCTGCATTATTGGATGAACATAGAACATATAACCTTTTTTTTTTTGAGTGGGGAACATAGAACCTTGTTGTGGGGGTAAGTGAGGAACATAGAACCTTGTTGTGGGGGTAAGTGGGGAACATAGAACCTTTTTTGTGGGTGTAAGTGGGGAACATAGAACCTTTTTGTGGGGGAAAGTGGGGAACATAGAACCTTGTTGTCGGGGTAAGTGGGGAACATAGAACCTTGTTGTGGGGGTAAGTGGGGAACATAGAACCTTGTTGTGGGGGTAAGTGGGGAACATAGAACCTTGTTGTGGGGGTAAGTGGGGAACATAGAACCTTGTTGTGGGGGTAAGTGGGGAACATAGAACCTTGTTGTCGGGGTAAGTGGGGAACATAGAACCTTGTTGTGGGGGTAAGTGGGGAACATAGAACCTTTTTGTGGGGGTAAGTGGGGAACATAGAACCTTTTTGTGGGGGAAAGTGGGGAACATAGAACCTTTTTGTGGGGGTAAGTGGGGAACATAGAACCTTTTTGTGGGGGTAAGTGGGGAACATAGAACCTTTTTGTGGGGGTAAGAGGGGAACATAGAACCTTTTTGTGGGGGTAAGAGGGGAACATAGAACCATTTTGTGGGGGTAAGTGGGGAACATAGAACCTTGTTGTGGGGGTAAGAGGGGAACATAGAACCTTTTTGTGGGGGTAAGAGGGGAACATAGAACCTTTTTGTGGGGGTAAGTGGGGAACATAGAACCTTGTTGTGGGGGTAAGAGGGGAACATAGAACCTTTTTGTGGGGGTAAGAGGGGAACATAGAACCTGGGGAACATAGGTACGGTCCCGTCTCATGTGGTCTTAGCACCACCTCGCCCTTAGGGCGTCTTACTAGTAGTATTGTCCACTCATCCACCACAAGCCTGGAGCAGCAATAGCAGCAGTAGCAGAAGTAACAGTAGCTCAACAGTTGTGTGCTTGAAGCCTGGTGTCTTTATGTGTGCAGAGAGAGAGAGAGAGTGAGTCATCAGCAGAGAATGACCAACAGTCTGCTGATTATCTAAACCCTAGAGGAAGGAACACAGAGTTCTGTGGGTCTTATTTAAACCCCTAAAGGTGAGGCTGATGTACGACGGCTGTTCCAATCTAAACGTTAAGACGCCTGAAGCACAGATTTATACTAGAGCCTCGTGCCGTCGTCGTTGCAAACTGAAAATAGACGATGTTCCAAAGCCTCACAGTGCGGAGCAGGGCTGCGCGCTGTGAGCTTGTAAAAATGCTCTATTCTGGTAGTGGGAAACACTGAGGGCACTCAACAACGCAGCAGAATCAGGCTGTTTATAGCCTGGTTTGACTGACTCAAAGAATGAGGATGGGGGGGGGGGGGGGGGGGGGTGGGGGGGGGGGCATTTGTTTGACTGGAATAAAGTTTTCTTTCTTTCTGTCTCTCTCTCTTTCTCTCTCTCTCTCTCTCTCTCTCTCTCTCTCTCTCTCTCTCTCTCTCTCTCTCTCTCTCTCTCTCTGTCTCTCCCTCTCTCTCTCTCTCTCTCTCTCTCTCTCGCTCTCTGTCTCTCTCTCTCTCTCGGACACTCCCCTCTTCCTGTGAGCAGTGCAGAACTGTGACAGTGGAAATGTTGAGTGGGTTGGACTGGCACTGTGCCAGCAGCATGTCTGTCTGTCTGTGTGCCTGTGTGTCTGTCTTTGCTGCATTAAGACAGACAGCCTGTCTGTGTGTCTCTGTAGTGGCGACCTGGCACGGTGCCTTCTGTCTGTCTGTCTGTCTGCCAGGCTACAGAGAAGCCAGGGGGAGGGGCTCTTCCTTCCAACCAACACCAGCTATTAGCAGAGTTGCCATGCTTGGGGGGTTGCTTGTTTCTAAAAGCATACTTGCTTATTTTGGGGCTTTCAGAAGTTTTAATTATTGTTTAACCCAGGATTTCACAAACATGTCGAGGACCGGAAAATATATATGGATTTCCACAAACTGCCCTTTCTGAAAAATATTTTGCACCAGACCCCCTCACCCCATACCAGCTTTGTGGTATGTGCCCATGTGGCCTATCTGTTAGGGTTGTTCTCAACTTCTCATAGACCTGGATGCTTATTTCTCTCACAGAATCTGGTAACGCCGCCTACTGGCCTTTAGCATGATGCAGCATCAGCCTGTGTGTAAGTGTGTGTGTGTGTGTGTGTGTGTGTGTGTGTGTGTGTGTGTGTGTGTGTGTGTGTGTGTGTGTGTGTGTGTGTGTGTGTGTGTGTGTGTGTGTGTGTGTGTGTGTGTGGCGCGCGCGCGCGCGCGCAAAGAAACAGACAGGAGAAAGAAGACAATATAGCAGTAGATGTGTCAAGATTTGCCACAATCTCTTGACATTACATTTCCAAACATATTAATGGTGTTAATTCTTCCTGTGTAGCAGCAGAATAATAGCTTGTATGCTGGACCGGTCATTTCTTACAGCAGAGAGAAAGCAGTAAACAAGGAACAATTCAAGGAAATGGTTCAGTGTGGGAGAATTACCTTATTCAGCCATTCAACCTTCTCCACGTCTGGAAAATTGACCTGAAATTAAAAAAATAAAAATCACAACATGAGATGAGATTACATAAGGAGAAGAGAGTGAATGAGCTCAACAAACACCCAGTTAGTGAAGTATGTGGCAGTTGACAAGTTGCTCTAATGTAGAACAAATATAAATCTGTCCCGTCAAATCTTTCATTGTGTTATAAAGTATGCTATGTGTATCATCTTTAAAAAAGCTTGAGAACCACTGATCTAAGACTACATAAAAAGTCTGTTAATCATTGTCAAAGTGCATATCTACAAGTTATTAAAATACCACAACACCAGTGGTAGCTCCACTAATCATGTTCAACCCAGATTTAACTCCAAAAAAGGCTCTAACTCGTTCTCCTGCCTTAAAGGAGAGCAAATCCCTAGCCTCCTTCAAAATCGGACTGAAAAGTCACCTTCAGACGGCTGCTACTCGAAACTCGTAATAGATAGACTACCTACCTACCTACCCTATTCCATCGTAATATTTCTTTTTATTACTATTATTTATTTTTCTGTGTTCTATCCGTCTGTCTTTCAATGCTATATGAGATACATGAAGTGGTTCCTGTGTAAATAAGCTGAAAAGTTTACTAGGATCTTGTTTTAGTTGACCATGATTCGTCATGAAACTGTACTTTTTCCAATGCAACCTTCTGATACATTCAATAGATACTAGTAAGACGCCTCAGGGCGAAATGCAACCTCACCCTTTATCTGGCCAGTGATGTATATCAGACCAGTTACCCATATATGGAGACCCCGGGTGCCCATATATGGAGATCTGTATATGGAGATATGCTGTGAGAGCCCAAACATGCTTACTCAGTTATTCGTTATGTGAAAGTCTTATGATGTCTATGACATCTGACATTTATGCCCATACATGGAGATCCCTGTCTGTAGAACCAGCCACACAGATATGGGCTGTCTTGGCCATATATGGATTCTGTTAGTATGTGGCCAATGTGGCCTCCATATATGGGCATTCCCATATGAAGTCTTGTTAGATATGGGCTTAATATTGATGACATCAGGGAACTCCATATATGGGCATAAAAGGATTTATCTTAGTGTGACATCACAGTGAAGCCAGAGCGTGATGTCAGAGCGACAAACCCATAGAACCACAGTGTCAGGCGTTATAGGCAGACAGAGATACGGACAAGCTGTGACCGTTCACAAACTAATCTGCGAACTACGGTCGCAATAATGTATAAATTGTATGTAACTGAAGCATTCAAAATTGAAGAATTCAAAATGCTTCAAAAATGTGCAGAGACTTGTCCTTGTCTGTGGCAAAGAGTTTCTGTTTTCCACACCATTATAATGTTCTTATTTTGATCATCAAGACCCAATTACTGAACATCAAGTCTCCAAGCTTTCTTCAGAATATGTATGACACTGATTTACTATGGGACTTGACTATGTATGACACCTTAGAATTCTGACTACTAGTGGTTCTCAAATGTTTTATTTGCAAGTAATATTCATATATTACTCACCCAGGCAGAGAGGTCTTACTGTACTTCCAGAGTTTATATTAATAATTAATAATACCCATTTTTCACCCTGTGTCAATTAGCTAATGCAACGCTGGGCGCTACACTCCCTCTGCCAAACTGGGGAGATGCATGCTTCTATGCATGAGGAGTCCAAGTTGCTTCTTTTCACCTGACAGGGGGGAGTTTGGAGTAAAAACTCCACACAGAAAGGCCCTATCGCCAGAGAACACACCCCCTATCGCCAGAGAACACACCCCCTATCGCCAGAGAACACACCCCCAGCGCCCACAGCGTCCCCCGGTGGGAATCGAACCCCAGGACCTTCTAGCTGTGAGGTGACAGCGCTACTGACTGCACCACCATGCCCCCTACATGTTGTATATAGTTCTCAACCAGGCAGGCAGCTCTATATCTTACTGTACTTCCAGAGTTTATATTTATATTAGTATAAATATCATATGTCTCACCCATGCCGGCAGGTCCTTCTTGTGTCTGGCCACGACGTACTCCTCGTTGCAGACCAGGTGTTGGGCGTTCTTCCACCTCATCTCCTTGGCGTCGCGGGCGTGTTTCCACCCGGTGTAGACCATCATGCCACAGAGCAGCAGACCAGAGCTGACCCGGTAGTACCCGGCCAGGTAGACGGGCAGCAGGGCGGTCAGACACTTCCCAAAGGTCCACAGCACCGCCACCGCACTGATGCCCTGCTGGCCACCGGGGGCGCTGTCTTCTGCTGACCACCACCCCGGGGGTTCACCAGATGTTAGCAGGAGAAACACAGCAAAGCATGACTAATGAGAACCAGACCAGGATGAAGTGACCGAGCTACATGCTCACAATGCCTCGCAACCAAAGACTGTAAAAAATATGGACGGTGGGAAGCCATTGGTTTCCATGCGAAAATGAAGCATTTTTGGCCCTGTGCCGCCATCATTGTAGAAATCAACGTTCATTGGTAGAAATAGTAGGCTACCATCTCGAATGCTATTGGCTGCCAACGGTCACGTGCAACCAGGGATACTTGGGAGAATGTGGTGTTGAGCTTGCCGAAAATAAAGCACACGAAGAAGAATCATCACAAGCCTATGAATACAAGCCCCTCCTACAGCATACCCTGCTTTAACATCAATTATAACATAAATTGGACAATATTTTCACAAAATGCATATCATGGTGATTGAAATGAGGCTTTAAATGATAGCGACAGGAACCATAAAGTATTTGTGACAATGTGTATTAAGGTAAGAAAATCAAATGTAAAAGTTCAGGGGAAATGAATGGAATCCTATGGAGAACATGTTGCTTCTGGTACCAGAACAGTGCAACTAGCGGCCAATCATAGGAACTTTAGTTCCGTGTTTGCTTCATTTTAAATCTGGACAACTGGACCCATGGACCCTATACACACACACACACACACACACACACACACACACACACACACACACACACACACACACACACACACACACACACACACACACACACACACACACAACCAGATAAAAACCACCAACATTTTACAGAAGAAAAAGAAGCCCCAAAGTAGCTCATAATAAACAGACCTGGCAACACATCAGTCGGGCTTTTCTCCTTCTCTTCGGACCCAGAGGAACCAGCAGAACCTTCTTCAGTGGAACCAGGAGGTTCTGTAGGCTTGTCCTTCTCCTTCTCACCAGTAGGAGGATCAGTCTCCTGGTTCTGCAACATGCTGCTACAGGGTCTATAGATCTATATCTTCAGGTCTGTTATTCTATAAATATCATTAGTCTAAAATGCTTCCAGAAAAAGTGGGAACCGAAGCGACAATCACTGTAAACTACTCTGTTATCCAAGTTATCCAAGCCTCAGTTCAGTGCAGAGACTAAAGCAAGCCACCCTGCTTCACTTGTTAGTTCCTTTTTTATTACTGATGTTTAGTTTAGTTGCGGTTAAACCAAACTAAAGCGTTATGAACATAAGATGAGGAAACGGTCAGTTGTTTTATCCGTCAGAGCCCAGGCCGTCCCATCCAGATGATCTGATCTCCAAACCCCCTGTTCTGTCCTGCCGTCCCGTAACTCCGTTACTGTTCAGATCTGTTCCTCTTCTGTCGTCCCGTTGACCGTTATTGCTGGGCTATAATTATGTTCTGTCAGCAAATCTAGGCTAGCAAATATAAGACTTCCGGTGGTCGATCTCTTCAGAATAAGAGTACCCCTGAAAACACTGAAAAACGATTCATTGGCTTGGGCCACAGGGTAGTTAGTGGTCCAGGCACCTAGGCTGGCAATCCAGACCAGCCTGCAGGCCCTGCAGGGTCGCAGGTTCGATTCCCGATCCCGAGGATCCTGACAGATCCTGGTCAGTTTTAGATGAATATAAAGTAGTTCCGGTGATTTGGCAGGGGCTCATGGCCCAATCATTAAAAATAGATGAATCCACAGAACTAGCGTCATTTGTATTGTTGACCTATTTCTACCAAATAGACCAACTTTCGTTCAACTTTCACCCCTCTGTCACATGGTACTATTATTTGTGTCCAGTATCACTACGCCGCTGCAACGTATTTCCCAAAAACAAGGTGCTTTGCAGTCAGCTGATCAGAACGAAACATCGCTCTATATGGTAGAAAAAGGCCAACAATACAAATGATGCTAGTTTTGTGGATTAATTTATTTTCAATGATTGGGCCACGCCAAACGGACCCCACACCATTGGAACTACTTAATATTCATTAGAAACTGACCAGAACTCTGACCACGGGACTCTGGTAATCAATTAATACATTTTTAACCACTGTTTTAATGGCAAGTATTTCACACAGCTTTATGTCAAAAATAGGTGAACTTACACTTCAAAGCTATACAACGAAAATTATGTTTCTGTGTAAAAATAAAGTGTTAATAACAAAACGATAGATAAATAGATAAATGATGTTCACTGGAGTGCAAATTGGACACTGGACAGGAGACGACTCTTTGTGTCGGCACTTTGAACACACGCATTCGGGGAGACCTCCTCTTCCACACCACACTCTTCAATAAGCCAGCGAGGTGTAAAATAAAGTGTTGTTGGCTTTCCAGTGCGACCACTCACAAAAAGCACCATTTTCGTACTCTAGTGGGCGCTGGACGGGAGACTGCCCTTTGCGTCACAACTTTGAACACACACACGTGTTCGGGGAGACCTCCTCTGCCACACCACACTCTCCGCTAAGCCAGAGAGTTGTAAAAAAAATGCTGTTGGCCGTCCAGTGTGGCCAGACGTACGAAAAGGTGATGAGAAAGTGAGTACACACGAAAAAGTGATGAGAAAGTGAGTATTGATGCCAGAAGATGAAAACAAACTTGCAAAAAAGGTTAACCTGTGTTTCATATGTTTGCCCTATTCTGGATTACTTGACAAATAATTTAGGAAAGAGGCACAAATTGTGAAAATACAAGAGGTGTTGTGAACGTGTAGATTTGCTATTTTCAAAATATTTATAAGTGTAATGCCTCAACTACATTCCAAGTGCTTGCCTGTTTGGAGGGGGGGGGGGGGGGGGGGGGGTCCCCAGTTCAGTTCAAATGTGATTATTTTTTGGAGTCACGGCCTGAAAAGTTACACATTTAATTAAAAAAAATAATGAAAGGTAGAATTACACAAAAAAAAGACAGAGGGCTTGTTTCCAGTTTCAGTTTGCGCCAACACAAAGAGCCGTCTCATGTCCAGCGCCCACTAGGCTGGCTGCACTGGAAAGCCAACAGCACTTTATTTTACACCTCTCTGGCTTAGCGGAGAGTGTGGTGTGGAAGAGGAGGTCTCCCCGAACCGGAACTTAAATGGCCTTTAATAGCCCGCATTCCACAAATTTAAATCTGAAAGAGCCTTTCAAATGTGTTAGGACATTTAGAAGTACCCTTGTATAGAGACATACACCATACACGGATGTTTTAAAATACATGTGTCTTTAAAAAAAAAAAGAAAAAGAAAAATGTACCTCGATTTTATTTTGAAGGCTAGAGCCTAGCTTTTTCCTCCCAGACCGGAAACGCTAGTACTGCTCACTTCACAGACCCTGCAGCAGCCTGCATGGGACCCCGCCCACGGGAACACCAATGTGGACCGTTTGTTTCAATGCTGCAGTGATCTGTCACAATGACGCATTTATTTATATTTATATGTATATTTATTTCTTTATTTATCTATCTATCTGATTGATGAAGGAGAGAGAGAGAGGAAAACAGATACGGCTGTTATTATCTGTCTGGTACAGTGGTGGAAAAAGTACTCACATGCTTTACTTTAAAAGTATCAATACAGCGATATAGAGATATTCTAAGTAAAAGTCCAGAAATCAAAATGTAGTCTACTTGAGTCAAAGTATGAAAGTGTTGGCATCACAATAAGTAGAACTACCAAAAAGTATACACCTAAAATGTTTGAAAAAAGCTTGTAGATCATCTGTTTTCAAATAGCTAAGGTACAAAATAGGGTTAAAGTGGTTTATGCAGGCCTATGTTAATATGAGTTTCAAATAAATGTTATGTAGTAGGCCTAGGCTACAAGTCCAATATTTGGATCCGAGATTTAGTGGAGTAGAAGTAAAAGTATTAGAAATTCAAAAACTCAAGTGCAAATACCTGAACATTGTACTTAAGGTAGGCCTATATTCAGTGATTGTCACTAGAATGTGTGCTGACCATAATTATGAGGACTTCCACCATGGCCCGTGTTACGAGCATAGATAGATTTGGTTTTCAGAGGTGGCCAGCCAGTCCTCGACCAATCAGGGTAGAGTATGGCCGTAGTTATGTTATGATGTTTAGTTATGATGGTCAAAATAAAAGTTTTGAGAACCACTGTCGCTCTGAATTAAGAACGTCTTAGTCAGGTCCACTATGTATTCTTGTTGGATTTCTTTGGAGATTTGTAAAACTATACATTTTTGGAATCTTCAGAGCATGGGGAATCCAAAAATCTTTGTTTGCATTTGCACAGACACCTGCAAAGCTGCCATTTTGGACTTTCAAAATGGCCGACATAAAATACATAATTTGTGCTATCTTGGCTTCTAGACAACCTAGAAACCTAATTAAACATGCCAATCCCATGTTCTCTGGCTCAAGGAATCGACTGAGTAAATGATGGGTGTAAAATGTTCCGGACCCCCACCCCCTTTCTGTTGGTTATCTATTTTGGGACCTCCCAGAACAGTACGCCAGCCAGTTAATGTCTGATTTTCATAATATTAGAGTTTTGTATGTTTTAAAACATCCTGAGTTCATTCATTAGACTTTTAAAGCAGCCAGAATAACCGATTGACTTTTGGTTGGGGTCTTTCCTCACCTGGGACCCCCTAGACAGACCCCTAAGCCTATCTCAGTAATCGCTCTGCTCCTGCTCCAGAACAATGTTAAATTAGATCATAATTGTAGCTGGGCTCTGAAAACAAAAATGAGTAAGCAAAATACCAGGGGTCTTCCTCAGGGGGTCCGGGACCCCTGGGGGGTCCTCGGAGTTACTACAGGGGGCCCACCAAATCTTGATAGGAAAGGATTTTCTTTTGTACATTTGAAACTTTATGTTTTTATGTATCCTGGGTTTATGTATTGTACTTCGATGATTTATTAGTATTCTCAGTATTATACAATTTTTGTGTTAGACAGTTATGGTTGACAGGTGTTACTGCAGGGATTAAGGTATTAAGGTATTGCAACTTCTCACTTTGGGTGTGCAGACTAACGTGTCCATTTATTGCACTCACACTGACAACACAATACACACCACACACACACACACACACACACACACACACACACACACACACACACACACACACACACACACACACACACACACACACACACACACACACACACACACACACACTCTTTGTTAATCGTCACCCCAAAACCCCCACCCTATCCTCTTAAAGAGCTCATGGTCAATTATGCCCAAAGAGATTCACTACAATACTGTACATCCTCCCAAATTGTGTTGACAGTCTCCACCATAGCATTTGCAGGGAGGAGTTCAACCTGCTTTGCAGCCAAATTTGATGGGCTCAAGTACTGCCTTTGGAGCAGGGAGGGCAAGACACCTGACTGGAACATACCCTCCATTCTCTAAATGCCATCTATTTTCTTTGATTGATCGAAGCTTGGGGCAATTTGTCAGGCATGACAAAGTAGGCATCATAATACGATACCTTCATCAAGGGACATGATTTTGTGGAAGTGCACACACATGAAGAGGCTGATACCCTGATTCCTCATCAAGTCCTTTGCCTCTGCGGCTTATGGTGCTTTGCAATATATGTGTTTGGTCACCCGACACCGGTGTCCTCCACCGATGGAAATAGACATATTCAAGCAAGTTCAAGTTATTGGATGTGACAAATGTCAAGGGTTCCTTGGCTTACACAATTTTTCTGGTGCTGGCTGGGGAAGAGCATTTGTTGGAATCTCCAAAAAGACATGGGTCAATGCCTACTTGAAGCATGATGATGATGACCAAGTCATTAACCACTTCAAGGACCTTGGCAAGGATTCTATTCCTCCTGAGCTTATTATTGGTGAGCTTCCATCAACATTGCAGTCAATGGAGCATTTTGCATGCCATGTTTACAGTTCAAAAGGTCCAACAACCCTGCGATTACTCAGATGGGAACTATTTCTGTCAAAGAACTTTGAGGGTGAGATGCTACCTCCAACTTGTGCTGCACTGCTACCACATATCCTCCATGCAAACTGCGTCACAATGTGTGTGTGTGTGTGTGTGTGTGTGTGTGTGTGTGTGTGTGTGTGTGTGTGTGTGTGTGTGTGTCGTGTTGTCAGTGTGAGTGCAGTGCAATAAATGGACACGTTGTTCTGCACTCTCAAAGTGAGACGTTGCAATACATTCATTATGTCAAATTCTGGGTCTGGCCCTTGCCCTTCCCCTGTTCTACCACACTTTGCTCGCGCCCTCCTCTCCTGTGAACCTGATTGTCAATCTTAACTCCTCCCAGCTTCACAGCTATGAGCTGTTGCCGGATGACTACCTAATTGTCCATAAAAGGGATTTGGTTCACCTGGCATCACAGTGATGTCAGAGCGGGATGTCAGAGTGTGAGAGTCAATCAACAAAAAAGCGTTACCCATCCAGACAGACAGACAGATACGGTCAAGATGTGACGGTTTTGATAGTAAACTGCGACCTATGGTCGCAAACTGCGACCTACGGTCGCAATAAACCCAGGATACATAAAAACATTCAAAGTTTCAGTTTCAAATGTGAAAAAAAAGATCCCATCAAGATTTGGCGGGCCCCCTGTAGTAACTCTGAGGACCCAACAGGGGTCCTGGACCCCCTGTGGAAGACCCCTGGTATTTGCTACTACTCATTTTTGTTTTCAAAGCCCAGCTACAACAACTTTTATGCTTCAATTATGATCTAATTTAACATTGTTCTGGAGCAGGAGCAGAGCGATTACTGAGATAGGCTCAGGGGTCTGTCTAGGGGGTCCCAGGTGAGGAAAGACCCCAACCAAAAGTCAGTCGGTTATTCTGGCTGCTTTAAAAGTCTAATAAATGAACTTGGGATGTTTTAAAACCTACGAAACAACTCTAATATTATGAAAATCGGACATTAACTGGCTGGCGTACTGTTCTGGGAGGTCCCAAAATAGATAACCCCCAGAAAGGGGGTGGGGGTCCAGAACATTTTACATCCATCATTCATTCATTCGATTCCTTGACCCAGAAAACCCAGGATTAGCATGTTTCATTAAGTTTCTAGGTTGTCTAGAAGCCAAGATAGCACAAATTATGTATTTTATGTCGGCCATTTTGAACGCCCAAAATGGCGGCTTTGCAGGTGTCTGTGCAAATGCAAACATAGATTTTTGGATTCCCCATGCTCTGAACATTCCAAAAATATATAGTTTTACAAATCTCCGAAAAAATCCAACGAATAAACCTTCATTAACATAGTGAACCTGACTATCTGCTAAATGCCTAGATTGTAAACTACTGAACTCATAAAATGCCACAGTCTCGTAGTAAATCAGTATCATAGGCCTACATATCCTGAATTGTAGGCCTACCGATTGGGCATAATATTATTATGCCCAATCGATTAAATCAAAACGAGAACATTATAATAATGTAAAAAATCTATAAAAAAAGAAACATTTCCACGATGTAAGGCCAGTAAGGGACAAGATGACCCCCGGCCACTTTCATTATCACTGAATTCATACACCTTTAGTAAAATACTTTTTATGCCTCTGTCTACTCGAGTTCAGACCATTCACTCTACTCTACGTCTACGGGACGGAAACGGCCTGTGTTCACGCACATATGTTCACTCACGCACGTATGCGTGTGTGCAGATCACCGGATACAGTTAGCCCTGAATACATGACTCTCATATATATGAGAGTCATGTATTCAGGGCTACGGATACAGTAGGCTGCAGGCCAGATGTGAGCACTGACTGAGCGCAGTCAAATTAGTCTCGCGTGAGCCAGACGAGTCGACTATTCCACAATCTCTGAATGTTGGAGCAACAGTCTGGCCACGCGAGACTACAGTCAAATAAATCTGTCTTTCTGTGCCAGACAAATAGCAGATCTACAATCTCACAGCTTGTAGATCTGCTACAAGCTGTGAGCTTGTAGCAGCTCACAGCTGCTACAAGCAGCTATTTCGGGGCATGCTACATGGTTGTACGGTGAGGTACACACGCTCCCGTCTCTATTTCCTTTGATCTATGCCGCCACCTACTGGTCAGAAGGTATAGCACACCTCCTGTAGTGTGTTTGTTTACATCTGGTTTAGTTATGCTTATTAATAAGATTTAATGTTTGTGAATGAATACAAGCTGCATGGTCTCAACGGGTGTTTTTTATTGTCACTTCTTGCACATTTGAAGCATCCATCAAACACCGTGAAAACTATTAAAGATAAAAAATAAATAGCATAAATATTAGTCTACAAATGTTTCACATCAAACAATAAAATCAGTGCATTTCAATTCATAACCTCAATTCAATTAATCTCAATTCAACGTATTCAATTAGACAATAAAATAATTCCATTAGGCTATAATGCAGTGTTTTCAGCACTCATCTTAAATGGCAAAACAAATTAACAAGTGAATTTAAATTGCAAACAAAGCACCATAACCCAAACAAATACAATGAATCAGCACTAAAGTACATCAAATGAAAACAAACAAAACAAAGAAACATCCTGTACCTTAAATCCGCTAACCAGGGGCGCTAGTCTGAAAGAGCCACCTTGTCACTTTGGGGTACAAGCAAAGACAGCATAGGCAACTGGTAGGCACTGTGGACAATAAACAAACTTCTATCAAACTGCTTCAACATTACTTCAACAATGAGTGTAAATGTTGCGTATAGATGAGAGATGAAGCAGGGACCCCCACTACATATTGTATAGATGAGAGATGAAGCAGGGACCCACACATTGTATAGATGAGAGAGAGAGATGACTTTATTACAATTGCTTCTTTTTCAATTGTTTTCTTTTTTTTATTACTGGTTTTTATTTTTTCCCCTTTTGTTAATGACAATTCCCTGTGCAAAGTACTGTGTTCTATCTGTCTGTCTTTCAATGTTATTTGAGATACATGAAGTGGTTCCTGTGTAAATAAGCCAAAAAGCTTACTAGGATCTCCCCTGTCAGGTGATAAGAAGCAGTCTGCAGTGCTCCTCATGCACTGAAGGAAGTGCAGTTCAGTTCAAAAGCTCTCCCCAGGTTGGCAGAGGGAGAGCAGAGCTCTTTGGCAGAGCCCAAGACCATATTCACACCGTGGCCATTTTGGATCACATGACTTCCTGGAGTAGCAGCCTGCATTACAAACCATTGAGAACATGGAGCGATGGTCCCAAAATATGAGTTCTATTCAACCAATTTCTTTTTACCAAATTGACAAATGGGCAGATGACAACATCAACATTCCCAAAAGGATTAATTAGAAGGGTACATCCACAATATTCATGTTAGGTTGCAACCTTACTGTGTACAAAGACTTGCTATCTGTGCAGTGCTTGCTCCACTATCATATTAACTATTTGTTGTTAGATTGTTTCTGATTAATATGCAAAAATCACAATACAGTAATATTAACTATATGATGGCAGAGCAAGCACTATAGTCTGCATACTGTAGCAAGTCTTTGTACAGTGTAACACTGCAACCTAACTACCATGCATATTGTGGATATACCCTTCTATTTAATCGTTTTGGGGATGTTGATGTTGTCATCTGCCCATTTGTCAATTTGGTAAAAAGAAATTGGTTGAATAGAACTCATATTTTGGGACCATCGCTCCATTGTTTACAATGGTTTGTAATGCAGGCTGCTACTCCAGGAAGTCATGTGATCCAAGATGGCCACGGTGTGAATATGGTCTCTGGGTGAAAAAACTGGATTACAAAAATCAAGTGATAAAAAATGTAAACTAAGATTTTAGAAAATGAATAATACTAGACCTGTGCCCGGGGGTGTGCGATGAGGGATTGAATGTAGGAGTCTCAGAAGAAGTAATGTTGGAGAACCCAGACCGGTGCCCATTGGGCAGAACAGTCACCATCCATGTCCAGTTGCACAATACCAGTTGTATCCGTCTGTCTGGCTGGCACTAGCTTTTATGCCCATATATGGTGTTCTGTGTCCAGGCCAATTTGAGATGTCATCTCCAAATTTGGGCACTGTAGTGATGTCAGTCAATGATGTCAGTTGCGCATTGTTACCATGGTGGCGACACTGTTTAGTATCAGTTATGTCAGCATGCAGACAGACGGTCAGACAGCGGACAGACATTCGCTAAATTAATAGTTAGATTAATAAAAACAGGGATCTCCATATAAGGCAATTAAAAGGGATTTGGTTCCCCTGACATCACAGTTATTATATATTGACATTCACAGATATGGGCTTAATATTGATGACATCAGGTATCTCCCTCTATGGGCATAAATGGGATTTGGTTCCCCTGAAGTTGAACCACACAGAGACAGACAGACAGAGAGAGAGAGAGAGAGAGAGAGAGAGAGAGAGAGAGAGAGAGAGAGAGAGAGTTTAAAGCCAAGTTTCAATCACCATGATATGCGTTTTGTGAAAATATGGTCCAATTTATGTTATATTTGATGTTAAAGCAGGGTATGCTGTAGGAGGGGCTTGTATTCATAGGCTTGTGATGATTCTTCTTTGTGTGATTTATTTTAGTCTAGCTCAACACCACATTCTCCCAAGAATCCCTGCGGTTGCATGTGACCGTTGGCAGCCAATAGCATTCGAGATGGTACCATTTCTACCAATGAACGTTGATTTCTACAATGATGGCGGCACCCGTACAAGGGCCGAAAAAGCTTCATTTTCGCAGCATAGAAACCAATGGGTGTCTGGGCCAGGGGCGTGGCCTCTAGGGGCGTGGCCTATAGGTCAGTAACACTTGATTTCCTCTGCTCTGCAACGCAGCACTTTAACACTGTTTATATCCTATGTCTCTCTCTCTCTCTCTACTGCAACACTAGTTGATATGGTCTCTCTCTATCTCACACAAACACACGCGCGCACACACACAAACACACACACACACGCACGCACGCACGCACGCACGCACGCACGCACGCACGCACACACACACACACACACACACACACACACACACACACACACACACACACACACACACACACACACACACACACACACACACACACACACAGACACACACGGACACACCGCACCGGTGTGCACTTTGACCTAAAGGATATCCTGTGCCTTCTCAGCATTTAGTGTTAGTAGGACAGTGTTAGAGTAGACTCCATTATTATCAGCATTTACACACAGAGCTCTATTCAGTTAGCTAGGGTAGTGACAGTGTTAGAGTTACTCTAGCCACTATTAGAATACAGTAATCAGTAGTTAGGAGGTCAGTCACAGACTCACATAGGTAGTGTAGATTCTATTAGAAGACAGTTAGTATTAGTAGTTAGTTAGACAGTGTTAGAGTTACTGTAGCCTCTTATTAGGTTAGATATTATATGTAGTGAGTTAGAACAATGTTGTAGACAACCCAGAGCTCTAGTTCAGTTAGGTAGGGTAGTCACAGAGTTACAGTTAGTGTATAGCCACTATTAGAATACAGTTACCAGTAGTTAGTCAGACAGACAGAGAGTTAAAGAGCTAGTGTAGATTATTATCAGCATTTAGACTCTAAACTCATTTAGCTCTAGTCAGTCAGTCAGTCAGTCAGTCGGTCACAGAGTTACAGTTAGTGTAGAAAACACAGACAGTGTTCAGTCAGGATCAAACAGAGATCTACAGGAAGATACTATACTGTATTCATCATGATGGTAAGTCTTATAACAGTTTTCATCATGATATAAATAGGGATGGGACGATAAGCGAGATTTCATTTATCGTGAAATTGTCCTCTGTCATGCACTGGGATCAATTTACCTTTTATTTGCCGAGCTGCATATCCGGTACCACTTAAACCCTCTATAATTGGTAAAAAGGTACTTATAATATAAGTACTTGATAGTCTTTTTTTTCACTCTCTATCAAATGTCTTTACCAAAAATAGCCAATCTACAAACTCACATCGTGTTGCGCTGCGACGCATTGCGACGCGTTGTGAGCTTTTAGATCTGCTATTGTTTGGCAAATGTTCCGCCCCAGGCCAATGGATTTTGATTATCGTGATAATATTGTAAATCGCGATTTCTTTTGTCACAATTATCGTGATATGAAATGTTCATATCGTCCCATCCCTAGATATAACAGATATACTGTATTCATCATAACATTCAGTGTGAGTTTTAGTGCCTAAAGGTTGTTCATCTGTGCAGCTTGTGAGAGTCATGTGACACGCAGTGTGTAGGTACACACATGCACGCACGCACGCACGCACGCACACACACACACACACACACACACGCACACGCGTGCATGCACACACACACACACACACACACACACACACACACACACACACACACACACACACACACACACACACACACACGTATGCTACATACAGTAGGCCTATATGTCATATTCAGATTCATATGTGCAGAGGCTATGTGGATATATTTGGAGGCAGACAATTTCAAACAGTTTTATTTGATTGACTGATTCTTTGAATATTTTATTAGACGAAAAAGAACAGTAGGCCTACAAGTATAGTAAAAAGTACAGTTAAACACCCTGCCTAAAAGGAACACCGCAAAAAAGTCCTTTTACGGTCTTGTTTACGTCGGAAGTCCTTGGTATTCAATTCATGGACATAGAAAATAGCAATAAAAAACATTCAAATATCATTGCAAATATAAAACACAATTGGCCTATCATGTACAGAGTAGGGGGAAAGGGGGTGGGGCTAAGGTAAGAGGGTTGCTCACTTCTGGCCTTTCTATGGGAGAAGTGATAACTACCTCCTTTTCTGGCCTCCTGAAAGGTGAGTTTTCAGGGCGGTTTTGAAGGATGCCATCATGCCAGCGAGCTACATGTTTTAAGGGAGGTAGTCGAGGAATTCCAAACCTGGGTGGCAGTGATGTAGAAGGAGAATTTACCCATATTTGTTTTATGGGTTTGTGTTATCAGATCGTTGTGTGCGCTCCCTCTGGTGTTGTGGCTGTGGGTGTCGCTAACTTTTTGGAGATGTTTGGTCAGATATGCGGGTACTGAGGGGATGGAGGGCAGGTTTGCATTGACTATTTTGAAAGCCAATCCCATTTGTAGTTGTTTAACCCTGTCTTCAACGCTGAGCCAACTTAGGCTAGCAAAATGTGTGGGAGAAACATGGGTCATGGGCCCCAGGTGGAGAAGTAGCCCAATCAGTTTGCTTTGGGAGGTTTTGGAGCTTAGTCTGTAGTGGTTTTTTGATGTTGGAGAACCATGAGGTGCAAGGAGTCCTGAGGGCACTTTTGTTGACAAAAGTGGAAATTCTGCCCAAATCTCATTCTTTGATTTACTTTTTTGATCACCATTGTTGCCATGCTATCCCCAGACAGGTATTAGTAAAAAAATACAGCCCAAATAGGTTATCTCTTCCTTGCTAGAGATTACTGTCATCAACTTTGACCTTGAAATTGTTTACATTTATCTCACTCAGAGAATGTCTGGTCCCAAAAAAGAATGGATGCTGTTTTACCAAGGTGTAAAGACAGTTTGTTATCAGTAAGCCACATGTACACATTTTGGTGATTTCTGAGCTGAGAGCTTCCTCAACCTGCAATTTGTCCCCTCCTGAGATCAGGAGTGCAGAGTCATCAGCGAATAGGAACAGTTTGCAGTCACATATATGATAAATGTATATGTTGCATGTATAAACATATGATCATAATATATTTCTTTCTGTGTTGGTGGTGGTGGTGGGGGGGGGGGGGGGGGGTACATCAGCTAGGTCGGGAGGTAACAGGGTAACGGGGTGCACGGCCAAAGTACGGGAACCACCGATGTAGTGTTCTATAGTTTAATAGTCCTGTTGGAGTATAATTAACAGGAAGCTGTACGATACGTTTGTTTAAGGATGAGGAGCAGGAAGTGACATCATCACCCTCGCTGGATGTGAGCTGCCACAGCATCAGAGTGACGGAGGTGTCCCAAGACGGAGACACTCTGAACTTCATCATCGTTTCCCAGAAGGTGACGACATTATACTAGCCTTGTAAACTCTCTCGGAGGAGTCTAGTTTACTATAACATTATACTAGCCTCATGGAGGAGATAACATTATACGCTGCTTAAAGGGATATTTCACTTTAAAAAAAAATTTGTGGTCATTTTATTATCTAATCAGGCTTTTATGAACACCCTGAACAGTTTTTTAATTTGCTTGATTCAATATTTAGATATTTGAGGTAAATGTTAAGGCCCTCCTCCTCCTGGGCTTCTCCCCAATCCCCATACACAACCATTGTAACTTCAAACTCCATTTTAACCATGACAGATTCATTAAAAACACCCATTTAATTGTGATGTCAGTTAGCCACATTAATCTGTTAAAATAGTATAAATCTGTGCATGCATTGATTTACAAATCAAAACAAAATCAATTAATTTAATGGCCACAGTGGACAACCTGACAGTGTGTGTGTGTGTGTGTGTGTGTGTGTGTGTGTGTGTGTGTGTGTGTGTGTGTGTGTGTGTGTGTGTGTGTGTGTGTGTGTGTGTGTGTGTGCAGCTCTCGGGGACAGGGGAGTACCATGTGGCCAGAACGTACGAGGATTTTGATTGGCTGCAACACCAGCTCTCCTCTGATGAGGAAACACCTGACATACAAGGAGTTATAGTTAGTAGAGGCTTTTATTCTGAAATACAAGACTTTTAATGTGAAATACAAGGAGTTATAGTAAGTATAGGCTTTTATTCTGAAATAGAAGAATTTTAATGTGAAATACAGTTAGTAGAGGCTTTTTTCTGAAATACAAGACTTTTAATGTGAAATACAAGGAGTTATAGTAAGTATAGGCTTTTATTCTGAAATACAAGACTTTTAATGTGAAATACAAGGAGTTATAGTTAGTGTTTTTATTCTGAAATACAAAACCTTAATGTGAAATACAAGGAGTTATAGTAAGTAGAGGCTTTTATTCTGAAATATAAGACTTTTAATGTGAAATACAAGACTTCACTGTTATGTATTGACAAAGTGATGCATACTGTAGAAAAGTACATTATATAATCACATCTTTTTCTTCTAGTTTCCACCACTTCCTGTGAAGGCTCAGGTGAATGTATCTGCTAAGACTATGAAGCAGCTTGGTACGTACTGTACTAAATACTGTACTTATACAATAAACATATGATGAATATGCATGTAATTTAATATATACTGTACAGAATATAAAGAATATAAACTTTATTATATAATGTACATATACAATATATGATACATATGTATGTACAGTACTTTTTTATTTATATCTGTTTATGTTTTATATCTGTCTTCTCTTTAATAGGTATCCTGGCCTTAGGACAGGACTGGCAGCCATACTGTCTGGCTCTGGAGAAATACCTCCTCCTGGTGGCCACACACAGAACTCTCAGCAAAAACAAAGCTCTGGAGACCTTCCTGACAAGTTCAGAGGTAAGAAAAGAATAAAAAAAATAAAACATTTGGGGGTCTCGACCCCCAGTTTGGGAACCCCTGGTTTAGATTACACGTCAGCACCAGCAGCACAAAAGTTAATTAAGCTCCACCAGGTGTCCGTGCGTCAGTCCGTCACACGTCACACGTCACACTTTTGCCCTGCTCATATCTCCGCAACCGTTGCCCCGATCCATGCCAGATTTTGCACACACACTCCTTACCTGCCAAACTAAAACCTCCAAGGACCCCCGGAGCTCCAGGGACCCCCAGATGTAAAAAATTTCCAAATGTGCAAAAATGACCAAATGACCACCCCAACGGGGCTGCTCACGGGGAATTCCCGGGGACCACCGACTCCTTGTGCTCCAGAACGGATGCAAAAGTGGTGGCGCCCCCAGTGGAGGACCCCCTGCCACTGCAGCGCACATAAAATGCCGTAACTTGGGCAAGGAGCGACCGGGAGAGCCGGGGCCGGTACCTATTCGTCCGCCTCGGCGGCGCGGAGACCCCACCCCTCATTTCTCACATGGCCCTCTTCTAGCGCCACCTTCAGGCCGATTTTTGAAAGCACATTTTTGGACACTGCTCCTCCAATTTTTGCCCTAAAATCACGCAAATCGCTACACAGTATGTCTACACTCATGTCATCAACATGGATCCGTCCACATTTTTTGGGGACACTGCTCCCTACTCTTTGTGTATACATGTGACCTACGGTCGCTTATCTCCCGATTAGGGAGTCTTACTGGTTTATACACCTGTGTTCAACAACACAAGACAACAATTTGTTTTATGACTTCATGTCGACTTTATGTCTATAAAGAGATCAATCCTTTACTGTAGTTTCAGATGAAAGCAGAGTTTTTATGGTTGTGGTAAAAACCTGCTCCGACTGACAGCCTATGACTGAATGGAAAGACATGTGACAGCTTCACTGTGATAGGCTAGTACAAGGGTCATCAACAGGGGGTCAGGGACCCCTAGGAGGTCCTCAGAGTTACTACAGGGGGTCCTCCAAATCTTTGCATGAAAGAAACCTTTTTTCTCCTTTTTTATATTAACTAGCGTCCATATTCTGGAAGCTTTAGCCATAAATAGCAGATGCGCGAGGCGTTGAGAGCTTGTAGATCGGCTATTTTCGGCAAAGAGGTTTGGTGTAGAGGGGAAAAAACACTAAATACAGAGTGAGTCAAGTTTATTAAGTATGGACGGTTCAAGTGGTTAAATATCGGAAATCACATGTTGACATGAATCCAAAATACACTGACGATTGTCAAACGATAAAACTATATGGAATCTATGATAAGGTTGTGGACAGCAAACACAACAAAACTCACATTAACAGTTTATTGTCGGCTCGCTGAAAGCAAGCACACGTATGTTATGCTCATTATTTATCTATCATCTATATGATATCAGGGGTGGGCAATTATTTTTTCCATTGGGGCCACATGAACAACAGAAAATATTGTGGAGGTCTGGGCCAAAAGGCAGTGCTCCCCGCAAGATGTGCTCCCCGCAAACTAAACACACAGTTTTACTTCCAACTTCAGTAAATAAATAAATTTTTTAGTGCCTTTTCTGTTGTGCCCTGTTGTTGTTGTTGTTGTTTTTGTTTTTAATCTCTGTTGTTTCTTGTATTGTTGATTGTTGATATATGGACCTGTAGAGTCTGAAATAAAGATTGATTGATTAAATACTTAGCAGTCCAATTTTTGTTGAAAACCCAGCATTCGGCATTGACTTTTCTTTTTTTAAGACACTTTTTTTATGGGTACTGTAAGGCAGGTCGTCTTGACATGTGACCAGTCTGACCAGCTGCTTGTTATTGAGACAACATCCAATGATCATTGCACGTGCTGATCTACGTATTGTGTCCATATACGTGAATAAAAAACTTCAAAATAATAGAAATGCAGCTTTAGTCCATGCATGAGGTAAAATGTGTCCCAGCACGGCTGACGGCTAGTCATTGATTTTATTTTTATTTTTTCATTTTCAGCTGGGAATCATAGCTACAAAATGATATATTGGTTGTGGAGATTGACCCAACAGTTTTGAAGATATGGCTTATAGAATGATGCCATGCTGAAATACTACTTTTGAGATATTCAAGTTCTAAATACATTTCTAACCTGCAATGACCTGCATGATCTCTCACATTAATAAAAAAAAAAGTCTTATTTACATGCAGAGTTAAGCTCTGGCGTTTAAGTGAAATGTAGCCTGATAATGAAATACTTTTGTGGCTTTATCACATTTTAGTGAGAAAAAAAAAAAGGTAATTTCAGCTGTGGTCTAAAGTAGTGGCTTCCGAAATGACTGCCCCTGTGTCACACTCAGTCACAAATGATAAAATGTGGTTATTTTGGACTTTGCATTAACCCCACAAGGGCCAGTCAGAGTGAACCAAAGGGCTGCATACTGCCCCCGGGCCGTACAATGTCCAGGCCTGATCTACAGTATATTATAGTCATATCAAGTTCTCCTCAAAACTTTGGCACCTATCTACTTCTACATACTTAGACCGAAAATCACCATTCAAACTTTAATGTGTTCAGCTTACTGTGGAGACGTGTGCTATTAGGCTACTTTTTACAACAATTGGCCAAAGGGTGGCGCTGTAGGAAGCCTTTGATAGTGCAAACTTTGAACTTGTATAGCTCATGCTCTGTTTGACATACAGCCATGAAACCTGGACACATGTATGCGTCTCCTCATGCCGAACAACTTTGACACTCTGACTTTTGACCTCTGACCTTTAGATCTCCCACCATTTTGAATTATATGAAAAACAGTAAAAATCTATCTCCTCCTGGGATTTTCACGTCACGCACACAAAGCTTTTTTCACATGACATCTACTCAAACTATGGGGTGAGACGTTTGTATGTGAAATAACTATTCTCATAAGTAATGTTGGAGTGCCCGTTGGGCAGATGTTTATGCCCATACATGGTGTTCCATTTGTGTGTTATCCTTTTAGCAATCTGTTAATAAAGTATTGAACCAATGAATCATCAATAAATTCATTAATCAACCAATCAATCAATCAACAGCCTCCTGGACGTCAGAATGCAAAGAAAGGAATCTTCAACCGTCTGAGTCTGGCGGTGGAGGGGATGCGGAAGGAGGGGCACAAGGTGTGTGTGTGTGTGTGTGTGTGTGTGTGTGTGTGTGTGTGTGTGTGTGCGTGCGTGCGTGCGTGCGTGCGTGCGTGCGTGCGTGCGTGCGTGCGTGTGTTTTGTATGTATATTCAACATGTAATCATTGTATATGTATGTATAATTCATATATAATCATTGTATATGTAGGCTATGTATAATTCATATATAATCATTGTATGTGCAGGATGTGGACGAGTTCTTTCAAACAGAGCGTGATCACAACCTGAGTCTGATTGGTTGTACCAAGACAGCAGCCGAGGTGAGTCCAGTCCACCTTTTACCTCAATGATACATCTATTCTGAGTAGAGTCCAGTCCACCTTTTACCTCAATGATACGTCTATCCAGGGGCCAGGCCCTGGGTACAAGGATTCACTGTGGGCCCCCCATGAATGTTCATCATAGGGGGACAGGGTTTAACCCATTTAAAGTGGGACACATTATTATGCATTATTTTTTGCAATAACTATTGAAAAATAGAAGGTTTTTTGAAAAACCTATGTTTCTATGTCAGTGGTGCTCAAACCTTTTCATGTGAAGGACCCCCAAAATGATATGTATTTGTTTGTTTTTATTCTTTTTGCTATTGATTATCTTCTGCATATTATTGTGTTCTATTCGTCTGTCATTCAATGTTATATGAGATACATAAAGGTTTCTCTATAGCATGATGCATCATGGTTAGTGTAGTTTATAACATGATGCATCATGCTTAGTGCAGTTTATAATTGTGTCATTGTTTTTCTCAGAGATTCCTGGAGCTGGTGCTGACAGAACAAAGTAAGAACTCTTCCATCCTCCTTTCCTTTCTACGGTAGTTTAAAGGAAAAGTATGTATTTTCTATGAATCGATTGTTTTGTTTTTGTTGCGTTTCTGAGCCAATAATGTGATGAGCGGCAGAGACTTCATGGTGTGATAGAAGTAGTTGATAGAAAATATGTTATTTTTGGGGGTGATCTGTTTTAGGCCTAGAATTATTCAATGCTTTAACCATTTAAAAATAGAGTGCCGCGCTGTGAGCTTGTATATCTGCTATTAAAAAAAGAAAAGAAAATCAAATCAAAAATAGCAGATCTACAAGCTTGTCCAATGTCCAGTTTTCACCACTCTCCTTAAATCCCTATAATCTCACTATAGATTAGGGTCTGTTTATGCCTGCCTCTCTCTGAACACTTTATCTGTCTGGAAAAACCTTTACTTCTTGCATAATAATCATTTACACATATTGGAGCCAGTTTGTGGTGGTACTGTACTCTGTACTGTACTGTGTGTGTGTGTGTGTGTGTGTGTGTGTGTGTGTGTGTGTGTGTGTGTGTGTGTGTGTGTGTGTGTGTGTGTGTGTGTGTGTGTGTGTTTTCAGAGACGGCGGTGGCGTGTGGACACCTCGCTGCTTCTCTGCAGCTCCTTGTGGAACCCGGAGAGGAACCCAGCAAACAGGCCTTCT
Source organism: Nannobrachium achirus (assembly GCF_963921795.1). NCBI lineage: Eukaryota > Metazoa > Chordata > Actinopteri > Myctophiformes > Myctophidae > Nannobrachium > Nannobrachium achirus. The sequence continues at coordinate 18,652,327 of NC_137815.1, read as the reverse complement.
CCAAGTGAGACCTCCATCTACCCTACCCCTACCCCTACCTAACCCTAACCTTAACCCTAACCCAGCAAACAGGCCTTCTCCAAGTGAGACCTCCATCTAACACTAATCTAACACATATCTACTACAAAAGACCAAATAAAACTACTACTACCAATTAACAAACAGGAACAACACTAATGATTTAACAAGCCTTCTCCACATCTATAACACTATTGATTTAACAAGCGTTCTCCACATCCAAAAAGTGTCTAAAAAACAGCTGATCTACAGAGCGCGAGGCGTTGTGAGCATGTAGATCAGCTGTTTTTAAGTGTCTAAAAAGTGTCTAAGAAGTGTCTAAAAAATGTCTAAAGAAAAAAAGTGCCTAAAAGTGTAAAATAAATACATAAAAGTGCCTAAAAAGTGTAAAAAAAAATGTGTTTAAATAAAAGTAATCCACTTTCTCTCTCTCATGCCAGTGTGTCGGTGGTTACCTTAACCTGTGCCCGTGTTGGCCCAGTGCCTAAGAAGGTTACTTGGCCCAGTTTGAATGTTCCAACAGTCACGAGTCACGACTGCTCAGATTTAAATTTGTATTTGAATGACCAGAGATCAACAGCATCGCTGAGTGTATTACCTTGTCTAAAGCTCTGATATAGAAGTTCTGGTTAATCTTATCCACATATTTTGCGTTATTAAATCTTGACCTTGAACAACTATATACGGTACACTACAAAGTCACAGGAACTGTTTTTTGCAATCTGTTAGACCAACAACAACCAACAACAATGGCTGGAATGTCTGAAGGCCAAATCACACTCCAAACTTTGTGGGAAGCCATCCAACAGATCAAGGCTGACATCATGGCTGTGCATATAGACACAAAAGTGGATACCATTCAGAGTGATGTGAGCAGAATTCAGAACTCTCTCAATACTCTGGGAGAACAAGTTAATCACCTAAAGCAGCGTGTAGGAGCAAACAAGGACAATGTGCAGGAGTAAGAAGGGATTAGCCAACTAGAGAAGAACAACTCATACCTGATGGAGAAGCTAGATGATATATAGAGAACAGAAGTCGATGTTGTAACCTCCGCTTTTTAGGAATTACATTTTTTTTTAATTTTTAAGAATCTGAGGCTGCTTTCATGCCAGGCTGCCCCATGTCTGCTGAATGAAGATGCTAACAGTGCTAGCATACTAACCTGCAGTAGGCCTGAATCTACTTTTCTTTTTTTTTTCTTTTTTCTTTTTTCTTTTTTACATTTTCTTCTCTTATGCGATGTTTATGGTTAAGATTTGATCCTACCAGTAAGGTTTTCGCTGATACTAATGTTTCTGCTGTTGTGAATGCAACAGGGTCTGCTTGTTTAAATTTTTTTTTTTTTTAATTTTTTTATGCATGCTCAGGTGACACTTCTTTCTCATGTAGCAAATGCCCCTCTGGTGGTCATTGCTAAATGCAGCATGAAAAATATATTTTTGGAGCTTCTATCTATCTTTCTGTTTTTCCTTCTATTAATGCAGACTGAGACTTTGAGTTTAAAAGGTGTTATTTGCCTATAGTTGTTTTTCCTTATATTAATGCAGACTGAGCCTTTATTGAGTTTAATACAGTAGGTGTTATTTAGTTCACTTTTGGGGATCCATCTACTACTAATCCTATGTTTAAACAGTGACAGTAAGATTCTGTAATGATTCTGTATATTTTGAATACTTTGTATAGGCCTACATGATTATTGTGCAGTTGACAGATTGTGAGTGATAGATTGATAGTATTGACATTGGTTCTCAGTTAATATGGTATGTTTACCCCCCCGTACGTACAGTACGAGGTAGGGGGTCCCTGCTCCACATCCCCAGCAGTTTGGGGGGGGGTCCCTTCTCCACATCCCCATCAGTTTGGGGGTCCCTGGTCTGAAAACGTTAGCATTAAAGAGTGTTTACTCTTTACTCTAAAAACATAAAATAAAAACTTTTTACTGACAGCATGTTTCTCTTCCAGGATCTGCGTGAAGGTTTCCGAGGTCATCGACTCGATGAGGGTAAAATATTCACTCTCCAAACTGTTGTAGCTGTTGTATGTACGATTACACATCATATCATACGTTGTACGTACGATTATTACACATCATATCATATGTTGTATACAGTTACACATCATATGTTGTATGTACAGTTACACATCATATCATGTGTTGTATGTACAGCACTCCGACACATTGCTATTCCGACCACCTAAACCATGGGTCTTCAACAGAGGGTACGGGACCCCAAGGGGGTCCTCAGAGTTACTACATGGGGTCCTCCAAATCTTTGTGTGATAGAAAGAAAGAAAGAATGAAAGACAATCTCCTTTTTAGCCAGCTTTTTAACCAGATTCGGATGCAATGCCTCGTGCTGCGAGACGTTGTGAGCTTGTAGATCGTTTTTTTTTTTTTTTTCTCGGCATCGGGGTTTGGTGTAGAGGGGAGAAGTAAGTTCAAGTGGTTAAATATCTGAAAACACAAATTGATATGAACCCAAAATACCCTGATGATTGTGCTGTCAAACAATGAAACTATATGGAATCTATCAACAGGTTGTGGGGGTGGTGAATGCTAACCTGGTGTTCGGATGAATGGGGGTGTGTCGGAATGGTACCAGTCACCCAGTAGATGTTGACTGTGTGTGTGTGTGTGTGTGTGTGTGTGTGTGTGTGTGTGTGTGTGTGTGTGTGTGTGTGTGTAGAAGAACATTGCGAACGTTGCTGACAACGACGTCAACACCCTGGGTCTGGGACTGGATCTGGACGCTCGCTACCAGGAAGCAGAGAAGGTCATGTGACTCTCATCTCCTTTGGTCTCAGCCATATATAGACATGATATGATATGATATGATATGATATGATATGATATGATATGATATGATATAGTACTTTATTGTCACTTCACACTGAAATGTGTCTTGCGACACAGCACCATGTATTCTAAACATATATATGTAGCCCCCACAGTTAGTACCAGCCATGAACCAGCGACAACAGCCCTGCTAATCGGGCTCAGCCCTATTAGCACGACTGGTTGTGCGTTGGTCTGGCGAGTGTCCTGTTTACTGGTGCTATATAGATCCCGCGAGAGTGTGTTGCTGGTACAGATAAAGGGCTATAATAAAGTTGATTTTTCTCCTTTTTTGTGTCACTGAAAAAGCAACTTTAGTATGAACATTTTGTTAATATTAGGTGTCTTGTGATGATCGGGTCCAATATTTAGTTCAGTGACCATGGAGAAAATGAATAGTTCAGAAGCTCTGTTCACCTCTATCCACCCACGTCACGCAGAAACGGGAAGTACGGGTCTGTTCCGCCCTCTTGCTATCGCCCTCTTGGGCCATATATAGACATAGAAAGGTAGGCTCCGGCTCTGGGGCGCTGGTAAAAAAGGTCTGGCTTTTTTTGAGGCAAGCTTCCTGAATTCTCAATAACGCTTCCTTGTGCATCACTATGATAAGAAAGGAAGGATAGTGCAGAAGGGGTGTGTATCAAAATGTACGGGGGTATTGCACATGCGCAGTGTAACTGGAGCTGCCATGGTGGAGTGTTCCAGCAGAGGCGGTAGATAAAAAAGATCATGATCCGTTCTCAGTATAGAGCGAGGTGTGTGTTTGTTTGGTTCTCTCCTGGTTCTCTCTCCACTCGCCTAAACAGCTGCAGGTTTGTAATTCTCATCCACAACACAGACTAATTGACATACTGTAGTAAATAAGGAACAGTGAAAGTGACAAACACCCACAAGTTATTAGGCCTATCTATTGTGTTTGTTTATCTCTGCTGTTTTTGTTTCTTATTGTTATGTTTGCTTGTTTTTCTTCTTTTTTTAACAATCACACTGCATATAAAATAATAAACAAGAATGTTGGGCTAATTCAGCAATATGCAACACATAGTTGTGCCTATTAGAGCACCAAATAAGCCTACTTGTTTTGTGGCATAAGAATATTTTATTTGAACAAATGAAGACCAAGTCCCCAGCGCAATTAAAGTGATACAAAACAAACACTACCATTTACCAAAGTGTAGGTGCAGGCCAGATTGTACTGCACATGTGCAATACCCCCACACATTTTGATACACGCCCCTTCTGCACTATCCTTCCTTTCTTGTCATAGGTGCGTCACAGAAGGGGAAGTTTGGTAGGCCAATCAGAGGCAGGACTCCCTCTTTCCCAGAAGCACTTGCTTTGGCAATGTAAACGTTTGTCTCCTCATGCCAATAAAGCACCTTTGAATTGAATGTAAGTCCTGGAAAAGACACGCTGTGATTGGCCAGTAGTCGCTTTGAGTGGCAGAGTGCCTTCCACTCTTCCACCAGTCCTGTTTTACCAGTCGCACCAATGAACTGCAGCGGAGGATGAGGTATCAAGCTTTTTATATCTGTGGGTCTCAGCTGCGTATCTAAAGGTAACAGGATTCGGGCAAGTCCCGCAAAAGACGTGCTGTGATTGGCCAGGCGTCATTTGAGTGACAACCGCACGAGGCTCCTCCCCTACGCGAGGCTTTTCCTCCTCTACTAATACAGAATGAATTCCCAGTTCCGGCTCAGTGGCTTAGTGGACTGGTCACTGTGCTCTCTATCCATGCACCCCAACTTTATTTTTGTGGCGATAAAGTTTAATTATTATCCATGACGGAGGTGCGCGGTCTCAGGCGACCTTGAGCCATGTGAGACACCGCCGAGTGAGCGGCAGCGAGCGAGTCTCCGTGTCGAGCGTTGCGAAGGTCTCATGAGCCGTTACCGAGTTATGTGCCGTTATGGACAAAATAGTAAATATTGACCAGGGGACTGCTTCTGCGGCTCAAAGGGACTGTTTCAGCCAATCACACGCTGCCAGGGTGGGGTTTGCCCGAATCCCGCTACGAACTGACTAGAAGGTCATGTGACTAGAAGGTCATGTGACTCATCTCTCACTGGGAGTTTCTGAATAAAGAACTGACTGTTTGCATTGTAGTCAACTTTAAAGGGAAACTAGCTAACTTTAAGACCATTTTTAGCAGATACACATTTTAAGCAGTCATTTCACTATATTATTGTGCTGGGGTGTTTCCTTGCACAAAGACACATCCCCCTGGCTGTATTTTGGTTCTGTTCCACTGTTTATGTTGACATTCATCCATCATCCCTTGGAGGGGGCTGGCCAGAGCTCTTAATTGCTCTCTTTGAACTTCAAAGGGGTTGTGCACTGAGTAATTGATTGGGCCATAACAGTGCTCGTTAGTGATCTCTCTAATCAATGAATGCACCAAAGACAACTACCTGTCTGATTCCATGTCACAGAGGGGAGGGGGAGGGGGATGTTGATGTTGATACATGTGATCTTATTGATACTGGTAACCCTAACCAGATAAACAAACTAAACCAATGTCATGCTATCTATGTTAAATACTGCTGGCGGACCTCTGGGGGTCCCCGGACACCACGTTGAGAACCACTGATTTGCATTCCACAGGAGATGCTGTTCAGACGGACCTGTAAGCTGGTGGAGATGGAGAACGCAACCAGGAACGCTGAGAGAGCCAAGCCTGTCAAGAAGGCTGCTGTGAGTCTGTCTGTCTGTCAGGCAGTCAATAAATCAATCAATCAATCAATCAATCAATCAATCAATCAATCAATCAATCAATCAATCAACTTTATTTATATGGAGAGAAAACGTCCCTGTATCATAAAAAACAAATAAATCTGATAAATAGATGACATACACTATGTAGTGTCTTTTAAAAGGTATACCCATATCTTGTCCCATTTGATTGATTGATTGATTGATTGATTGAAGAGTTTATTAGCAGTTTGCAATAGAAACAAATTACAGTTTCATGACAGCACAAATCACTGGTATAAGGTCAACTCAAAGGTTTAGGGCTTATTTCCACAGGAACCACTATATATATCTCATATAACATTGACAGACAGACGGATAGAAGACAGTACTTTGCCAGGATAAAATCAATTACAAAAGCAGAAAAGGAGGAGAAAAAAAGGGGGGAGAGTAGAAACAAGGGGGCTTAGTCTATTTACAAGTCATCTGTGTGAAAGGAGCCCACCGCCCATTTTCAACTGACCTATAATATTATTGTGATTATGTAATACAATAATGGTCAGTACTTGAGGAACCACTGTCTGTGTGCAACCAGTAGGTGGCAGTAACAGTCTTTCATATTGCAGTGGCCTCACCCCCTAGCACCCACCTCTACACACCTCACCCCCTAGCACCCACCTCTACACACCTCACCCCCTAGCACCCACCTCTACATACCTCACCCCCTAGCACCCACCTCTACACACCTCACCCCCTAGCACTTTGATTGATTGATTGAAGACTTTGTTAGAAGTTTAGCATTCACCAGCGCCGGCAGGTTAGCATTTTCACCAGGTTAACATTCGCCAGCGTTAGTTTTACTGAGGTTAGGGTTAGGGTTATCCCCCAGACTTTCTCCTGCCTTAACCCAGTTGCTTTTTTGATAAACTCGGACTGAAAGACCTGCAGAAAACACTCTCCCTACAGACAACAGTCGAAGGAGGATGTAATGATGTTTTCTATGGATGAAGTGAAGAAGGCTTCATTAGATGTTTTCTATGTGTATTATAGATGGAGGATGTGAAGAAGGCTTCATTAGATGTTTTCTATGTGTATTATAGATGGAGGATATGAAGAAGGCTTCGGAGAAGGACTTTGATCACATCTCTGGCGTGGCCAAACAGGAGGTAATGATCCTTAACACAGTGTTTCTCAAATGGGGGTACGTGTACCCCTAGGGGTACGCGGGGGTACTGCAGGGGGTAGGTGAGGAGTTATGGTCGATGATAAAACATTGACAGACTTTGTGTGAACCTGCTCATTTGTAAATTTTAAAAACAAATTACATCAATTTTGAGATGGGGGTCTGCGGCCAAATACATATCATTTTGGGGGTCCTTCACATGAAAAAGTTTGAGCACCACTGACTCAAAGCATTGGTTAAATTAAAAAAATATATATTATACAAGCTCGCTGTGAGCTTGTATATCTGCTATTTTCCAATAGTTAAAGCATGACATAATGTGTAATAATTCATCCCCCCCCCCCCCCCCCCCGCAGGGGGGCCCGCAGTGAATCCTTGTACCCAGGGCCCAGAATGTGGTGTGACACCCCTGCCTTTATTACAATTAAACATGTTTTCTTTTCTTCTCCAGATCACACGCTTCCAGGAAGTGCGTGTCCAGATGCTGCAGCAGGCTCTGGTGCAGTGGTGTGAGAAACAGCTGGACGCGGCCAGACTGACCGCTGAGCACTACGACGGTCACCTGAAGACCTTCAGAGAGATGGTGTAAACCAGGGACATGCTGGGCCCTTGATTCAGCCCGGGAAAAAGAGTTGGAGAGGCCCTCACTATAGCGCTGCTGCTACTCAAAGATTTGCGATTTCAGATCATGACAAGCCAGTGGGCCAATTACATGAGTTATATTTCGTCGTTGTCGGGTGGAAACCTTGTATGTCAAAAAAAGTTTGTTTTGTATTTATCATTTTAAAAATGATTTAAACTAGTGAAAACAGCCGATCTACAAGCACACAACGCCTCGCACCACAAGGCGTTGTGTGCTTGTAGATCTGCTGTTTTCACTACTTTTGTGCGACGGCCTTGTATGATGAAGCAGGGCTTTGCTTTGCGAAAAAATGTACAAATTTGAAACTTGGAGATCCAAGGTTTCTTCCCGACAGTGACGATTTACTTTGTTGGCCGCCCAGCCCCCAAAATGGAACGAAGGCTGACATTTTATTTTTAATCTTTTCCTAATGGCCGGCCTGGACCGGCCGTGAATGAACCGGCCGTTCGGGAGTTGTCCCGCTTTTCCCAATGGCCAGCACGTCCCTGGTGTAAACCCAGCCAGACTGACCGCTGTGCACCTAGACCTCCATCTGAGGACCTTTAGAGAGATGGTCTGATAACCCGGTAGAGTCGAAACTCGCAGAGATTTTTATTCTTGTATTTGTTTTACTGAGAATACGTTTAGAAATAACTTTAGGATTACACATAGGCCTATCGTTCTGAGATTAAGATTAGGAATTCATGAGTTGCATTAAGTAGTCCTAATCGGCCATGTTGAGGACCAACACAGGTGTTTCAATGTGTTGGTCCTCGACATGGCCGATTAGGACTACAAATGCAACCCATGAATAGAGTTAGGTTTTGAAAGAGATACACAAATAATCTATGTGAACTGGGGACCCCCCTCACAAAAAAAAAGTTAATCCCCCCCCCCTCCCCCGATGAGTCGAGGCACTAAATCTAGATATTTTTTTTTCTTTTTTTTCCTTGATTCCAGAGATACTTATTGTGCCATATTTTCTAAATGTTTGCTTTGGTAATACTTTTCAATTTGGCCAATGTTTGACCATTTTTTGTTTTGATTATTAATAAGTATATTAAAAACAATATTAAAAGTCATACAATTTACTTTATACTTTATATGATACTCTGAATACTCTTACTGTCTGTTGGTTTGTTTACTGTTGAGTGAGAAAACATTGTTGTACATTAATATTATGATTATTAAACTGTGCAACATCAGTTCCAGTTTGCCGTGGCAGACTGTGGCAGTATGTTTTCTTTTTATTCATTTTTATTTCATACATTGGGAGGTGAAGCAGTGAACAGTCGACGCCTGCGTCCTCACTTCCCACATTCACACACCAACGGTGGCAAGAAAACACTGACGACTCATTGGAGGCAATGTTGGGGTTCAGTGTCTTGTCCAATGTGGGGTTCAGTGTCTTGATCAATGTGGGGTTCAGTGTCTTGATCAATGTGGGGTTCAGTGTCTTGATCAATGTGGGGTTCAGTGTCTTGTCCAATGTGGGGTTCTGTGTCTTGATCAATGTGGGGTTCAGTGTCTTGATCAATGTGGGGTTCAGTGTCTTGATCAATGTGGGGTTCAGTGTCTTGATCAATGTGGGGTTCAGTGTCTTGTCCAATGTGGGGTTCAGTGTCTTGATCAATGTGGGGTTCAGTGTCTTGATCAATGTGGTGTTCAGTGTCTTGTCCAATGTGGGGTTCAGTGTCTTGATCAATGTGGGGTTCAGTGTCTTGATCAATGTGGTGTTCAGTGTCTTGATCAATGTGGTGTTCAGTGTCTTGATCAATGTGGTGTTCAGACCACCGGCCGGTTGGGAAGCAGTTGTGCAGTTGTGCAGTGTGTGCATAGTGTGGCACGTCTGAAATGATTGTTAAATGATACACACAGACTGCAGGGGTCAACATTTAGTTTATTGTAACCTGTTTGGGCTCAGTGTTTGTCACTGGTATCTAGGTGTAGGGAAGACAGACTATGCACCCAGTGCACACCAAATGTGGTGGAAACAGAGCTACACTAACCACCTGCCCACTATACCAAGACATCAGAGACACATACTTCAGATCACACACACCCGAAGTGAGTTTGAAAACTCGACCAATGATGAAAAACTCCCATACTTACTGGGAGAAATACAACAATGTGCGACCACAGCAGCGCCCTAAGGACTACAAACCATGGATTGACATCTAGACCTTCTGCACATACAGTATGAAACAGAGCTATAATGCATTTTGAGAAAAATAATGCTATTTGTTCCAAAAGCTTTATACCCTCTATATATATATATATATATATATATATACAGTATAAAATGTCACAATGTGACATAGTTCTGTTTACACAATGCTGTACCCCCTCCAACCTTATATAAGTTCCCCATTTTCAACAGTTTTTATTTTATTTGTGATACTTGCTTTGGCAATGTAAACGCATGTTTTCTCATGCCAATAAAGCTCCTTTGAATTGAACTGGATTGTATCTCCTCTGCAGTGCTGACTCTCCTCTGTGGAATGGAACAGGCAAACAGAGCATGGCTGAACCATTCCACTTAAGAAGGGGTGGAAGGTGCCAAGTACTGTAGAGGAGGAGGGGTGTTTGACTATGATGCAAATGAGAAAAGTATTTCTATGGTCTCTGTAGATGAATTTCAACACAAATGATGTTGAGGGTAAAATGCTGTAGAACATTTGATTTGATCCATGAGCGACTGTAAGTTGTAGATCAGTCATTTCCGGGCTAATTGGTTCTGTGTTAGTGGTAGGATCCACCCCTATATAATTCACCCTTTGTCAAGTCCCGCCCATTGTCCTGCCCCTCTCCACACCCATTGGTTGCTGTGTCTTGGAGGGACATTCAGTGGGACATTCCATCCACTGCCATGTTAATTCAGTTGCTTCATATTGTTATTCTGTGTGCTCAATTCTAATTTCAAACTTTGTTTCAGTCAATTGGAGCTGCTCAGTGGCAGCATAGTGAATCAGCATGCTTTTAAATGTTTTTATTTCTCAAAAAATTATGTTTTAGCTAATTCAACATAAAAAAGGCGGAACCAGGGCGGGACAAGGCAGATAGAGCCTGCTGGTTGGTCAGTCAGGGACCAACCAGGAGCCTAACAAAGGGTGAATTGGTTCTGTGTTAGTGGTAGGATCCACTCTATATAAAGGAGGCTGCAGACACATCAAACTTCAGTTTTGCTCAGCAGAGCGAGATGGGAACACATCAGTGAGAGCTGCCAGGGCATAGCCTAGTGCAGTTCTGTGTTATTTTTCCTTTTTCTGAAAGAGGCGGTGCCATTGTTTTGTAATTAATCTGTTTTGTATGTGTCTATGGAGTTGACATTACTCTAATAGACCCCCAGGTGTGTATGTCTTCCCTGTGTATTTTTGGTTACTTCCTGAAAGCTGAAAGTCGAAAAAACACAGATTGAATGACATCATATAATCATCCCCTCCCCTTTTACCATTCACCCAACACTGTGGGTGTGGCTAACTTCAGCTGGGTCACCACCCACCTGACAACCAGGCATACTTAATGAACTGGTGGGTGTGTAATGTAATACTTTCTGTACTTTCTGTTTCTTTGAGAAAATCTTCCTCCTAGTATAGGCCTAATCATCATAATACCTGATCATCATCATTGAGCTACTTTTGGAGCCTAGGCCATCGGCCAACTTTACACTTTATATGAACTACAGACTCTTTGTATAAACTACAGACCAGTATGTTGTATTACAGTGTGCTTTGACGCGACAATAACACAGGACATTAAGTTATTTATTTTATTACTTATGGAGGAAAGAACAGACAACAAACATAATCTCTTTGAAAATAACTGTATTTTTATTTTTATAACGTATATATTTTACAAAGACATTCATAAATCTGTCGGCAAGGGTTCAAAACAAAAAGGTCTGTACAAAAAATATAACAGAGAACACAAATAAATGATAGCAGGGACCCTCAGTCCCTTGCCTCTATATGCTGAATAACATTGTTTTGCAGATGAAACTGAAATTCTCTGTGAATCTTCCCCCCAGAATAAAGATGAAGTCGTTCATGTAAAAAGGATGAATCATTAAAAAAGTTCCTATCCCCCCCCCCTTCATCAATTATCTCATAACATTGTGCGCATGTGACAGTGAGAAAATGTGGCTGATCTACAAGCTCTCAACGACCGTCATGTTTCAGAACTAAACGTCTCGCATCCACGACGCATTGTGAGCTTGCAGATTTTCCAGATGGAGAAACTTGCAGAATGAGTGTTCTGTGCACCTAGGCTGTGCACTGCAGCGAGTCACTGTAGTCAGCCCAGACGTGCAGCGTGCTCGTTACTATTTATATTATTTAATAATCTATCTCAAGCCACAGAGTGGCTTAATATTCATATTAAGGGTAACAAACAGGCAAGCTGCATGCTCTGAGCATAAGAATACGTTTGATAGACTATAGTCAGTGTAATCCGCGGCATACCCGAGGGAAGTAGGGGTGCTGGGGGTGCGGCCGCACCCTCTCCCCCAGGTCCCACCGCACCCCCCACCGCACCCCCTAAAGGGGGGTTGGGGGAAAAATATTGCCCCTCGGCAAGTAGAGGCTCTGACATCAGTGGCGTGAAGTAGGAGCAATTGGCTACTTCTATTTCCAGTACAATTTCAAAATAAACATGTGTTGAATGATCGATTGTATAGACAAAAAAAAAAGAAAAACTCTTGTTTTGAAATGTGCTTCTGGGCACTGTTTAGAGAGGAAATCGCTTTCAAAGGACTTCCCTTTTAACTTGTCTGAGCGTCTGTCTCTCCGTGCGTACCATGCGTCATGGACTCGGTGAAATATAACAACACGGGCATAAAGGAATATAAACAGAACACCAAGACAACACAACCTAGGCTATAAAGGCATCAAACATCGCCCTCTGCTAGTCCTCGCGTCTTCACTGGTGAGTCGTGGCTATATAGACTTTTAATGATGAATGCTATGCTATGCTGCTGTGCTGGCTAATGTACTGTTTGGGCTAGTGGCTAATGGCTATGGTGAACCTACCAGAACCAGCTGTTTCCTAACACTGGGGTCGGGACCGATGCGGCGGACACATTGCATGGGTCACAACGCAGTGCGAAGCGACTCGTTGTGAGCTTGTAGATCTGCTATTTTCATTACTTGTTTGGTACAGGGTACCCTAACGTTTAATGTCTCTTGGTTCACAGGCTAAAAAGTTTGGGAACCATCATGCTTGCTGTTGTAGACAGTGGTGTAAAGTAACTAAGTAGATTAACTGAAAAGCTCTGGGAACTGAATGATTTTATGAAACTGGCACTTGTTGTCTGACTGTTGGTACCAAGAAATCCAGACTATATCTTGCTGGATGGTGCATGTGGAGATGCAAAGGGAAAGCCGTTCCCGATTGTGTTACATTTAGCTGAAAAATAGCCTGCGGAAACCCGAATAAAACACGATCAAAACCTTATAAAACCGCTAATTTTCGGCGCGCGCTGCGGCGCTGCTGCGACGATTTTTCTTTTTGGTTCACTAAACAAATGTGTAATTAGTCTATGGTCAGCATGAAGAGTACAGTAGTGACCTCTACAGGTGTCAGAGGGCGTTGCATCTCTCCGTGGTTATGTATTTATTTTTATATCATATTTATTTACAGGGTTCTGTTTATAAAAATAAAACCAGATATATACATATATACATAATACTTTGCTGTGCGACAAACAGATATAAAAAGCTAGATACCTCCTCCACCGCTGCAGTTCATTGGCGCGACTGGTCAAACTGCAGGACCGGCGGAAGTGCGTAACTGTGGAACTACGGAAGGCACTCTGCCCCCTCCAATGGGAAAGACGGAGTCCCGCCAGTCCTGCATCTGATTGGCCTACCGAGCATCCCATTCTGTGACGCACAAGGAAGCGTCCTTCAGAATTCCCAAGAGCCCCGCCTCAGAATTCCGGAGGCTTGCATAGAGTTATAGGGAGGCTTGTCAGTCCTCTTTGACCAACGCCCCACACCGGAGGAGGTATCTAGCTTTTTACTGTATATCTGAGCGACAAACAGCCAAATAGTCTTGTTAAGTTCACTGCATGAGACTCGTTCCCCAATCTCTTCTTCGCTTCTTCTCTTCACTCAGGACCCCCCCCAGGCAGCTATGGTGGTCCCACAAATCAACACTAGAGGGAGACAGAGAGAGGGAGACAGAGAGAGCACAACATGTTGAACTGGTAGTGCAGTGCAAAGGGGGCACCACCAGGGGGCCAGTTCTCCAGATTTAACATGAAACAAACACGGAACTAAAGGCTCCTATGATTGGCCGCTAGTGTCGCTGTCCTGTTTTGCCTTGAATCAAGGATGTGTCACTTACATTGGAGTCGGGGTTTTTTCTTTTTTTTTTTGCCAGCCAATCACATGACAGAACACACTCCCGTCTGAAGGGTCTGTCCTTTACTGGTCATCCCTCTGTCCATGGTGTCGAAACTGAAACACAACATCATTATTATAATTATTATTAATACTATTATGATGGTCTGGACGAGTTGAGCCATAAGGCAAAGCTCTCTGTCTACCCAGCAATCTTCGTTCCTACTCTCACCTATGGTCATGAAGTGGGGGTCATGACACAAAGTATAAGGTCTCGGGTGCAAACGGACGAAATGGGTTTCCTCAGACGGGTGGCTGGTATCTCCCTTAGAGATAGGGTGAGAAGTTCAGTCACCCGAGAGAGACTTGGAGTAGAATCGCTGCTCCTTCACTTGGAAAGGAGTCAGGTTATAGTCAGGTTTCTTATGTATTTTTGTCGGATTTTTGTGAAGATTTGTAAAACTATACATTTTTGGAATCTTCAGAGCATGGGGAATCCAAAAATCAATGTTCCCATTTGCACAGACACCTGCAAAGCCGCCATTTTGGACGTTCAAAATGGCCAACATAAAATACATCATTTGTGCTATCTTGGCTTCTGGACAACCTAGAAACTTAATTAAACATGCCAATCCTATGTTTTCTGGGTCAAGGAATCAAATGAGTAAATGTTGGGTGTAAAATGTTCCGGACCCCCACCCCCTTTCTGGGGGTTATCTATTTTGGGACCTCCCAGAACAGTACGCCAGCCAGTTAATGTCCTAATTTCATAATATTAGAGTTGTTTTGTAGGTTTTAAAACCTCCTGGGTTCATTTATTATACTTTTAAAGCAGCCAGAATAATCCTTCTGACCTTTGGTTGGGGTCTTTCCTCACCTGGGACCCCCAGACAGACCCCTGAGTCTGTCTCAGTAATCGCTCTGCTCCAGAACCATGTTAAATTAGATCATAATTGAAGCATAAAAGTTATTGTAGCTGGGCTCTGAAAACAAAAAGGAGTAGTAGCAAATACCAGGGGTCTTCCACAGGGAGCTACTACAGAGTTACTACAGGGGCCCACCAAATCTTGATGGGATTTGAAACTTGAATGTTTTTATGTATTCAGGGTTTATGTACCGATGTTTCTGGTTGACATTGGCACATTTCACTCAGGTTTTTTCATCTCACTTATGTCACTTTGTCTGCTGACCTCACTCAGCAACGAAATATAAATAAACGAAAATAAAAATAAAACAATTCAGAGGAGGCAAGCAGTGATCACCGCATGATGTGCACTGCAATGTAGTTTCAAATGCACTACATTGCAGGCGCTTTTTGAGAATAAAAAACTAAAAAAGAAGAGGAAGACACGTGTGACATGCATGATCTGGGCAGATTGCCCCAGGAAATGTGCCAATCTCAACCCAAAACAACGGTATTGTACTTTGATGGTTTATTAGTATTCTCAGTATTATTTATACATTCTTTGTGTTGGACAGTTATGGTTGACAGGTGTTACTGCTGGGATTGCAATATTTAAGCTATTGCAACTTCATATTTTGGGACACGCAGACTAACATGTCCATTTATTGCACTGCACTCACTGACAACGCAACACACCCACCTCTGTGTTATCGTCACCCCAAAACCCGCACCCATCCTCTTAAAGAGCCCATGGTCAATTATGCCCAAGGAGATTCACTACAATACAGTAATTTCAGACATGCAGGATCTATTCGTCTTTATCATCGTCATCTTCAATGTCCAACCTAATAGTGTTGACACAGTCTCCACCATAGCATAGAGTGGAAGGCAGGTTATTTGAGCAGGGAGGGCAAGACCCCTGACTGGAACATACCCTCCACTCTCTGAATTTCACCCATTTTCTTCGATTGGTGGAAGCTTAGGGCAATTTGTCAGGTATGATTTATCCCGCATTGTGACATAGTTGGCAAGGAGGATATGTGGTAGCAGTGCAGCACGAGTTGGTTGTTGGACCTTTTGAACTGTAAACACGGCATGCAACATGCTCCAATGACTGCAATGTTGATGGAAGCTCACCATTAATAAGCTCAGTAGAAATGGAACTCTTGCTAAGGTCCTTGAAGCGGTTAATGGCTTAATGTCATCAGTATCAGGCTTCAAGTAGGCGTTGACCCATGACGAATTGTGTAGGCCAAGGAACCCTTGACATTTGTGACATTCAATAACTTGAACTCGCTCAAATATATCTACTTACTTTTGTTTTGTACCTTGGCTTTGACTGTTGCAAATTTACAGCAGTGTCAGCAAGTGGAGGGTATGTTCCAGTCAAGTGTCTTGCCCTCCCTGCTTCAAAGGCTTTTTTTATTGATTTGATTGAAGTATTTATTAGAAGTTTTGCATAGGATAAATTACAGTTTCATGACAGTACAGTTCACTGATACAAGGTCAACTAAAAGGAAACTAAGGTAAGGCATAAGACGTTGAGATCCTTCGCTTTAACTCATATAAATATAGGCAATACTTGAGCTCATCAAATGTGTCTGCAAAGCAGATTGCAAGGGATGGTGCAGCTGCTTAAACAATACAAACAAAGACTGTCAACATTATTAGGGAGGACATGTAGTGAATCTCTTTGGGCATAATTGACCATGAGCTCTTTAAGAGGATAGGGTATTGGTTTTGGGGTGACGATAACACAGAGGTGTGTATGTTGTGTTGTCAGTGTGAGTGCAGTGCAATAAATGGACATGTTAGTCTGCGAGCCTAAAGTAATACGTTGCAACAGGGACGGCTCCAGGGGGGGGCTAGAGGGGGCTTTAGCCCCCCCTAAGCCCGCCCTCCCCACAAACTCAATTAACACCTGTCAACCATAACTGTCCAACACAAAAATGTTATAAATAATACTGAGAATACTAATAAACCATCAAAGGTTACAGTTTCAAATCCCATCAAGATTTGGCGGGCCCCCTCCTGTAGTAACTGAGGACCCCCCAGGGGTCCCGGATCCCCTGTGGAAGACCCCTGGTATTTGTTACTACTCCTTTTTGTTTTCAAAGCCCAGCTACAACAACTTTTATGCTTCAGTTATGATCTAATTTAACATTGCTCTGGAGCAGAGCGATTACTGAGATAGGCTCAAGGGTCTGTCTGGGGGTCCCAGGTGAGGAAAGACCCCAACCAAAAGTCAGAAGGATTATTCTGGCTACTTTAAAAGTGCAATAAATGAGCCCAGGAGGTTTTAAAACCTACAAAACAACTCTACTATTATGAAAATAGGACATTAATTGGCTGGCGTACTGTTCTGGGAGTTCCCAAAATAGATAACCCCCAGAAAGGGGGTGGGGGTCCGGAACATTTTACTCCCAACATTTACTCATTTGATTCCTTGACCCAGAAAACATAGGATTGGCATGTTTAATTAAGTTTCTAGGTTGTCCAGAAGCCAAGATAGCACAAATGATGTATTTTATGTCGGCCATTTTGAACGTCCAAAATGGCGGCTTTGCAGGTGTCTGTGCAAATGGGAACATTGATTTTTGGATTCCCCATGCTCTGAAGATTCCAAAAATGTATAGTTTTACAAATCTTCACAAAAATCCGACAAACATACATTTCTTAACATAACAAACCTGACTATTAGGTGGTTCGGGCATCTAGTACGGATGCCCCCCGAGCGCCTTACTATAAGGAAGGTCCTCGATGCACGTCCCACTGGGAGGAGACCCCGTGACAGACCAAAGACCAGATGGAAGGATTATATCTCCACACTGGCCTGGGAACGTCTCTGTATACTCCCTGAGGGAGTGGAGGAAGTTGCTCAGGATAAGTAACTCTGGAAGTCTCAGTTGGAACTGTTACCCCACGACCCGATTCCGGATAAGCGGGGTGAAGATGGATGGATGGATGGATGGATGGATGGATGGATGGATGGATGGATGGATGGATGGCAGTAAAAGAACTCTGACTCTACCTAGTGCTGTTTACATTTCTGACTAACAAACTAATCAATCAATCAATCAATCAATCAATCAATCAATCAATCAACCCATGGATACCTGCATTCTGAGTGGTAGGTGTGGCCTCCTCCCTCCACGCCGCCAGGGGATTGGTTGACGGGCAGGCTGTGGGCGGGTCTTAGCGTGGCGCACGGCCCCCTGCTGTGCTCCGGATTGGGTGGCGGCATCAGGTGGTTGGTGAGGGGCGGGGCCATCAGGTTCCCGTTAGGGTCCAAGGCCTCTTCGTCTTCATCATCCTCCGCTTCCGCCCCTCTCAGCTGACTCCGCCCCTGGCAGTTGGAGTCCACCACGATGTTGGGGACGGGGGGGTCCCCAACACGCCCAGGCGTCGCCCCCATGTCGGAGTGAGACAACCTCTTCATGTGGTTGATGGCTGTGGTGGCGTTGAACGCTTGCTGTTGGGGGAAATATGTCGGAAAAGACAAGATCAAAAACAGTTGCGGCAGCGTGTACTCCTAGTGGTACACAGAGGTACTACAAGGCAGGGGTCCTATTCCTATTTGACGGTTGTTCACAATCTTTTCAGGCTAGGAGCCATATTCACAATTTCTGCCTCTAATATTTGACAATTTAGCCAATGTTTAATTTGTCATTTTAGAGGTATTAAAAAGTCCCCTAAATTGTCACTTTAGAAATGTGCAGATACCCTCTATACACTTTAAGGATTGGTTTCCGGAAGAGGGCGGGTACGAGGCTAAGGTCCTCACTAATGCATAATAAAATTTAAAAAAAGAAGAAAAAAAAAACTACTTGGTCCGTTCATAGTCTTGTGACATCATCAATGGAGAATCCAAAATAGAAAATGCAGGATTTCTATTCCTGAAAAGTTGCAATGTTAAAGTGGAAGCCATTGTTCTCGCGATAATAAAAATCTAAAATATATTTTCAAAAATATTGTTTAAAAAAAGAATCTGTCAAACGATGATGTGCCTTCTTCTGATGAACTTCCCACAGCTCTCCTAAGAGACTTGGACCGAGACTTTTTTGCAATTTTATTATGAACATTAGTGAGGACCTATTATATGAAGATAGGTTGAAAAGTGGCAAAGTCCTCCTTTAAACTTTATGTTGGTTTGTTTACTGTTGAGTGAGAAAACAATGTTCCACATTAAGTTAATCATCTGGGGACCCCCGGGGTCCCAACCCACAGGTTGAGAACCACTGTCCTAGCGTAAGCTCAAGTCACTAGTCACTCAACGCTGCCTCTAGTGCAGTGGTTCTCAACCTGTGGGTCAGGACCCCCACACTATTTTATTTATTTATTTTATTTAAATTTATTTTATTTTTTAGACAATTGAAGGACTTTTTAATACCTCTAAAATGACAAATTAAACATTCGCCAAATTGTCAAATATTAGAGGCAGAAATTGTGAAAATAGTCGATCTACAAGCTAACAACAACTCGCTGCGTTGCAAATAGAACCGTTTTATAAAAAATGTAATACCTCAACTCTTATTGCTCCCCAGTTAAAATATGATTATTTTGGGGCCTAAAAGGTTGAGAACCACTACTCTAGTGTAAGCGGGTTATAGAGTGACTCAACAGCGCCCCCTGGTGTAAGCTTTTAGAGTGACTCAACACTGCCCCCTGGTGTCAGTCACCTTCCATTTGTTCTTGGCTCTGAAGTTCCTCTGAAGCTGCTCACACACCGACTGATATATGTCCTCCTCCCTGCATGTCTGCCCGGTGATCCTGCAACCAATCAAGAGAGAGCAAGGACAGAATGTAATCATCAAGAGGGGGAACAGACTCTCGCGCTTGTGTGTTTGTAGCCTAGCACAGCTTAGACTCGCGTAGCCAGGCTTACTCATCATGGAAGAGAAAAGCCTGGTTACAATATGAGGCTGAGACGGCATAGAACGGTGCGACTTCTGCCATGAGAATGTTCCCGGATGTTGTTGTTCTTTGACAGTGTGGTGTTCCCACAAACATTACTTTACTTTATTTGTTTATTTAGACGGGACAGTACCAGAACACAGAGATATTGACATATTGCACAAAAATATACATATGATCTCAGTGTAAACCAGCTGGAGTTAGCAAAGGCTAATTTCCATCCGTTGTCCTCAGGACATAAAACAAGAAACAAAACAAAAACAAAAGAACAGAAAACAGACAGAACAGGGAGAACAAACAACACAGCGAGCCTAGTGCGACAGAGTGCCTCCTAGTGCCAGAAATAAGAAGTTAAAAACCACACTGGAAAGACTAACCTGACAGTCTAATTCATGCAGGCATCAACTCTTTAGTCTTTACTTATAGGTGGTTACATATTTGTGATTGTTTTAACCACTGCTTCAAGTGACCTTTGAAAGCACTAAATGTGGGTGCGTGCGTGCGTGTGTGCGTGCGTGCGTGTGTGCACTCACCACGGATGGCTGAGCGCCTGTTCTGTGGTGAATCGCTGCGTTGGGTTTTTCTGCATCATGTTCTTGATGAAATCTTTAGCTGTAGAAACACAAGGACAATAGAAGTATCATTAAGGGTTAGAACTATACTCCATGAGGACATTAACCAGCTCTAGTAATGGTTAGAACTATTCCATAAGGACATTAACCAGCTCTAGTAAGGGTTAGAACTATTCTCCATAGGGACATTAACCAGCTCTAGTAAGGGTTAGAACTATTCTCCATAGGGACATTAACCAGCTCTAGTAAGGGTTAGAACTATTCTCCATAAGGACATTAACCAGCTCTAGTAAGGGTTAGAACTATTCTCCATAAGGACATTAACCAGCTCTAGGCAACACAGAATACCTTTTTCTTTGTTCTTATTTCCAACAACTCTAAGGTATATTAATGACATGGTTCAATGTTGAAAATGAGTGGTGTTCTCCTTTAAGGCCACAGCAC
Source organism: Nannobrachium achirus (assembly GCF_963921795.1). Classification (NCBI taxonomy): domain Eukaryota; kingdom Metazoa; phylum Chordata; class Actinopteri; order Myctophiformes; family Myctophidae; genus Nannobrachium; species Nannobrachium achirus. The sequence continues at coordinate 18,631,799 of NC_137815.1, read as the reverse complement.
CTACACGTATGGGGCTGTTAAGTATGACATCATTTTGTAGGCAGAGGAGAATTTCTGCCCCCAGTTTCCGTAAATCTTTTTACTATTTTTACTATTTACACATTTTTCTTCTCTTTGTTGTTGAAAGGAAAGTGTTAGAATTATACTTTAGTCGTTATTTTTTAGTCGTTGTTTTTTGAAATAGCGAGGGACAGAAAATGCTCTGGGGGCAGATTCTCCTCTGCCTACAAAATGATGTCACGGCTTAAAAGCCCCTATTGATGCCTAAGTTGGTGGCAAAACAATTACCCTATGTTCTCCACTGTTGAACAGCAAATTATACAGCTCACTCTTCTAAACCAGTGGTTCTTAACCTGTGGGTCCCAAAATTATTTTGGGGGGTCCCCAGATGATTAACTTAATGTGAAACATTGTTTTCTCACTCAACAGTAAACAAACCAACATAAAGTTTAAGTGTATAGAGGGTATCTGCACGTTTCTAAAGTGACAATTTAATGACGTTTTAATACCTCTAAAATGACTTAAACATTGGACAAATTGTCAAATTTAGAGGCAGTTGCGAGGCGCTGTGAGCATGTATATAGATCGGCTATTTTCACAATAGAACAAAATGTAATGCCTCAACTCTCGTCAGGGTGGGGGGTCCCCAGTTAAAATATGATTATTTTGGGGGTCGTGGCCTGAAAAGGTTGAGAATCACTGATCTGAACAAACTGTTCAACAGCTAACTATAGGCCTGCCGCTCACTAATCCAAATGGGTCAGCGGTTATGTCACAGATGTACTCTCCTGTGACTTAAGGTTAAGCTTTAAGGCCATGGGAACAAATCCACACACACTGGAACTACTTAGATCACATTGAGGTCAGTCGGCCACATGTGGTTTGTTGTAACCTATAGCGTCAGCGATAATTCCGGCCAAATTGTAGTCCTTTGAGGACTACAACATGACGTAGAGTGGTTTCTGCTCCCGACCGGATCAAAGCCCGAAATGTGAAGCGATCCAAGGCTATAGGTTTGTTGTCTGTTGGTTGGTGCACCGGTATGATCGGTATGCCTGAAACTCGTCCAGTGAGAAAGGTTCCGTGGTGAATACAACAAATTAAGCACGATTAAAACACGTATGTTTTTTTTTTCTTTTTTTTTACATTCTTTTTTTTTTTTTTATTCTACATTCTAACCTGACTCTGAGATGTGGTCCCAGTAGGGTTATAGGGTTAGTTTTTACAGTGTATATTCTAACCTGAATCAGAGATGTCGTCCCAGTAGGGGGCGTGGAAGGTGTATTCAGCTCTCATGATCTTGTTGAAGAGCCGAGTCTCATTCTCCTCAAAGAAAGGGGGATACCCACACAACCTGGCAACACAGAGACAACAAAATGAGTCTCACTCTCTTCAAAGAAAGGGGGATACCCACACAACCTGGCAACACATAGACAACAGATCGAGTCTCATTCTCCCTTGAACATAACCATACTTGTCTGATGTATTTAGCAATTTTAAGAAGAGAAGAAAGAGGGGTTTAATTACTTTTCTATTCCATATAGCTACACTTGTTCTATGGATACATGTGTGTAATCTCTGTGTACCGGTACATGTCAAGGTTTAATCAAATACAATGTCCATGTGGGCTATTTGTCAGAAAATCAATGTGTTTACTTATTTATATCCATAATAATAAATCACTGTGTTTACTTATTTATATCCATAATAATACATGTTTCCCTTAAAAAAAACCTGGACAATCCACACAGTACATATTTCTTACAGTATATAGTTATATATTTCTTACAGTATATAGGTATATATTTAGGTATATATTTCTTACCGTATATAGGTATATATTTAGGTATATATTTCTTACAGTATATAGGTATATATTTAGGTATACATTTCTTACAGTATATAGGTATATATTTCTTACAGTATATAGGTATATATTTAGGTATATATTTCTTACCGTATATAGGTATATATGTAGGTATATATTTCTTACAGTATATAGGTATATATGTAGGTATATATTTCTTACAGTATATAGGTATATATTTAGGTATATATTTCTTACCGTATATAGGTGTAGGTATATATTTCTTACAGTATATAGGTTTATATGTAGGTATATATGTATTACAGTATATTGGTATATATTTAGGTGTATATTTCTTACAGTATATAGGTGATGACTCCGATGGCCCAGCAGTCCACTGCTTTACTGTAAGGTTTCTGAGAGAGGACTTCTGGAGCTGTGAAAGAAATATGACACATTACTATAGTTATTGCGACCGCTTGTGGGAGCAGTTACTGTGAAAACCTGCAGCAGTTTGTGTCACGCTGTAACTCTAGCCTGTTACTCTTACCTGTGATGGCACACACACACACGCACGCACGCACGCACGCACGCACGCACGCACGACGCACACACACACACACACACACACACACACACACACACACACACACACACACACACACACACACACACACACAAATAAATACATTGTTTGACTCAGTACATGGGTTGTTTTAAACTCAGTACATGGGTTGTTTTAAACTCAGTACATGGGTCGTCACTTCCCCTTCTTTTCTCTTGTTGGCTTGTCTCCTGCAACAGCACTGCTAGGAAGCACTGCAGATCTCTTCTCTGGCTGATCAAAACAATACAGGTTTGTGCTTACTTAGCTAGTTAACCCTAGTTAACAGTTTCACTGGTTGGCTTGCTATAGCGTTTGTTTGCAGGAGTCAGTGGAGTGCATAACAACAGTGGTTGTCAAACCAAATGGACCTATGGGTCCATATCCATTACATAATGCTTGGTTTTACTGGGGTGAAAACAGCAGATCTACAAGCTCACGAGGCGCCGACTCACCCACATATCCCGGTGTTCCGCATGCTGTGGACATCACACCGTGGTCGGACATCTTGGAAAGACCGAAGTCACTGATCATTATCTTAGCGTTCTCATCTGAGTTGTAGAAGAGTAGGTTCTCTGGCTGGAGAGAGAGAGAGCGAGAGAGAGAGAGAGAGAGAGAGAGAGAGAGAGAGAGAGAGAATACGATTGTATTCATAGCCTATTGTATTGTAATACAATTGTATTTGAAAAAAGGA
>NC_137815.1:18541194-18623694 GCF_963921795.1 Nannobrachium achirus | reverse complement strand
ACAACTCTCTCTGTACCGACACAGATAATCCTATGAGAAACCAGGCTAGGATGTTCTCTCTGTCACACACACACACACACACACACACACACACACACACACACACACACACACACACACACACACACACACACACACACACACACACACACAGACTGACTCATTCACAGTCTACTGCAAACAGCTTGGAGACGAGCTAACGAGCTAATGAGCTAACGTGCTAAGGGGTTAACGAGGTAGACAGAGGTTCAGACAGTGCTAGTTTGTTGTGGTCACTTGGTTTCGGGGAAGTTACAAAAAAATATAACTAGTTACTTTACTGCTGTTAAAAAGTAACTATATTACTTAAAGCTATACTGTGTAAGTTGCTAAACTAGTGGTCAGTAGCGGTATTGCTTTTTTCGGCCGTTTTTCGCCCGGAGTCGTCGCGGACCACCGCCGCGGACCACCGGAGCGGCGCCGCAAACCACCGCGACCAATACAAATCCGTGGAGGGGTAGAACGCATGGTAGAACGTAATTTTCTGGCCAGGATTTGGGGATTAAGAGGTTAAGAATCCTTCACCATGGTAAACACTGTAGCTGAGCGAGGCTACTTCCTGAAGACGCGGCAGATAAGCTGTGATTGGCCGGTAGTGTATCATGTGTGTATGATTCGCGATGTGATTGGCCAACATATACAGATGATGCAGATGACGCTATTTTTCTGCAAAAACAGGACCCCGGCAAGGATCATAGAAAACATATAAAGAGAAGGCTTTAGAAGCTGAAAATAACGGAGTGGGTGTTCTAAAACTTTAGCGATTTAACAGTTAGGACAATTTTAAGATTTGTTTTATAAAAAAAGTTACATGGTATAACTTTAACAAGTTACTAGTTACTACCGTATATAGCTCTGGTCCATAGTGTTAGAATGATACTGTTCACCTAGGGTAAAAAGGTACACTTACAAAAACATGCAATAATCCTGGTCTCTATACTGCCTCCCCCTGGCCAGCCAGGGTACTTCCTCCACCTGGTCTCTATACTGCCTCCCCCTGGCCAGCCGGGGCGCCTGATGGAGGGGAAAGGTACTGGTTGGAATAACGTGTTCCTTCCACGCGCTACGTCCTACCGGGGAAGCTGCCCCCTGAACCCCCCACACGCTTAAAATACATTTCTACTTAGTGGATGCAGTCAGAGCCCCCCACCACACGCTTAAAATACATTTCTACTTAGTGGATGCAGTCAGAGCCCCCCACCACACGCCTATAATACATTTCTGGGGCGAAATGAAAAATAATCCACCGGATGGAGACACTACTTCTTCTAGTTTTGTAATCTTTGCTATCGCCATCACGATGCCAACTCACTACTGCCGCGCAGGTCAGGATCGCATTAACAGAGCTTTAGTCTCGCTGGGTGTTATTCGGCTCTGCGACATTGGAAGCGCTGCTACGTAAAAACAGTCTTCAACCAGGAAGAGTGTCTCCGCCCTGTTAAATTATTTATTCATAGTTACTTCAAAGTGTATGTGTACATTTTCATGTTACTGAATTAAGCACCAAGTGACAATTAACTCTCAACTCTCATCTTTTGTAGCTCACTATGAATAGAGGGTATGTGTATGCTTAAAGTGAATGGCAAATCGAGTGGCAGATAGGACTTTTCTGTTTGGATGTATGGGCTGTCAAGGCCAGAAAGTAGTTATTTTGCCACTCAGTAGGCGTTCCTGCATAACTTCCGGGTATGATGATGATGTCACGTGCATAGCCTCCATAACTAGTGGATGTACTGTAGGAATAACAGTTATTAGATAGATAGATAGATAGATAGATAGATAGATAGATAGATAGATACCTTTATTATCCCATGGGGGAAATTATTGTAGCTCACTATAATAACTAGTGGATGTATGTAGGAATATTATGTCTTCAGCAACAACTTTGAAACCAAGACATTTTGAGAACACTCCTCCGTGTTGGACAGAAAATATGGACAGTTGGAACCCATTGGTTGTGTGTGTGTGTGTGTGTGTGTGTGTGTGTGTGTGTGTGTGTGTGTGTGTGTGTGTGTGTGTGTGTGTGTGTGTGTGTTTGTGTGCGTGCGTGCGTGCGTGCGTGCGTGCGTGCGCGTGTGCGTGTGCGCGCGTGTGAGTGTGAGTGTGAGTGTTAGAGAGAGTGTGACTCTACGTTGTGATTGGAGGGATTATCCTGATGCTGTGAGCCAATCAGGGCCCAGCTGACCTGGGAACAGATAGATTAGATCTCCTAATCCTCTAACAGCTCCTCAGGGCGATCTTAACACTCACTGGATGTTTAAATACATAAAATAACAGCAGATCTACAAGCTCACTGGCTGTTTAAAAATAATAGCAGATCTACAAGCTCACTGGCTGTTTAAATAGTGGTCGCTACAGAATCAGGAGGACGGCCAATCACTGATCCAGCCTTTTTAGTCCGTTTCTTGCAGAAAAATATTCAAAATATTTATTGAATAGTTAAAGCACAAAATAATGCGTAATAATGCGTCCCCCTTCCCCTATGAAGAACATTCATGGGGGGCCTGCATTGAATCCTTGTACCCGGACCCGGGGCCCTGAATTTGGTGCGACACCCCTGACCTTGGTAGAAAACATGAAGAAGTGACACTGATATTGAAAGATCAAAGATCTGAGTGCAGACTGAGCTTTCTTCAACACAGAATCTGTGTTCATCTTCAGTCCAGCTTACTGTAGTCGGAGGCCTTAGTGTTTTTTCATGCTAATCAGTCTAAAAGCGCCAGATTTTGCACAGATGTAGCCCAAGGCTTGCTCTAATGATTTAGCTAGGGCGCCCGAGCCGACGACCTTCAGGGTCGCCACAGCGGCCAAATCAAGTTAGGCTCCCATCGACTTTCTATACAGGAGGAAAATAACCAGAAAAACTTTTTTTTTCTGGGTATTTAAGTAGGATGTGAGGGGTCTGACTAGGGGTTTGTCATGATGCTGAATCCATTGCAAGCATTTGTTTTGCACACAAAATATTCCTTGGGCTATAAATGGCCCCAGAAAATGCTCACAAAACTGTGAAAAGTGATGACTCATCACTTTTCATCACTAAACCATCGTTTTCTGGGGCATTTTTAGCCCAAGGAATGTTTTTGGTTCACAACAAATGCTTGCAATGGATACAGCATCATGACAAACCCCTAGTTAGACCCCTCACATCCTACTTAAATAACAAAAAAAAAGCCCATGATTTGGCCGCTGTGGCGACCCCGAAGGTCGCAGACTCGGGCGCCCTAGATAAATCATTAGAGCATGCCCTGGGCAACATCTGTGCAAAATCTGGCGCTTTTAAGGGGAACACACACCAGACGCGGAGGCGGCGCGGAGGCGGCGCGTCAAAACATACGGCCCCATTATTTTCAATGAACTAACCCACACCGGCGGCGTCAGACATGCACAGCCGCGGGTCTGCCGCCTCGCCTGCCACACCGATACACCGCTGTTCTATTTTTCCGCAACGCGCCGCTGCGCAGACGAACGTGTCCAGTGTGTGCTCCCCTTTAGACTGTTTAGCACGAAATTACCATTCTATCTCCCTAAGGCCCCCGACTACTGTCCAAATGGACACCAAGATGCTTGTTGGACTGTTTCTACCTCCTGCCCCTTAATGAAGACACCTTCTTCCTACTAAAGTTAACGACTAGCTCTTTTCTACGTTGAGCTGTAGACAGTTGGCATCACACCAACGGACGAATAAATCAACTTCCTTTTTATAGGCCCGATCATCAGAAGTTACATTAAAGCTACATGTAACTTACAAGCCCATCCTGGCCTTAAAGTCGAAATTAAGCTACATTAAAGCTACATACATTAAAGCTACATTAAGCTACATTAAAGCTAAATTAAGCTACATTAAAGCTACATTAAGCCACATTAAGCTACAGTAAGCTACATTAAAGCTACATGTAACTTACAAGCCCATCTTGGCCTTGAAGTCGACATTAACCTACCTTAAAGCTACATTAAGCTACATGAAGCTACATTAAAGCTACATGTAACTTACAAGCCCATCTTTGCCTTAAAGTCGACATTAAGCTACATTAAGCTACATTAAAGTTACATTAAAGCTACATGTAACTTACAAGCCCATCTTGGCCTTGAAGTCGACATTAAGCTACATTAAAGCTACATTAAAGCTACATGTAACTTACGAGCCCATCTTGGCCTTGAAGTCGAACACCTCTTTGATGTTGGTGGTGTTCTTCTTCCAGCTGCAGCTCAGCTCCTTACGACCCATCCTGGAGGTCGAAGGTCACTGTACACACACATGGGGAAATAACATTCTTTATTGTGTGAACACAAACACTGTCTCCGCCCCAAGCTCGGCCTCTCTGACCATAGGCTACCGCTGTTCCCTATTGTGCTTGGCACATTTCCTGGGGCAAGCTGCCCAGATCACACATCACACGTGTCTTCTTATTTTTTCACTCTGAAAAAGCACCTGCAATGTACTGCATTTGAAACTACATTGCAGTGCATATCATGGGGTGATCACTGCTTGCCTCCTGTTGTTTATTTTATGTTTATTTTGTTGCTGAGTGAGGTCAAAGCAAACCAAAGTGACGTGAGTGAGATGAAAAACCTGGGTGAAAATTTCAACAGGAAACAACGGTATTTCAATCATGTTGGTCCCTGTCTATGGTCCAGTGCTATAAATGGTAAATGGTAAATGGTGCATTTATATAGCGCTTTTATCCAAAGCGCTTTACAGAGATTGTGCATTACATTCACCCATTCACGCACACATTCATACACCGGTGGCGGAAGAAACCATGCAAGGCACCAACCTACTCACCGGGAGCAACTAGGGGTTCAGAGTCTTGCCCAAGGACCCTTCGACATTAACTCAGGGGGAGCCCGGACTCGAACTGGGAACCCTTCGTGCTCTAATAACGGTTTCTCTACCCCTGAGCTATGCCGCCCCAAAACAAACAACCAGTATACTGTCCAAAACAAGAAACCAGTGGTGGAAAAAGTACTCACATTTTTTTACTTAAGTAAAAGTAGGCTATCAATACTGCAATATGGAAATACTCTGTTACAAGTAAAAGTCCAGAATTCAAAATGCACTTGAGTAAAAGTACAAAAGTACTGGCATCCAAATGTACTTAAAGTACCTGTAAGAGCCATATTATAATTTTTTATTTTGGTCTTGTTATGATGTGACATCACTGGAGTTCACGGCACGCCCAAGTTCAAGGCCAAGGTGCCAGCCAGGTTACCTAGGGAGGTTGAGCAATCAGGTACAGGTGTTGTGGTTTTGAGACAAACAGTCTTTTGACTGTGTGCGTATGAGGCTGGCGTTTAGCCGCTTTGTTTATTTGTTATTTTCTTTACAAAAGTGACTGAGCGACTAATGTCTGACTCTGAAAGAGTAAATAAATACTGCATATTTTGCAACTCTGAAGAACACCTTTTGGACATCAGTTTTTTATCGCACCACACGTCTAGACTATAGTTTTTAATCTGCAACCAGTAGCGGCTAATAATGGATTTTGTCGCTACAGTACCAAAAGTAAAAGTACAAAATGTTTGAAAATAGCAGACATACAAGCTAAAGTTTTCAAATAGATGTAGTGGAGTAAAAGTAGAAAATTTGCATCTGAGATCTGATGTAGTGGAGTCGAAGTAAAGGTATTGGAAATTCTCAAGTAAAGTAAGAATACCTCAAAATTTGACTTATGTAAATGTATTTACTTTACACCACTGGCTGCTGTCCCAAACAGAAACCCTGTCTGAACACTGAGGTCTGCTCGCTCCTGAAAGTGAGGGACTCTGCTTTCAGGTCTGGTGATGAACTTGCTCCCAGCGAAGACTCACCTCTTCAGACTCCACTTAAACCCATAGCACTACAGTAACACTCCCCTTCCCTCAAAGACCATACATGAAGCTCGATAGCATTTTTAGGTTTTAGAAAAGTATTTTAGGTGCATGGTCTACCTAGGTTATTATTTTTCTAGATTGATACTCATATGCATTTGTTGTATTGCTGTTGATGTACTGACATATTAGCTTGCTTATTATATAGATGTATTACCTGCTTATTGTAAATCGCTTTGGATTAAAAGCTTCTGCTAACTGCCTAAACTGTAAACTGTAGAGAAGCAAGAAGAATTTGACTGCAGGGATAAAAGAGGGGTAAAGCATTGTGGTGTCTAGATATGTTTTATTATTTCACCATGTCCAGGACATGGATAAGTTAGGGGTGTAACGATACATTTGAACAACTATTCGATACGCATCACGATACATGGTTAACAATACGATACATGGACGGTTCATTTGCGATACTATACGATTCGATTTAATGATTTAAAAACGATATAGTAACTATTTAGCAAAGACATTAAATCTATGTGAAACGTGTAAATAGTGCAGGTTTTTTTAAGGGAAAAAATCTATTATTATGGATATAAATAAGTAAACACTGTGATTCTTTAGCAAATACATGGACATTACATTTCAACACATATGGACAAACCAGCACCTTGACATGAACACAGAGATTACACACATTTATCGATAGACCAAGAGTAACAAATACTAACTGCTCATCAGGAGCAGTTAGGGGTTCAGAGTCTTGCACAACGACACTAACTCTGGGGGCGCCCGGGATCGAACTGGGGTTCCCTTTCTGTCTGCTCTACCCCTGAGCCACTGCCTTCCTCTGTGTAGAGTTTAGTGTCCGGTCCTCTCACCTATAGATCAGCGCTTCACAACGCGAGGTGTTGTGAGCCCGTAGATCTGCATTTTTCACTTTACAGGGGTCCCTAACCGCAGGTTGAGAACCACTGACCTAGATCACATAATATCGTCCATGTCGGCACAGTGTTCGTTCCAAGATGCCGCAGCACGACTGGTCTTCAACCATGCCTTGTAAGGCATGGAAAGACCCGCGTTGGGGAGAAGTCCATATGGTGCCAAACATGAGTTTCCCGAGTTGCACTCCCTACTTCTTACTTACGGTTTCGGCATGCATGATCGCGATCGCGAAATGCATGTTTGACTCCCAGAACAGCTCTATCTTTCAAACATGGTAGCCATGTTTGTTTACATTTGAAGAAAACAATATATCCTATATCTTTTGAATGCCTGAATGGATTTCCAAGCAGATTTTTTAGTTTGAAAGTGAATTGTGAATGGCGTGCACACGTGTGGTGCATCATCCGTGCATGACCCGGGCCCTGCACATCGTGCATATTAAAAAGGTAAGATTCTGGCAATTCTGGCAATTCAATACATTGAAGATTTTAATGCTTGGCTCTGGCTGGCAACAGAAAGGTTAACCCTTTGAACCAGGTCGACCAGAGCGACCTGGAGTTACATAAACCTAGGGTTAGCAGCAGAACGTTCTCTGCATGCTCTTACATAAAGCAGGGCGGCCGCGTCGGGCCTTAAGCCCGTTTGTAGCTATCACTTTACACAGGAGCCAAGGAGCTCCGGGATTACTGCCATTAATACCTGGCTGTGGAAACTCTCTCCTCATCCCTTCCTCTAGCCATGCAAAGTATAGATAGTTAGTAGCCTACTTGTACTCAATACTGTAATTGAGTACAATTTAGAGCAGTGTTTCTCAAATGGGGTAGGGATACGCGGGGGTACTGCAGGGGGTATGTGAGAAAAATAAATAGAAAATGGGAATATGTATTTTAGTGTTATGGTCAATGATTTGGCTTTTCTAAGCCAAATGCTGTAGTTAGGGGAAGGGCCTCAGCTTCAGAAATCAGAATAAGGGAGAACTGCAGCCAAAAAGGTTTGAGAACCACTGGTTTAGTAGCCTCGCAAGCCATCCCGAGCTACGTCATCACCAATGTGCTTCCGAGTCTGGCTGTTGCGAGGCTACTGGTTTAGAGGATACTCCCACTACATTTCAGGGAAAAATATAGGCTATATATTTTTTTTTTTACTCCAATTTGAGCAGCTGGTTATTATGTAGCAGAAAAAAGAGCCCAAATCCTTTTAGCAGCCCGCGATATTAAAGTGATTAAAGCATAATTGATGATAGATAATTACAGTCCAATACCACATGATAAATAATAATGCACAAGTGCTTGAGATTTTAATATGTACGATTTTAAATGCACAAACCTTTACTTTTACTTGTAACGGCACGGTATTGTGGTGTTTCTACATTTACTCTAGCTCTGGTCCATCGCGTCACCTCCCGGTGACGCTCTGACAGACCCGTCGGCAAATGAATAGACCGCGTTTTTTCAGCCCCTACGAGCGCTCAACTTCAGTCAAAATAAACAAAACTACTTCACTACTCACCAAACCAAAGGTAGTTTTGCGTTGTTGAAAGTCTATTCTCCGCGATGGTGAGCCCCTCAGCACCCCACCCACTCTGCAAAATACACTATTTTTGGCATGAAATAAAGTGCATCCAACTCGACTGCCGCTTATTTACGGGTTGTGAACCATTGTATCTGCGGTGTGCCGCTAGGTGGCTCGAGGTGGGTGCGTTTTATTTCATGACAAAAATAATGTATTTTACAGAGTAGCAGGGGTGCTGAGGGGCTCACCACCGTGGAGAATAGACTTTCAACAACGCAAAACTACCTTTGGTTTGGTGAGTAGTGAAGTAGTTTTGTTTATTTTGACTGAAGTTGAGCGCACGGAGGGGCTGAGATATCGCGGTCTAGCCATTTGCCGACGGGTCTGTCAGAGCGTCACTGGGAGGTGACGCGATGGACCAGAGCTACGTTTACTCATGAGTGAAAGACGTCAGCATTTCTCCCTCTAATCTGTCCCAGTAGCGGCGAGGACAGATTAGTCTGATTGTTGACTGGGACACAAACTGGGTCGTTTTATAATCCTGACCCAGGACAGCTTTAAGGCCATCCATGTGTGTGTGTCCAGGTGAACACAAACAGACACATATCCATGCTTCAATCTCAATCCATATTCAAACTTTGTTTGTTTGTTTTTTTGTTTTTTTTTCTCACAAGTTACCGGTTAACGCCACGCTTCAGGGACGTGCTGGCCATTGGGAAAAGCGGGACAACTCCCGAAGGGCCGGTTCATTCCCGGCCGGTCCAGGCCGGCCATTAGGAAGAAATTTTAAATAATATATATAATTGTCACTGTCGGGCAGAAACCTTGTATCTCCATGTTTCAAATGTATACATTTTTTCGCAAAGCAAAGCCCTGCTTCATCATACAAGGCCGTTGCACAAAAGTAGTGAAAACAGCAGATCTACAAGCACACAACGCCTCGCGGTGCGAGGCGTTGTGTGCTTGTAGATCGGCTGTTTTCACTAGTTTAAATCATTTTTAAAATGATAAATACAAAACAAACGGTTTTGGACATACAAGGTTTCCACCCGACAACGACGATATCCATGCTTCAATCTCAACTCCATATTCAAACTTTGTTTGTTTGTTTTTGTTTTTTTCCCTCACAAATTACCGGCTAACGCCACGCTTGATCACACTTTTGTCGCTTCATGCAACAAAAGTAGCAGATCTACAAGCGCCGCGTTTTAGAGCTTGTAGATCTGCTACCTTCGATACTTCTGAATGTGGATCCTGTGAGAGTGACAGTAGTGGATATGAGAGGTTTCCATCAGACTCACACAGACCATCACACAAATATAAAAGTCCCAAATATCTGACGACAGACGCTGCCATGAAGCTACTTATTTATCCAGATGATCTCACCCTTTAAAACAAGGTGTTTTGGGCTTGTAGATCTGCTGCCTTTTCGCTGTCTGTTATTCATAAAAGTCAAGCCCCAAGCTTTTGTAGATCGGCTATTTTTCCACGTGCTCGTCGCAGGAAAAGCGGACGGTCTTCACAAAACTATAGAATTCTATCTATCGAAATCAACCAACAAGAGTAATCAATTGAATGAATGAATCAATCAATCAATACATTAATACATAAATACCAGTGGTGTAAAGTAACTAAGTTCATTTACTTAAGTAATGTACAAGTTTGAGGTACTTTTACTTTACTGGAGTATTTCAAATTCTCTATACTTTTACTTCTACTCCACTACATCTCAGAGGAAAATATTGTACTTTTTACTCCACTGCAATTATTAGAAATCTTTGATCACTGGTTGTTACCTTTTAGATTTTGATTATTATTACAAAACATACATTAACCACTTCAGCCCTGTATAGTACATTTCGGCCATTTGAAAATATCAGATCTACAAGCTCACAATGTGTCGCGATGCATTGTGAGCTTATAGCTCTGTTATTTTCAAAGATTTTTATACATTCTGAAAGCAAAGTGTGTAATTTCTACCTGTAAGTACATTTTGATAACAATACTTTGGTACTTTTACTTAATAAATGTAGAATTCCGGACTTTTACTTGTAACCTCTACATAGAAATGTGAGTCGTTTTGTTCCACCACTGATAAATACATGTTATAAATACATATTGATAAATAAAGGAGAGATATTTACCTGGACAGTGAGCAGTGGTCAGATGGTGAGGTATCTCCACAGATCTACCCGCCTTCTCCTCTGAGACGCTCGCTGTTCAGGTGAGCAGGGGAGGGGCGGAGCTACATGATGATGATGATGATGTCACTGAGCGTGCTGTTCAGTCATATAAGAGCTGCTGATCACAGTACAGTCAGCTCTAATGACCAGAGTACAGTCAGCTCTAATGCTCTGGACAGGAGCTGATCCCGTTATAGATGGACAACTGACATGCCATGTGTTGGCAAACACACTGATTGAAATACTGGACACTGTTTAACTGTTGAAACACTGGACACTGTTTAACTGTTGAAACACTGGACTGGACACCACTATTTTACAAATAGACACATTTTTATGGGTCCCGACACGAGTAAAAATCCCATTCTCTTCATCCCAAATAAAAACATTTTAATCGTGATTAAAATGAAGTTCTGTTTATTCAATTATACATAAAGCTCCAGGATGTTTTGCGTTTAGGTGGTACCAGAGACGCGAGATACTCCTACAGTGAACTAGCTCCGCTTTGCACAAGGTGCAAACAACCGTGGTTTTGTCGAGGTCTCCATTGGGAAGCTTCTTGAAGGGGGGATTTCCTTTAGCCAGAAGCACTTGGCACCTGCCCACAGAGCCACAACTACCAGTAACTGGTGTACTGATCATGGTATTAAACTACTAGTAACTGGTGTGTACCGACCATGGTACTGTATTAAACTACTAGTAACTGGTGTACTGATCATGGTATTAAACTACTAGTAACTGGTGTACTGATCATGATATTAAACTACTAGTAACTGGTGTACTGACCATGGTATTACTGGGTTTAACTGACCAGCCAACTGACCTGACCTGAACCCCTTGTGCTTTCAAGAGGAAGATGAGAGACACCAAACTCAACCACACAGATGAGCTTAAGGCCTCGATCAAAGCAAACCTGGGCTTCCATAACACCTCAGCAGTACCACAGGCTGACCACCTTCATGACATTATAACTATAAATATATTTATAATATAAACCTGGGCTTCCATAACACCTCAGCAGTACCACAGGCTGATCACCTTCTTCATGCAGTGTTGAGGAAGTTAAAGTTACATGTAACTGAGTTACGTAACTAAGTTACATTTTGCTGTAACTTGGTGGTAACTGAGTTACATTCATATTTCCGTAACTCGTCAAGTAACTGAGATACTTTTTGGTTCATCTTTGGCTCAAGTTACAAGTTACAAGTGAAGTTACAGTTTTACAATTGTGATGTGATAAAACTGACGATCAAATGTCATGACTAATGTACAGTATCCTCAACAAATCCTCTTGTTTGTGGAATTTTATTTTAGGAACACAGATGTTTACAAAAGAACATGTCAACCTTTGTCAAATAAAGGTAGGCCTATAGCCTACATTCAGTTGAGAGGCATAGGCCCAATTTATTTTTACAGTAAAGTTAAGTATAGTTTTATAGTTACGATCAAATGGCATGCAATGTCACCTCTTTTGAAATAAAAGTATACAACTCTTATTATATTTTGTTTCATGTAAACCAAATGTACATTCTCAAATTAATGCTGGAAAAAAAAGTAACTTGAAGTAACTCAAGTTACTTTTTCTATGTAACTTGAAACTTTACAAGTTACATTTCTCCAGGGGTATAACTTTAACTTGATATGTAACCCATAGATACGACCACCGGAGACTCGGTTGACGGCCGGAATTTAGACGGCACCCGGGAGCAGGTTGGGTTGGCGCCCCAGCCTGTGTCTTCCGTGAGGAAGAGGCCCAACAAATCCACGGTGAGGCCTTTAGGAGGGCCATTCAACTGCAGCAGCTGAATGGAATGTTTGGATTGGGGTCTGGTGCAACGCACAGGTTCTGAACCTGGTGAGAGCAGGAGAGGACCTGGTGAGACGTAGGAGGAGCCCGGCCAGGAGTCAACCCATAGAGCCTGGTTCTTCCACGCGCCAGAATAGTGCCCCCAAATCCCGGCAGAGTAGTTCCGGTGCAGCACATTGGGTGACCCTGTCTTTCCCTAATAGGACTGATCGTGGATAGCTACTGGGACGTAAGTCGGGACTTGATCAACCCCGGCTGGGTCACCTGGGCGAGGGTGTATGATGTTGCGAGACCCGAAACACCCGTCGACCCCAGGCTACATCACTGATGATACGTCCCAGGTGCATCCTTGTGATGTTTTTGAGCGGTGGTTACACCGTCTCCTATACGTGGCCGTGTGTGTATGCGTCCGTGTGTGTGTGTGTGCGTGTCTGTATGTAGCCTACAGTACCTTTTGTGACCACACATGTTAAGGGAGGGGCGCTGTTGTTCAGGCCAGGCCAGACACACACACACACACACACACACACACACACACACACACACACACACACACACACACACACACACACACACACACACACACACCACCGCTCAGTTCACACGGGTGTGATTTTTTACACTAGCTCAACATGGAAAAAATGTTCATACAATCAGAAGGGGGTCCTATTTGAGTGGGCAGTGAATAATACACGCAGGCACGCACGCACGCACGCGCACGCACACACACACACACACACACACACACACACACACAGTCATTAGGATCTCAGAATATTGAACAACATTGGCATCTTGTGGTCATTCTGGCTAACTTCACCCTAGTCCTTTCCCCAGCTCAGGCGCGGGCAATCCATTAAGGCGAAAAGGCCGTCGCCTTACATTTATTCTGTTGAAAATGTAAAATATAGCCCCCAAAGCACCCCCAAGCACCCACAAAACTTAAAGAATGTTGCTCAACCCCCCTTGCCCACTCGCTGGGGAAGGCAGCCAGCCAGTTCATTGGGATGTAAATTGAATTCTGGTCGCCTTTTCCTCGCCTTTTGTTCCTGCACGTCTTTTGTTATAATGGTGTTACGGGGCAGGGGAGGGGATTTTGGGCCATTATCACCTCTACCTGGCTGAAAGGTGGGATACTGTATGTTGCTCTCAGACTAGCCTTGATTCATTACTGACTGAACTCCAACATGAGACCACCAGCTAAGAAGAAGTTCACCCAGAAAAGACGCTCCAGTTCACCGCCGCCAGCAAAAGCAAGCCGCCTTCTGAAGACCTCCCTGCCGCCGCTTTGGAGCCGCCTTCGCCGCCTTCCGAAGACCTGCCTGCCGCCGCACGCAGCACCGACAGCAGGGGCCGAGGCAGCCTGCTTCCCGGACACAGAACCAGGCTCAAGCGGCAGCAACTCACCGACAGCAGCGGGGAATACACTGCATGCTTTTATGACAGGCTGCAGCCGACATGCTACTTTTATTTACCTTCAGAAAGAGAAATATCCACACAAGAGAGAAGAGACCCCTTGAACTTGAACGTGGTTGTGACACAAGGTGGAGTTCAAGAGCTAATGCTGTTACTAAAGTGCACGAACTTTATGACGTTATACTAGACCTTTTGAGTAATTATGTCACGAATCTAGGTCCATCATGTGAAGAAGCAAACGCATTGTTAACTAGGATACAAACAAGGAAGTTTGTTTTCCTTCTCGTTCTCTTTAAAAACCTGTTTTCTAGTTCTGATGCAGCAACCAATGGCCTGCAGTCTAAAAAGACTACTGTACCAGACGCTATAGATTTAATTGATGGTCTCAAAAGACAGCTGTCAGCGATTAGGTGTGATGAAAATAGCTTGAAAGGATATAAAAGCATCCTGACCGAAACAAATGCTTTATGTGCCGAACATGCTATTGTAAAGTGGGATAGATATGCAGTTAGTACAGCTCGAAAATGCTTTGTTCCCTCTAAATTCAAAGATAGTATCATTACCACTACCCTGGGAAAACAATCAAGAGTCCAATGTGAAAAGGATTTACGCATCATTTTAAACCAGATCGTAGGCTCTTATGGTGTCATGACGTCTGCTAGTGTATTCTTAGCAACTCCCCGTGCTGCTAATGTAACTGATGCTGATGTAACTGAAATGGTAGAAACTCTCAATGTCTCTGGCAGTGTTTTGGGTGTTGCTGCAGTTAAAGAACATGAGCTTGCTTTATTTATGACTCACCTTGATATCAAAGAAAGCAAGGGAGCCAAATGTAACACACTGCTTAAGGTTTTAATTTGGATGTGTGCCCTGCAAATTGAAACGTGTCACTATTTGGGCATATTGTTTGCCTTGTTTGTAATGCTGTGCTTTTTGAGAATAAAAATCCATGCATTGAATATACTTGAATATTGTTTTTATTTATTTATTCACTTTAACGTATTTAAAATGGAAAATGTGTTTTTTATGGGCGCCCCCCCTCCCCTCCCCTGGGGGGTGGGCTTCTCGATGGGGGGGGGGGGGGGGGCACCTCCTTGGCATTTCGGCTGGCATTTCGCCTATCCTGACCCTCATTCCTGGGTACGCCCCTGCCCCAGCTGAAAGTTAATTGTGGGTGTGTTTCATTTACTTTTTCTGTGTGCCATGACAGTACAGGTGCTTGGATGCTGGCACACATTAACACCTAAATGAAACACACCCGCAATTAATGTGATTACTTTCAGCTGCGCTTACTAGTTAAAAAACTTAGAATGCTTTCCCTTATTCACACAGTTACACTTCAACATCCACATGCCTGAACCTACAAGTGGAGTCAATTCTTCTTATGAAACGTGCGCCAGTTTGAGGTAAGAAAAGGTATTAGGCCTAGTTTGATCAAATGTAAAATTCTTCACTTGTTAGCAAACTATGCAATGTATTGGTCAGAAACTAGTGAATTTTGATAGGGTCCAACTGTGTGATGTTGTAGGGGTGATTTTATCAGCTAGTGTGTTTCCATTATTGATTGATTGAAGAATTTATTAGAAGTTTGCAATAGAAAAAAGTACAGTTTCATGACAGTACAAATCACTGGTTCAAGGTCAACTAAAAGGAGATCCTAGAAAGCCGAGGCTTATTTCCACAGGAACCACACTTTATCTCATAACATTGAAAGACAGACGGATAGAACATACTTTATCTAGGATAATATCAGTTTCAAAAGCATAACATCAAATACAAAGGCAGAAAAGAAAGAAAAAAAGGGGGAGCATGGGGGCTTAGTCTATTTACAAGTCTCGGGTAGCAGCTGTCTGAAGGTGACTTTTCATACCAATTTTGAAGGAGGCTAGGGATTTGCTCTCCTTTAAGGCTTGTGGAAGGGCATTCCACATGTTGATGGTATAGCAGGAGAACGAGTTAGCGCCTTGTTTAGTGTTAAATCTACGTTGATGATGATTAGTGGAGCTGCCTCTGGTGTTGTGATCGTGAACATCCTTGACCTTTAAGAAGTAGTTTGCCAGGTACATGGGTATCTTGGAGGTGTAGTGAATCTTGTACACCAGGCCCATGTTTTAAGATATCATAATTTATATCTGCAAAGTAACTTGTAACTAAAGTTTTCAAATAATTGTAGTGGTGTAAAAATACTATTTGGATCTGAGATGTAGTGGAGTAGAAGTATTGGAAATACTCAAGTAAAGTATAAATACTTCAAGTGTACTTAAGTACAGTACTTAAGTACTTTGTTAATTACACCCCTGGTTACAGGAACTCCCATGGAGTCCTTGAGGGAGTTCCAGGGGGTCCCCACTCCCCAGCTAAATTAGGAACAGTTTAAACAATTAAAGCCTAGGCCTACTTTATACTTTATTTTTTGTCGTCTATTTTGGAAAGACTGGTTGAGAGGCCTTGGGATAAGGGACGTACACATGACAGTATTGTTAATAATGTCACATCTTCATTGGCTCTAGGAAGAGTGTCGGCTGCACAGACGGAACCTTTGAAGGCACGTTTATTCAGCTGCCCGCCCAAGAAGGCCCTGTTAAACCAACTCAGTGCTGCCGGCCTGCTTCTCCTCTCTCCACCACTCCTCCAGTCCAACCCCATCCATAGAACCCCATCCATAGAACGCTGCAACTCCATTGGTGAGTCACTCACTAGTCTAGAAAGGATTAAAGGAGCAGTTCACCGCCACAATGACTTTTCTTTTCTATTGATTACTCACTTTTAGACTTGAATTCAGTATTTTTTTGTTGCATTCCTAAGACAAATTTAATTCTAGTAAAATGTATTTCTATTGATTCCGAATCCGCAATCAATGGGGGTACATTTATTGTAATCCAATTATTATGCAACAAAAAATATATATTATTGAACTCAAGACTCCATGGTGTAAGTAATCAATAGAAAAGTCATTTTGGGGTGAACTACTCCTTAAGCTCTGCTAATGCTGTTGATATTGGATAGAAACATCCTAGTTATTGTGGGAACAATGGTGTTATGGGAGTCCTTAAGTGTTTTAAATGTATCCAACTATTCTCATAACCCGGTTTTAAATGTATCCAACTATTCTCATAACCCGGTTTTAAATGTATCCAACTATTCTCATAACCCTGTTTTAAATGTATCCAACTATTCTCATAACCCGGTTTTAAATGTATCCAACTATTCTCATGACCCTGTTAACTATAGGATACCAACAATGAAGCTAGCATCTGTCTAAATAACCTGCTTCTAAATATAAGAAACAAACTGGAGAACAAATGTATGTTCAAACGGTATGCTATGGGAAAATGCATGAAGTGTTTCTCTTCTGGGGCAACATTCTGCAAAACTAGCAGCTCTACAAGCTCAGAACTGTAGAACTGCTATTTTCAAAAGGGTTTAGTGCAGCTTGAAATGATTGTAGAATCTGGAATAAAACTTTTACTTGAGTAAAAGTACATGAGTAAAAGTACATGAGTATTGGTATCAAAATGTATTTGTTCAAAAAGAAAGTACTCATGCCGACTGTCCCATTTCACAAGTTGACGAATGTACAATGCGATTTCAAAGGCCAAATGTGTATATAGGGCTGAAGAAGTTAATGTATGTTTTGTAAAAAGAAGTCTACTAAGTACTACAATTTTGAAGAATTGTAGTAGAGTCAAAAGTATAATATTTTGTAGTAAAAGTACTGAAAATTGGAAAAGCTCTAGTACTTGAGTATATGTACTTTACACCACTGCCCTGGTCAACTACATGTACATGTTTAACCATAAACCTTATACGTAGTTGACCTGATTCCAAAGGGCTCTATACTTGTGCTAAACTAAATATTGTTTCTGAAAATGGCTGATCTGCAAGCTCCCAAGTGTTGTAACGCTATGTGTTGTGAGTTGGCCCTGGAATGGCGACACTAGAGGTCGGTGTATCTACAACTGAGATGGCCTAAGATTCAAATTATAAATGCTTTGTTTGTCTCCTCTCTGTCCAGATATGGCGACCTCCAGATTTCTTCTTGCAGACGACCTTCTCTGTGCGATCTGTCTGGACGTGTTAACTGAGCCGGTCTCCACACCATGTGGACACAACTTCTGCAAGGCGTGTATTCAACGCTACTGGGACATGAAGGTCATTTACAAGTGTCCTCTGTGTAATGCAGCCTCTCTAACCAGACCTCTAATGAAAGTCAATACGGTCTTGTCAGAGTTGGCTATAGGACTTAAGAAGTGGGCTCAAGTTCTAGACCAATCTGTTGCTGGTGTTCTTTGTGACGTCTGTACTGTGAGGGAGGACAAGGCTGTTGTGTCTTGTCTAGAATGCCTAACAGCTTTCTGTGAGACGCACCTGGAGCCTCACATGAGAGTTGCAGGGCTCAGGGGCCACACCTTAACTGCTCCTGTTCCTGTATCAGGTCATGCCTTGGTGCATCAACATGGCCATGATCACAATGGCCTTGTCCTGTTAGGGAGATGTGCAGCTCTTCTGCAGAGGCTGAAGGCTTTTGCAGTGGATGTGACCCTTGACCCCCACACTGCACACTGCAACCTCATCGTGACCCCGGATGGGAAAGCAGTGATGCTTGGAGCAACGCCACAGAACGTTCCTGATACTACAAAGAGGTTTAAATATCATGCTGTGTTGTCAAAGGAAGTGTTCAGGTCAGGGAAGTTTTACTTTGAGGTTCAGGTAAAGGGAAAGACTAGTTGGGCTGTAGGAGTTGCAAGAGTGTCTCTTAACAGAAAGAAACCTGTCAGCATGTCTGTCAGGAATGGATGCTGGGTCATGGTGCTGGATGCCGGCCAATACCGAGCATATGGCCCAGTGTCCTCTGCGTTCAATCTGTTGGCAGAGAAGCCACAGGCTGTGGGGGTCTTTGTAGACTGTGACGTTGGACGGGTCTCTTTCTATAATGTGGATGCCAACTCTCACATCTACACATTCTCTGGCCAGTGCCTTGGAGAGTTCCTGTGTCCATACCTATCCACTCGATCTGAGCGCTCAAAATCTGACCTCGAGCCTTTGACCATCACACACATCAATGTGTGACGGTAGCTGTTGTGTCAAAGATTGGTGTGTTAGTCCTCTTTCCAAAGTGCTGACATGTCGCTAAGCGACGTGGTGCTGCTTGACCCGCAGTTAATTGTTGCCGCTCTGAGAAATCGGTCTATAGGTGTTGAAGTTATTTATTTACTCAAAACCTTCAGTTTTGAGTAGCCTGTATTGTGTTTTTAACTTTTTTTTTAAGTTGGTCTTAATTTTAATTGTCATTTTTAATTGTCTTTTTAATTGTATAAGTAATAAAGCTTATATTTGAAGAAACATGAATGTTTTCCTTATTTAAACTGCTACAGCTTACCTATCCGTTTACCTACTGAGTGGTCCTCCTACCAGCAGAGGACATCAATGTTTATTTTGTTAAACATCTTCTGTTGTTGTACTGTAGCTACATAAGATTACAATGAGCACTACCAAATACTATGGCAGTCAGTTGTATTAAAAGCTAATGGAGACAGTGTCTGGCTGCACCTGCAAACATTGTCAGTATCTGTACTGTGACACGTAGGCAATCTTGGCAGCTGTAATCTGGTACTACACCATGTCCAGGAAGGTGTACTTGTATGTCACACTGCAGACAGGCTCCTGCTCCTATGGGCTGCTTATAAGTGCAGCTTATAAGTGCATGAAAGAACAATTTGAATCAAATGTGCTGTATTTGGCTGAAATCTCGGTGATCACCCCACATTAAACTAGTCACCTATCTTTAATCAACCCATCCTTTGTCTCTTACGGAGTGACATTTAATCAGTCATCTTCAGATCAATATAACGTTGGGAATGACTATTGTGCTGTATTTGGCTGAAATCTCGGTGATCACCCCAAATTAAACTAGTCACCTATCTTTAATCAACCCATCCTTTGTCTCTTACGGAGTGAGACATTTAATCAGTCATCTTCAGATCAATATAACGTTGGGAATGACTATGTAAAGACATTCACTGTTAATGAAATAATTTGCCCTTTAACACTGCAACATTTATTTGGTATGAGTTTTACCTTTAGTCTGACTGGAAACATTATTTCTCACTAAATACCAGCTCAGTGCAGTGGCCTTGTGGTTTGTGTCCTGAGACGGAGTCATATGTTGATAAAAATGGCTCCTAATGCCTCCCTGCTTGGTACTCTGCATCAAAGGTTTGGATTTGGGCTAAGTCCCTGTGACATACTAGCATAATGTCCAGGGGGTGTACTCGTGCTAGCATCATGTCCAGGGGTGTACTCGTACATCCTGCTTCTTCTTTCGTGTATCATCCTCAAATGTCCAACTCGGCATTGTGTAGCCAGTGGCTACACAATGCCGAGTTGGACATTAGCCACGCCACTAGCCACGCCCTTGTCTCTGGTCCCACTTGGAAGAGGCCAGCCTCTGAAGGTGGTTTGTACAGGGGGCAGGTGTTAATGATGTGCTCTGCAGACTGCTCAGGCTCGCCACACTCGCATGTTGCACTGTCTGCCAAACCCCACTTCTTCATAGATGATCTGAAGCAGCCGACTCCAGTGCGCAGGCGGTTCAGTAGGGACCATTGATGGCGTGGTAGGTCCTCTCCTTCAACGCCAGCTCCCGGATCCCAGATCCTAGCGGTGAATACGGGAAGGCCCAGCAGCCTCCCACTCCTGTTTCCAGGATCCAGCCAGCCATGCACTTGTGGACAGGTCCTCCGGGATGGAGCGGAGCAGCTCTTGTGCCGCCTTGTTGTAAGGGTGGCCGTACATCCTGCTGCCTCACACTAAGAAAACATGAGATGGGCTCCTGACCTGCATACTGTAGACCACATGGCACAGGAAGCATTGGTTCCCAAGGCCAGGGGTCCTTGGATCTATAAGCTCAGACATTCGTAGGATCGGCAGTGCGACTTAGACTGATCTAGAACCTCTAGTATAATAAATTCAAGGATGCTAAATGTGTGCAATGCATTGATAGGTATTTTGTTATGGTTCATATCTTTTTATCAATACATATTGATGACCAACTGACCCTAAGGCACAGTGACTGTGTCCTGCCATAATGTCATGTGCAGCATTTACAAGGCCGGTCTCTGTCTGATAGAAATGAGGCCTTATCTACTGCCATGGAGCCTGTAACTAAAACAATGAGAATTGTTTTGGTTTCTAAGGCTCAGCCTGGGACATCTGGTGTCATCCAGACGGCAAGGACATCTCTTCCCCCAGGAACCTACTTGTGATTTGTGGACAAGAAACATATCCTATGAACTGTTGAAACGTCATCTACTGACTGACCAAATGACCATACTTATACTCATGTCAAAACATCATCTTGTCAGAGAGAGCACGAACCATTGATTATTCTGTTGTACCTTTGTCTTGAATACTCTCTCTCCAGTAAACATTCCATTCTCACTCTGAATCACTCTCCTGTCTTATTTCTGTGTGATGGATTATTGTATCTCATAGGGGAATAAGAAGGTGTTGGTGTTTACAAATAATATATTCATCGTGCATACACTGTGTTCCTCAGATACCTGTATATGTTTTGTTTTTCTCTGTGTAGAGAGACCATAACCTGAAGGCAGAGAGGGGCGGAAGAACATGCAACGCGACAGGACTCCAAATGGAATGGAGCCGTGGAGTGGACATTATGATCATGTGGTTGGTGTTGGACAGTTCGCCCCATCGTAGTTTAATGATTAATAACGGTACTCACTGATTTGGAGTCGCTGTTCCTGCCTCGCCAAGAAAACCACCAGCGACCTCCTTTCTTTGGCATCTTGTCTTTCATGATGCTGTCCACTGAGCTCTGTACATAGCCATCCAATCAAAGAACACACAAACAGACAACCACCCAATCATACAAAAGACAACCACCCAATCAAAAAGACAACCACCCAATCAAATAAGACACAACATACAAACACCCAATCAAACAACAGACACAACATGGAACCATCCAATCAAATAAGAGACACAATCAATCATGTGAACACAACTAAAACAAAAATAGAACGGAAACCATTTTAAAACACAGAAATTATAAAGCTGACCAAAGACAAACTGGTTGAAAAAAAACAAAGTCTAGACTGAACAAATCAACAGACTGATTCACATATCGGCAGCTGTCAAAATGCAAATGAAGATATGTCTAGCGAACACAATGAATGTAAACGGGCTAATAAAATAACACAAGAAATCGACTAACTCAACAAACAATTCAGATCGCAGAAACTGCAAAATAAAACTGAGCGGTCTGAATGAGAGTGACCGGCAATGGACCACAGGACTGAGGTGAGGGAATACAAATAATAGCGAGAGAGGGAGATGGGTTAACACAGATCCATGCAACAAGATAGGTGAGAGATACCGTCAGGGATGTGCTGGGCCCCTGATTCAGCCCGGGAAAAAGAGTTGGAGAGGCCTTCATTGCACGCTATAGAGAGAGATCTCTCTCTATAGCACTGCTGCTACTCAAGGATTTGCCATTTCAGATCATGACAAGTGACAAGCCAGTGGGCCAATTACATGAGTTATATTTTGTCGTTGTCGGGTGGAAACCTTGTATGTCCAAAAACGTTTGTTTTGTATTTTTCATTAAAAAATATATATATTTAAACTAGTGAAAACAGCCGATCTACAAGCACACAACGCCTCGCGGTGCTTGTAGATCTGCTGTTTTCACTACTTTTGTGCAACGGCCTTGTATGATGAAGCAGGGCTTTGCTTTGCGAAAAAAAAAATGTACAAATTTGAAACTTGGAGATACGAGGTTTCTGCCCAACAGTGACGATTTACTTTGTTGGTCGGCCAGCCCCCAAAATGGAACAAAGGCCGACATTTTATTTGTATTTTTTTCCTAATGGCCGGCCTGGACCGGCCGGGAATTAACCGGACGTTCGGGAGTTGGCCCGCTTTTCCCAATGGCCAGCACGTCCCTGGATACCGTAGAAGAGAGAGAGAGAAGGAGACAGAACACAGGTTGACAGACAGGCAAAACAACAATGGTTGAGTAACAGGTGGACATGATGACATGTTGTCAGAGCTGACTCAAGTTTATAGCATACGTTGTAACATTTTTGTTGATCAAGTCCTGTAGGAACTTTATTTGTTGGCAAAGCCGAATAAATGTCACTTGACAAAATCATAAACTGTTATTTAGAACTGCTGTATACAAAGTAGAAAGTACTCATTATGCTGAATGTCCCATTTCACAAGTTTTCAAATGTATACAAATATTTTGAAAATAGCAGATCTACAAGCTCACGAGATTGTGAGATTATAGATTGGCTATTTTCAAATGGCCGAAATGTAATGTATATAGGGCTGACGTGGGTCATTTATGTTTTGTAATAATAATAAAAATCTACAAAGTAACTAGTAACTAAAGTTTTCAAACAATAATTGTAGTGGAGTAAAAGTACAATATTTACCTCTGAGATGTGGTGGAGTATTAGAACTGTAAATTGGAAATACTCCAGTAAAGTAAAAGTACCTCAAAAACGTACTGAAGTACAGAACTTGAGTAAATGTACTTAGTTACTTTCCACCACTGGCCAACCCACCATCTCATGAGATATTGCTTAAGTGAGAGACAGATGACAGGACTATTACAGATGGACAGACAACATGTAAACACCTTAAGCCATGCATGAAGCAACATACAGCCTGTGCTTGTGTGGAGCCAAATAGACTGGGGAGACAGTACGAGAACAGACCAAACGCTGCGTACACATAACTCAGGCACCAGCACTTAGGACACGCACACGCACACCCACACCCACACACACACACACACACACACACACACACACACCTACACACACACACACACACACACACACACACACACACACACACACACACACATATGGGGTACTGTATCATGTCTTGTAGATAATTGTACAGGTTGGTGTGGCAATTAAGTTACTGCCATGGTGGGTTACTTGTAACTGTACACGTTACGCTTTCAAAGTAACTTCCCCAACACTGCCTTCATGCCATTATAACTATAATATAAATATATTCATAATATAAACCTGGGCTTCCATAACACATCAGCAGTACCACAGGCTGACCACCTTCATGCCACGCCCCATTGATGAAGACATTTCAAAAGTATTCCATACCAAATACTGAGTGCATAAATTAACATAACCTTTCAGAAGTTTGACATTTCTGTATTATAAATCCTTCTTTTGAGTGATTATGTGGAATATACTAATATTTGGAGTTATGGATTTCTGATTTTCATGAGCTGTATGCCATAAAAATCAAAATTAAAACAAAAAAAAAGCTTTTGAATGTTTCACTTCATGCACAATGAATGAATCTAAACATATGAAAGTATGTTTTGTTTAAATTATATTTACAGAAGAAAATGTACTTTTACGCCATATTCTAATTTTATGAGATGGATCAATAGACCAACTTCAACTACTCCTGACAGTAGACCACTGAGTGACAACATAATCAACGCCTGCATACACATTATGTCTAACCCTCCATTATGAGGACGCCTGTCCTGTCCTGTCCTGTCCTGTCCTGTCCTGTCCTGTCCTGTCCTGTGTATAAACCACCCTCGGAGGCCGGCCTCTTCCATGTAGGACCTGAGACGAGGGCGTGGCTGTACGCTACTGATCTGGTAGCCTAGGGTCCCTTCACTTTTCGGGGTTTGATCCGGTAGGGAGCGGAAACCACTTTACATCATGCTGTTGTCCTAGGCTGGCTACAGACATTTAAGCACAAAGTTGAGTGAGAGTTGTGTGGGAGAGGCGGGGGGCAGAGACAGCACAATGCATTGCGGATGGAAGTCACATGGTTTGAAGTCTAGTGAGAGTCCTGTGGTGTTCTGTTGCATGCATCAACACCACCCAACTTGCTTAAGCACAAGCACAGAGAGGCCAAATTCCAAACCGTTGACTTGCTGACTCACAGACTTAGCCAAAGTCAGTGTGCGCGTTCACGTTGGGGCATAAGGGCTTGAGGGTTGTTCCAATGTAAAATCGGTAAGTCCGTGAGGGTGCGGGAACGCCCCTTTTTGTTGACTTTCCTTAAGTCCGTACATTTGCAGCCTTTGGAAAAGGAATTACCCACAGTTCATAGCGTTACTAGGGGAATCAGCTGGATCCTCCAAATGTCAATCATTTAAATGTGGAGATGAGTCATGAATCGCGGTTAGAACGTCAACAAGCGGTAGTGCTTTCTCACTGTTCTCAAAGGGAGACAGAATGGAAGATATAGGCTATATATTTAGTTAAAAATAAGGGGGCACATGATAAGGTAAATGCAGAATATGGAAATTTAAAATGAATAACACATTATAACCCATAAACAGAAATTAAAATTAATAGATTAATGTAGACTATATCTAGCCTATTAAAATAATAATCAAAAATCACATAATTTAAAGCAATTACTGTAAATAAGGACAGTAAAGATTTTTAAATGTGATGTAAAGTGTCATGAATAAAACACTCATCTAGCAGTGGTTCTTTCTTAACCTTTTCAGGCAACAACCCCCAAAAGATCATATTTGAACTGGTCAGGGGGCTTTGTATAACACGGTTCTATCTGGAAAATAGCAGATCTACATGCTCACAGCGCCTAACGTTGCGAGGTCTTGTGAGCATGTAGATCTGCTATTTCCACAATTTCTGCCTCTGATATATTTGGACAATGTTTTTGACACTAGATTAGAAATGGAGGAATGTGCAGATAGGCCTACCCTCTATAAACTTTCATGTTGGTTTGTTTACTGTTGAGAAAACAATGTCACACATTAATAATCATCTGGGGACCCCTCAAAATAATTTGTGGTCCCCCAGGAGGTCCCAACCCACAGGTTGAGAACCACTGATCTAAAGTGCTGTTCCGTTCCCTTTGGAGCTGTACCCTCTAGCTGAGTCCACAGAAGTTCCTTTGCTCACCACTAGGGGGGTGTACCCTCAAGCCCTTACCATGTTGACGTCACCTAAGTCCGTGAGTTAACAGTCAACAGGGTTTAGGGGGGAGATTGGAATTTGGCTCAGTTGTAGGCAAGCAGTAGAGGGCAGACAAGCTGCACTTGATGAGACAGAAGGGCAGGGTTCAACTGCCAACCAATAGGAGAGAAAGGCCATGATGCAATCCCACACAGCTGTGTTCACTTGTAGTTTGTACTCCACAGCAGAGGAGTCTGTCTGCACTGCAGTGACATGAAACCTCCATTTCAGAACGAAAAATATTATAAATAAATTAAAGTTAAGTGTGTGTCACAGTAAACATTCGACAATAACAATGAATATTACAAATATTTCTTTACATGTCATACATGGTGACAGTGATGCCTACACAGATGCAATTGATTGAATGTGCTATTCATAATAAAATGTAAGCTTTATACAGTGGTGAAAAAAATACTCAAATTCATTGCTTAAATAAAAGTATCAATACTGAAACATACAAATACTTTGTTAAAAGTAACTTTTTTAAATAGCAGATCTACAAGCTCACAACGTGTCACATGGTGGCACGCTGTGAGCTTGTAAATCCATTGTACCTGTCACCAAAAAGCAGCAGGTACTCTGCCTTCACCCGATGACACCTCCAAAAGAACTACATGGCCAAATACCATATCTGCTTCCTCCTCAAGCAGAACCGCCCACTTCCGCAAAGCATTGTGGGAAATGTATTCTTTTTTGGAACAGACTTTGACTGAACACACAATTTTGACTGAACTTAGTGCGTTGGAGTGCGTTCCAGTGTGAGTGCAGCCCTAGACCTAGACGGACTACACTTTGGCCGGAACTATCAAACCGGAAACAGTTTTTACCCAAAATGATTCCCCTGCGCTCAAGGACATACTTTTAGGGCCTACCTAATAAACCCCTTGCCTTGATGCGGAGTAGTTTTGCTTTTGGAAAATTAGTTTGGTATCTTTTAGTCCAACTCGTAGCGACTGGCAAGACTACACTAGGGTACTCAAGCATTTTAACAGGGATTGGGGAAACAAACGGGGAGAACCAAAACAAAGCGACGCCGCTTATTCTGCTTGTGGTTTCCGCCTAGCCTGGCGTTGCTCATACTAATTCCTCACTGCGTGTCGGATATTAGTCTGGAGTCTCTGGACTCATGAGCAGAATTTTCATTTCGAAGGGGTTGTTTAAAAAAATCAAGGTGACATGCTCTTAATTGCTCCCTTTGAACTTCAAAGGGGTTGTGAACTGCGGTAATTGATTGAGCCATACAAGTGTCAATAGCTTTGATCTCTCTTATCAATGAAATCATCAAAGACTACGACCTGTTTGATGTCTGTAATCGAGTGGAGGGGGGAATGTGTTTGTATACACACAGACTCGCCTGATTGGCTGAATGGTTCTGGCCACCACCCACTACGTGCCCCAAGCCTACAGCCCTGATTGGCTAACCCTTTCTGGTGGCTGGTGGAAATAGAATCTCAATCGATGGGTTCCAGACCACACTACACCACCACTGGTTTCCGCCTAGACCGGATCAACGGGCCAACGGGCCGTTGTAAACGATCAAAAGCCTGGTGAGGTGAGGTTACTGATCTGGACATCCGATGATGACACACGAAAGAAAAAGAATTAAATGAACAATTCTTGTGGGTTTGTAAGTTAGATTTGGCTTGGTTGCAATGTAACAGCTCTGGGAACACATCATGTCTATTCCCTTCAATTGTAGCCTACATAGCCTAAATAGTTTGTTTTGGATTGTGGGTGGGTGACGTGACGTAACGTTTTCGCTGTCCTCGGTGTCAAACATGTATAAATAAAAAATATATTTGTCAAAAACCTTCTGAATATTGTGCAGGACATTAAGCTTTATGTGAACTTACTCAAGATTAAAACATTTCATTCCTCATTTCTTCAGAATTTTCAACCAAACATGGCAAAACTCATATGGTGTGACTGTCCTGACCTTGTTTCTCAAAGTGGGAACTTGAATAAAACTAAGAAAAAGAATTGCTAAAAATCATTTGAAAATGAATTTAGGCTAAAAGAAATCTATTTGTGAGCCTATATCTTTTCAAAGTCAAAGCATAATGTTTTCAGTCATTTCTGATCAAAAACATTTTGTCCCCCAAACCAAAATCATTTGGTGTGACACTAGTTTGGACAAATTAAACAGGCAATTATTTGGACACCTATTGGCTAGAGAGGTCCTTCTTCTGTAAGGCTATTCAGCACTCCCAGCACAACTGCAAGACAGGTGTCTGAGGTGAGTTATGATTTTAACATTTTCATGAAATGCCATCTTGTTGAAACTTTGACAAACTCACCACTTTGGATGTCTCTTGGTGTGACACCTTTTCATTAAAAAAAGCTTAAGTTATTTGAAGTTTTGGTCATATTTCCATGTAGATCTAGGTTGCTTTGTTATAGCTAGCATGCTGTTAGCATGCTAATGTGTACATAGTAGCCTCAAGGTAAACCTAAATGCAGAAAACGTAATATGGTGTGACACTTAATCATAATGGTGTGACATGTCTGCTTGTCATGCCATATGACTTGATTGTCACACCATATGATTTATACTGTATTTAACTACAGATATAACAATAAATAACAAAGTTCCATGTTTCTTTTGTACATTTAAACATTTGTTTTAAACATTTTTACATAAAATGTAATTTAGCTTCATTCAGTGATACTTCAAATTCATCAGACAGAGCGGAAACCCCTTCACAGAAACCTTAACATATTGTTTCAATCTAAACAATATTTTCTCTTTGTCTTAAACTATACATTCCATTTTCTTTTGTCAGCTGGAAAATGACAAGTGCTGAGAGAACGAGAAAGTACAGGGAGAAACTAAACAATGACCCAGCAAGGAGAGAGGAGCCAAAGGGGCGAGACTGCATTTTCTACGAAGAGCAGGAGGTTGTCTGTGGCATAGCAGAACCGCAACAAGGCAGCCGGTTTGCTACCCTCACCAAATACAATTGGCTGATGTACAATACAGTCTAAATGTATAATCTAATCTAATCTAATACTTTTGTACTTTCACTCACTGGACTGGACAGTGGACAGTGTTAAGGTAGGACCCGAGACAAAACTAGCGAAAATAGCTGATCTACAAGCTCTCAACACGTTGTGCTGCGAGAGCTTGTAGATCAGCTATTTTCGGAGTTGCGCAACCCAGCACTCTTTAGCTAGTGGAGATGTGGTGTAATGTCATGATTCCTAATTACATTTGTTCAACACAAAATGCTGTGTTCAAGTTCAGGAGACTTCGGAAAAAAGCAATTTACCTGAATGCTGAGTTCTGTTTCCACTAATTGGTGTTAATAAAATGTTGCCTTGGCTCCAAGTGTGGCTATGCGCCTTATTGTCTCTTTAGGATCCTTCTGCCGTGGGCCGGCAGAAGACTTAGGTGTGCGTAGCATTCCTGTGCACATCCTCATCATCCATCTACTACCAGTAAGGCTCCCTAATCGGGAGATAAGCGACCGTAGGTCACTTATCTCCACAAATAGGGCAAAAATGTGTTTTGCCAAAATCTTCCTGATCCATGTTGATGACATGAGTGTAGACATACTGTGTAGTGATTTTCGTGATTTTAGGGCAAAATCTGTAGGAGCAGTGTCCAAAAATGTGTTTTGCAAGAATCGGCCTCATGGTGGCGCTAGAAGAGGGCCATGTGAGAAATGAGGGGTGGGGTCTCCGCGTTGCCTTGGCGGACGAATAGGTACCGGCCCCGGCTCTCCCCGACGCTCCTAGCCCGAGTTACGGCATTTTATGTGCGCTGCAGTGGAGGGGGTCCTCCACTGGGGGCGCCACCACTTTGGCATCCGTTCTGGAGCACCAGGAGTCGGTGGTCCCCGGGAATTCCCCGTGAGCAGCCATGTTGGAGTGGTGATTTGGTCATTTTTGCACATTTGGTCTTTTTTTACATCTGGGGGTCCCCCAGGGACCTGGGGGTCCCTGGAGCTCCGGGGGTCCTTGGAGGTTGTAGTTTGGCAGCCAAGGAGCGTGTGTGCAAAATTTGGCATGGATCGGGGCAACGGTTGCGGAGATATGAGCAGGGCAATAGTGTGACGTGTGAGGTGTGACAGACAGACGGACAGACAGACAGACTGACTGACTGACGGACTGACGGACTGACACTTTGTGCAGGGTTTGATAGTAAATGCGACCTACGGTCGCAACTACAATTCTTTCTTATCCCATGTTAAAGCCCTACAATAATATCCTGTTCAGAAATATTAAGGCCATGTTATCCTGGGTAATTGTTTAATCAATCAGTAAAGTTCAGTACTCACTAATAGGTAGGTTAAAACACAGTTTGCTTTGACACATGAAGATATGATCATACGGTGTGACACTAAATCATTTGGTGTGACATTCCAAATAGTGAAAAATCATACCTTTATTAATGATTAAACCAAAAAAATGTTTATGGATTACATAGAGAATATTATCAGGAAGAGTCACAAATATTTGTGTAATTTTAGAGAAAGTTTTGACAGAATACATTTAAAATATGTTGTAAGATCATGAACATGGGCCTCACACAGAGTGTCGATTATGAAAAAAATATACAGATATAATTAATTTTCAAAAAACTATAGTGGATCACTGGTTAGTTATGATAAAGGACTTTGATAAAGTGAGTAACTTAAGAAAGATGTACTCCATTTTCATTTTATGAACAATTATTTTCATGTCACACCATATGACGATTTTAGGCACAAGTACAACAAACTGCTGAATAAAGTCTGATTCCAATAAAATATCTAAAAACAAAATGTATTTCCATAAGGTTGAGAGTGAGTAGAACAAAAGTAAATAACCTTTATGCCTGCAATTTAAAGTTTTTTAAAAAACACATTTTTTGGGGCGTCACGTCACTGACCCTTGTATGTTTTGTCCCACTTTTGCTTCGGCAATTGTTAACGTATGTTTTCTCATGCAAATGAAGCCCCTTGAATTGAAAATTGCAACGATATACAAAAACAGTGAGATGTTATCTCTTTCTTGTCTCCAAGCCACAGTATTGTGAAACAGTCAGTGCGTGCGTGCATGTGTGTACCAGCGACAGTGCACTTTATTCAACATGTAAATGAGACTCTAGTCCCTGAGCAGGCTGCTAAAGGTTAACCTGGAATCAGACCAATCCGCTAGTGCAAAAGAAATTTGGCCTCTGGCAGATTTGGGTCTGAATCCATTTCCCCACCCCGAAGAGTCGGGTGACCAATCCGTTGACCAATCAGAGCCCAGTTTTGTCTGTTCTAAATATTTGTGTCCAGAGCCATTTTTACCATGGGCAAATGCATTGTAATTAAATTATTGTCTTGGGAATGCGACAAAAAACCAAACAAATATTGTTGAACTGAAGTCTCCCTGGCATGAGTAATCAATAGAAACAGTGCCATTAATTAGGGCATGCAATGCATTAAAGGAGTAGTTCACCCCCAAAATGATTTTCTTTTCTAACTATAGTCTAATTCTCTAACCACTGCTGGGGAAAAAAGATTGAGAATCACTAGTGATTCTCAATATTTTTAGGCTGTGACCCCCCAAAATAATCATAATTGAACTCGGGAGGAGGTGTTTAACCACTGGGGAGTCCCCATCCTGACAAGCACTTGGAGTTGTATGACTTGAGGCATTACATTTTGTTTAAGCACTTGGAGTTGTATGACTTGAGGCATTACATTTTGTTTAATATGCAAGCAGATCGGCTATTTTCACAATTTCTGCCTCTAATATTTGACAACACGGCCAATGTTTTTTTTCCCCTCACTTTTATTTTATTTTAAAGGTTAAATAGTAATTTTAGAAATGTGCAGATACCCTCTATATGTTTATTATACTGTATGCTGGTCTGTTTACTGTTGAGTGAGAAAACAATGTTAACATTGAGCTTAACATCTGGGGAACCCCCAAAATAATGTGGGGACCCCCCTGGGGGTCCCGACCCACAGGTTGAGAACCACTGAAAACTTGACCAGCCTATCAGCTGGGCTTTACTGGTCTATCCAGCCTTCTGACCAGTCACCAGCTATGTCCAGCTGGTAAGCTGGTCTTTGCTGGTCAGTCCACCCATTTGACCAGCTACCAGCTTTGCTTTGCTGGTCAATCCAGCCAGCCAGCTTTCTGACCATCAAAGACCAGCTGAATCCAGCTTTGCTTTGCTGGTCTGTCCACCAGCCAGCTGGCTGACCATCAAAGACCAGCTGAATCCAGCTTAGAACAGCTATAACCAACACTGACAAACCAGCTGGACCCGCCTGACCAGCTTGTCCAGCCTGGTATACCCTCTAAACCAGCCTCAGACCATCTAAAGACCAGTTAATACCAGCTAATAACCAGCTAAAACCAGCAACCATCATAAGCTGGTTTTAGCTGTTTTTTTTTCAGCAGGGTCCTATGTAAATGTTCTGTTCATTAAATTAAAAAGGCATTCATTTCTCGTTGTGAGTGCAGTTTTACTATTTCCCCACATGGTGGCAGTAGGCTATAGGACAGAATTATAGCGACAACATCACGGAGATCTTCAAGACTTGAGAGACGATCTCCAAGCTCACACCACAGCCTGTTGGCTTCATGTTGTTTAAGTTTTTAGATAGATAATATTATAGCTCGGATTTATTTAGTGCTTTTTACCCAAAGTCACCTTTTACATAAAAGAAAATCAGAAGGAAATAAACATAGAAAAACTAAAACATATGTATAAAAAATATAGGCCTATATTAAATCTAGGGTAATTTTTTTTATTGTATTCAAAAGTCATGTCATACAAGACAATACAAAACAGACATTACAGTACAGAACAACACGAACACAAACGGAAAATTATCAATAGGCTACATCAATTCAAAATCATAGCCAATTCTAAATCACATTAGCCAATATTGACCCTGATTTGAATTTTATTGGCAGAATGTACTGTTTGGCTTTGATAGAATAGACATTGGCTATTTATAATTCATTTAATAATCATTCTCACCCATAAGTCTAAATGTAACCCATCATTTGTTATTAAGATTGAAGCCAAACTGTAGGCCTACATTCACACAATTCGTGACTCAAAAATAAGAAGGCTGAAAAAACTATTCTTTTGTGTTCATATTTTAATCTAGGATTAAAATAAAACGGCTATAGGAATAATAATGACGTCATGATTATTTCGTCTTACCTTTATTCTGAAATCCACCCGAAGCGGAAACACATCTACGTACATCCGGTTCACGGCATTACAAGCAGATCTTCTCCAGTCTTCTCCACTGCAGCACGAGACATTTTAATCTGTTTAAATTAAAGAGAATTAATTAATTCATCCCAACATGTCTGGAAGAGACGGTGAGTTGAATTAATCACGTCATGAATTCATCCTCTGATCAAATGGTTTTGATAGGAAGTCACGAGACGATAAAATGTAACCTAGCATCATATGTTGCTAACCTGTTAGCTCATCATGTTAGCTGCATGTTATCTTTGCTTTTAATTAGTATTCATGTGATTAATTAATATTCATGTCATCAGTGCTTTTAATTAGGACCAAATGGACGGTCTATTTGGTTCCATTTGAGTTAAATTAACATCTTACAATATAAATTTGGGTTCCTGAGATGGTAATACCATAAAATGGGGGTCCGTAGTGAAACTGGGGCTCCTTGACATTATAATGGTTGAGAATCACTGATAACATTTTTCTCTTCCTTGGCATATCTTTTCAAATGGGGGTCCGTGGGCTGATAAGTGTCAATTTGGGGGGTCCCTGACATGAAACGGTTTGAGAAGCACAGACATAGACATCAGAAAACAGAGCAAATGCACTGAGGCTGATGCCAGTTTCCATGTCAAGGACCCTCAAATGGACACTTATCAGCCCCAGGGACCCCCATTAGAGAAGAATTTCACGGCTTAGCTGTGATTTTCAACCATTTATTTTTATTTTATTTCATTTTATTTCAAGGACTCCCAGTTTGACATGCAATAGGTCTCCGGACCCCACTTACCACTGCTGTATGCAACACTGCAGTGCGTATACGGCGTATACACGTGCGCGTGCATGGACGCGCATACAGCCCTTTGTTAGCCTTCTGGTTGGTCCCTGACTGACCAACCAGCAGGCTCTATCTGCCTTGTCCCGCCCTGCTTCCGCCTTTTTATGTTGAATTTGCTAAAACGTATTTTTTGGTGAGTCACTATACTGCCACTGAGCAGCTTCCTTTTTACAGAAACGAAGTTTGAAATTAGAATTGAACACACAGAATAACAATACAAAGCAACTGAATTACAATGGTAGTGGATGGAGTGTCCCACCGAATGTCCCACCAAGACACAGCAACCAATGGGTGCGAAGAGGTGTGGGACAGCGTGCGGGACTTGACAAAGACGACAACTAAATACATATTCTACATTAGTTGACCATTATAGATCTTTAACTAAACCAAATGGACCCCTACGGGTCCATTTGGTTTCATCTTACGCTAGTTAAATTATTGTTGAACACCTCAAAGTCTGCACAATCAGAGAATGTGGAAGAATTATTATTTTGATCAACGTTTTGGCTGTTATCTCTCCTATGGCACCAACATCAATAGGCATGGGCGATATGAGATTTCTGGCCGATATCGATATCCAATATATTGAATTGCTGTTATGGCTGATAACGATAAAAATCCCTACAATACAGCATGAAATTGTGGATAAAATGGTTGGTTGGGGTTCCAGTGGGTCCCCAGCAAAACATCGTTAATAATACAGACTAATTTTAAACACCTTTATCCATTTAAACAGATCTACAAGCTCACAGTGTGCCATGCTGCGAGTGAGCTTGTACATCTGCTACTTAAGATATCGTAAATGTTGAATAAAAAAAACTCTTCTGTGTGGTACAAAACCTTTCCAGAGGGTGGTCCCTGACCAAAGACATATCAATTTGGTGGTCCTTGAAAAAAGCTTGTGAGCCACTGGTCTGTCTTGTCTAACTTGTCTAACCTGTCTGACATGTCATTAATATGCAGGTTTATTATGTTAATATTATCAATAGTTTTCACCCATTATGGACGGGAACACATTTTTGTGCAGTCCCAGGGCTGGAAATGAACTTGTTTACCTGCTAGCACCGGTGCTACCAGTTTAAAATGTTAGGAGCAACAGAAATAATTCAGGAGGACCACCAAAATGGAAGGAGCACCGATGATTTTAAATGAATAAAAACAAAACGATATAACATGAAAACTTGAAAAGGTCACATTTCGTGGTTATAAAAAAATTGGTTTATGATGGTGTATATGCCATTACATTGCAAAGAGCCTACTCACTTCAAATGCACACTGATCAGGCTGTTGTGTTGGCATATACATTTCTTAAGAATATTTACAACCGTTTTGAAACTCATTTGCATATTCACGTTTCATTATGTTAATAATATCCATATGTTTCGTTAATATTCACGTTTATTATGTTAATATCATTGTCTCTAGGTGGTAAAAAGAAGCCCCTCAAGGCCCCCAAGAAACAGAACAAAGATGTAGACGAGGTGAGATCATTATCATCATCATCATAAACTCCCTGTTGCACTTAGCAGACAATTGGACTCGAGTCATGATGACTCGACTTGACTCGGACCCGAGTCATATTTTTGACGACTTGCGACTTGATCGGACATAAGGACAAAAACTTGAGACTCGACTTGACTTGGAAGACAATGACTCTCGACTCGACTTGAGACACGCTGACTCGGACGACTTGCCGCTACGCCACTCACCAAAGCAGTCGTGAACGCCACGCTAGGTTCACACTTTTATTGATTGATTGATTTGATTGATTGGAGACAGGCATGTAAGCGAGAGCACAAGCACCAGACACACACACACAGCATGAATGGCTACTGCTGCACCCCAGCCTGATGCAGCCACTGCCAGTTCTGCTGCTACAGTTCCGTGCAGTTTGCATATAAAAACTTCCACTCCGATGGTAAACAGA
This sequence comes from Nannobrachium achirus, assembly GCF_963921795.1. Classification (NCBI taxonomy): domain Eukaryota; kingdom Metazoa; phylum Chordata; class Actinopteri; order Myctophiformes; family Myctophidae; genus Nannobrachium; species Nannobrachium achirus. The sequence goes on along the minus strand of NC_137815.1, from coordinate 18,588,016 downwards.
GGAACACTCATTGCAAGATATGCAACGCTAAAATCAAAGACAAAGAGGGAACGACATCAAACTTTATCCGCCACTTGAAGACTGCGCATGAAGACAAGTAAAACCAAACATAAGAAGATAACATTAGAACTAAGTGTGTGTGCGCGTGTGCATGTGTGTGTTGGTGATATACTGTCGGTCGATCGTGTTTTGAACATTAATAAGACAACAATGTCACTCACCACTGTCACGAACGTTGATCTGTGACTGCATAAATAATTATCCAATTATCCATCATGGTAGCAAGCCTCCGTCTTCCAACACTTTCTCACTTTTCATAACATACATCCCATCCAGTCGTCAGCAGGGTTAAGAACTTCACTAAATAACTCCCACGCAAAAGCTTTATTCCTTTTCATTTAGCCTCCGACAAGTTTTCCACTCCACTGTTATTCTTGGGAGCTTTTCGCATGGCCCGTAATGTTACACAGACAAATGTGACCGACCAGAAATGTGTTGCCAGCCTGTGGTGGTTGCGTAGTCATTCTATAGTTTACGACGGGTAACGACATTTGGTGTAACTTGGGGTTACTTGCGGTCATGAATGGGACCCCATGCCAGCAAAACAAATGATACACGTGTTGTGGAGTAGGCAGCTAAATTTGTGCCTGATGAGAAATGACTTTAAAATACAGTACTAGTAGTACAAAACAAAGCATGCACGTTAAGATTATTGTGTCTTGTTTGTTTTTGTTTTTAAAGCAATAGGCCTGTAGCAGTTTTGTAGTCTATTTTTTTTTGGAGCTGTGTGAAACACAGGCTCCCTATACGTGGCTGTGTGGGTCTGTCTGTCTGTGTGTGTGTCTGTGTGTGTGTGTGTGTGTATGTAGCCTGACTTCGGCGCGTAACTAGTGCCGCACCATTTACGCCACTCGCGCAATATATACATCAAAATGTGCGGCTCGGCCGGGAATGGTGTTCTATTACCTTTCGTTCCGATCCGCCTTACCATGCCGACGTAATCGGCAAAAAACGACGCTTAATTGTCCCCATTGACTTATAATGGGACAATGCAAGAAATCACTTTCAAGTATTTTTCTCTCGTAAACCATAGGAGCTACAGTTTCAAACCTCGGAGAGGAGATTCATAATGATTTTAAGAATGAATCGAAAAATAATTACATTACTCGGCCTCATGGTGGCGCTATAACGGCCCACTTTACGTTTTGCCCCGTAACTCTTGAACCGTGGATCGGAAAATTAAAATTATTTTTTCCCTGGATTCCTTGGATCAAGACGCATCTCCCCATATAGGCCACGCCCATTTGCGCCAGGATAGATTTCCCGCCATCTTGAATTTTCTCCAAAACAAACTTTTTGCTCCTTTTCCTACATATTTTCTTCAAATGTCACAAAAATCGGTATACATGATCTACACACACACACACACACACACACAGCTCCACTTCACACGGGTGTGATTTTTTCAGAGGATATACCAGCCAGGGGTCTAAATTGACCCTTACAGGTCTGTACTGACAGTGTACAACCAAATCCATTTGGTTCTAGGGGAGAGAGACCTCGGAATTTAAAAGTTTGAGAACCTCTGCCATGATAGAGTATTATGGTCAGAGGGTAGGCTTAGTGTTAGGCTACTGTTTTTTTCCTACTGAATGTTAATTACTTAATAGTTATGGTCACAGAGGTATCATTTACTCAACTTGACAACCTTGTGACTTGACTTGACTTGACAACCTTGTGACTCGACTCGACGCGACTCGACGCGACATGACAACCTTGTGACTCGACTCGACTTGACTTGACAACCTTGTGACTCGACTTGACTTGACTTGCCCACAACAGAACAACTTGAGACTTGCTTGAGACTTGGACCAGATGACTTGTGACTCGACTTGGACTCGGATCAGAGGGACTTGTACAATTGTCTGGCACTTAGTGCTACGTTGGTTTAAAGACAAACATTCAGAGGGCTCTATTTTCATCCCCTTACCTTATATCGCTGGGACCTAAATTTATATGAAATAATATTAAGAGTGTACACATGGAATGGTTCCATTTGTACTCAGAGTTAAGCCCTTTGCACACAGGCGCGTTTAACCGCACGGATAAAACGGACAATATAATTTTTTGAAAAGAAAACAATGATTCTCTATGACCTCATGCACACCGGCTCCGAATTTGCCGTGCGACGAGTGGCTGCCGCCGTGCGTTTTTTTCTTGATCGAACCCAGTTCGATTTGTGCGTCTTGTCGCATGCGGTAAAAAAACTCATCACTCCTTTTATGACTCCTTTTTGGATCCGCAGCGCCGATTCCGCACAGCCTTGCACACCAAATCCAATGCGTTTTATTCATGCCGCAAACGAAAAAAACGCAACTGTCCTGTGTGCAAAGGGCTTTACAGACCCATAAGGGTCCATTTGGTTCCTAACTATTTAACATTTAGCTGGGGACCCCCTGGAACGCCCTCAGGGTTTTTGGCTATTCCAAAAATAGCTGATCTACAAGCAGTCCGACCGTCTGTTTGGGGTTTGCACATCTGATATTTTGAAAGACTCGCTGTTTTAAATATTTTTAACAACACTGTGTGTGTGTGTGTGTGTGTACTGTGTGTGTACTGTGTGTGTAGGAGGATCAGGCTTTCAAGCAGAAGCAGAAAGAGGACCAGAAAGCCATGGAAGCGTTGAAGACCAAAGCAGCAGGAAAAGGACCTCTGAGTGAGTCTACGTTATACTGTATACCTTCTATACAAACACCTCCATGTTCTAATGGATATTTTTGAACAGATAATTTCATATAATGGGGTGTGAGCTTCTCTACACATAACTTGTACACATTAGAACACATTACCCCAGGCCAAACATCCACTTGTTCTAGACAATTTACAGACTCACTCCCTAGCTTCCATTAGAACTACAGACTCACTCCCTAGCTTCCATTACAACTACAGACTCATTCCCTAGCTTCCATTAGAACTACAGACTCACTCCCTAGCTTCCATTACAACTACAGACTCATTCCCTAGCTTCCATTAGAACTACAGACTCACTCCCTAGCTTCCATTACAACTACAGACTCACTCCCTAGCTTCCATTAGAACTACAGACTCACTCCCTAGCTTCCATTACAACTACAGACTCACTCCCTAGCTTCCATTAGAACTACAGACTCACTCCATAGCTTCCATTAGAACTACAGACTCACCCCCTAGCTTCCATTAGAACTACAGACTCCTAGCTTCCACCGTGGACTGAAGACTCACCTCTTCAGACTCCACCTGAACCCATAGCACTACTGTAACACTCGCCTTCCCTCGATGACCATACATGAAGCTAGATAGCATTTTTAGGTTTTAGAAAGGTGTTTTACTGCTTAGGTGCTGGTCTACCTATGTTATTGTTTTTTTCTAGATTGATATTCCTTTGCATTTGTTGTATTGTTGTTGATGTACTGACATATTATCTTGCTCATTATTTTGATGAATGACCTGCTTATTGTAAGTCGCTTTGGATTAAAAGCGTCTGCTAAATGCCTAAACTGTAAACACATAAACATTACAACTTTGTTCTCTCTCTCTTTTTCTCTTTGTTTAATTTATTTCGTGTCCAGCGTCAGGGGGAATCAAGAAATCCGGCAAGAAATGAGGATGAAGATGAAGATGATGCTCACGTTGCTCCAGAGTTCCTTTTGCCCCTGGTTTCTGCCCCCATGATGCCCACGTTCTGCCCACTTGTGATGCCCACACGGTGCCCACATGATGAGTTTGGTTGATTCTATACCACATGGATACTTTAACACAGGATAGATACTTAATATCGCCTGGGAAAGAATGATTTAATTGAGACATTTAAGTTTAACGACTCCCACACTGAATCTGTCCCAACTTATTAATTGGTGTCCTACGGACAGTGTTTGTCAAACCTTCTTTTTACATTTCAGGATCTCCCCTTAACTCTACAAATGGAACCAAATAGAGCCGTTAGGGTTCATTTGGTTCCATTTGTAACTGTTATATATACATTTAATCATCTATAATATATTTAAAGCTCCATATTAACAACACATACAGTTCTGTTGTATTCATCTGAATCTATATTTAAAGCTCTATTGGATTCAAACCTGAACCAACCACCAGGGGGTGTTGTTGTTCAAATTTGTTTTTGTTATTGTGAAGCACATAAGGTATCAATAAAAATACTTTTTTTTTTCTAGTTACTGCGTGCCATTATCATTTTTTTTTTTAACCTGTAAAAGTGTGGGAAATAAATTGTGTTGTGTGTATCTATTAGTGCTGTGGTGTAGCTGAAAAAAAGCAGATCTGCAAGCTCACAACGTGTCAGGAAGCGTTACAGATGAAGTAACGGGACTGTTGGGGATGGAGGGGTTCCACCGGCCACGCCTCGAGCCGAAGTGTTTTGACCCGTTCAATACGAGGAGAAGCTTATGTAATCATAGCCTTGACATCACTGGCGAGGAGACCTATTCTCCTTTCATGCATGCAACACACTCCACCCAGCTTTACCAGATGGATTAAAGAAACTTTGTATTTTCTGAAACTAGAGAAAATCTAATTTACACTTAAAGGGTCTGCTCAAAACCTCAAGGAGATTTCGACCCCCTTCCTTGACTATTACGAGAGCTTACAGTTCACCCTTTGTTAGCCTTCTGATTGGTCCCTGACTGACCAACCAGCAGGCTCTTTCTACCCTGGTTCCACATTTTTTATGTTGAATATGCTAAAACATAATTTTAGGAGAAATAGAAACATTTAAAAACCTACTGAGTCACTATACTGCCACTGAACAGCTCCATTTTACTGAAACCAAGCTTGAAATTAGAATTGGAACACAGAATAACAATACGAAGCAACTGAATTAAAATGGTAGTGGATGGAGTGTCCCACCAAGACACAGCAACCAATGGGTGTGAAGAGGCGCGGGACACCGGGTGAGTTAATGCTTGATGAGGAGGCCTGGGTGGATGAGCGCTAGGCCAGTCCCCCTCCCTTCCCTTCCCTCTTTTTTCCTCCCCCATTTTTCCTCTTTATTTTACTCAGACATCTCTGCTTCTTTTTCTCATTATTAGCATTATTTTTAATTGAATTAAAAAGAAACCAAGCATATATCCAATCCACTTTATTTATAAAGCACATTTTACAACTGAGGGTTACAAATTGCTGCACAAAAAATCGTAAGCAAAAATACGCTGTATGGAAACACGCTAAAAACACAGAAGAACAACAAAAAACACAAATTAAAACAAACCGTGAAAGGAAACATCAAGACCACAGCAACTCTCAGGCGGGATTCAAAGCCAAGGTATAAAGATGGGACTTAAGATGTGATTTAAAAGAGTGGTAAACCTACTGTAAAGCAAGACCATTATTCATACTTTGATACATTTTATTTTGTCATTTTATGTCTTGTTTTGTATGTTTGTGACAAAACAAACTGTTAAAGCTGGATTAAAGTGTTTTTAATTCCAGGTTTAAATTAAAAATGTACAATTAAGGCATTTATCAGAATTTAATCCAGACCGATTTACAATAAGCAGGTGAAAAAAAAAAGAAAAAAATCCAGGCTAAACTCACTGGAGAAAAATGTTTTTAATTCCAGGTTTAAATAAAGTGTTTTTAATTCCAGGTTTAAATAAAGTGTTTTTATTACAGGGTTTCTCGGTTAATGCAGGCTGGACCACTGCTCCACAGGAGAAAATAACAGTTTTCAAACCCATTTAGACCTGAAGCAGATTCTTACTTATCTTAGCCGGGACCCACAAGGCCAAAAGCTCAAGGAATAGGGTGGGACCTGTGATTTTCTGCCGTACTTTTTATTTCTGTTTTATTTATTAGTTTGGTCATTAAGGTCCACAGAATGAGAGGCCTGCTCTGCCGGAAACACAGTGAAAAAAAGTTATGGTCATTTGTATATTCACTGTCCCATTGACTCCACTAGAAATATTTAAAAGAATTAAAAGAAATCTGCGTTAAGTAGCAAGTGAGGGGTCAAACTAGGGGTTCTTTATGATTCTGAATCCACTGCAAGCATTTGTTTTGCATGAAAAACATTCCTTTTAACTTTCAGCAGCCCAAAACTGTGAAAAGTGGAAAAAAAAAGTGATGACTCATCACTTTTCACTGGTTTGGGGGGCCGAAATGTAGCCCAAGGAATGTTTTTCATGCAAAACAAATGCTTGCAATGGATTCAGAATCATGCAGAACCCCTAGTTAGACCCCTCACATGCTAATTAAAGCAGACTTTTTTTCATTTCTTTTTTTTTTTCAATATTTCTAGTGGAGTCAATGGGACAGTGAATATACAAATGGCCAAAACTTTTTTTCGCGATGTTTCCAGCAGAGCAGGCCTCTCATTCTGTGGACCTTAATGACCAAACTAATAGATAAAACAGAAATAAAAAGTACAGCAGAAAATCACAGGTCCCCTCCCATTTTGGTGACTGGGTCCCCGGCTATCTTGTTTCTAAAGGATTTCTAAATCCTAATAGTTTTCTCGAACACTTTAATGTTGTTATAATATCAGTGGTTCTCAAAACCTTTTCATGTCAAGGACCCCCAAAATTATATGTATTTGGCCGCGGACCCCCATCTAAAAATATGATGTATCAGGGACCTGGCCCCGCAGAAGCAAAGATTTGAATGAAACCTGTTCGCTTTAAACCAAGGGTCTTCAACAGGGGGTCCGGGAGCGCTAGGGGGTCCTCGGCCGCTAGGGGGTCCTCAGAGTTACTACAGGGTGTCCTCCAAATCTTTGTGTGATAGAAACCTTTTTTTCTCGTTTTTTATATGCATGCACTTGAACCCTAGTGTCCATATTCAGAGAAGTTTGGCCAAAACTAGCAGATCTACAAGCTCACAACGCATCGCTCTGCGAGGCGTTGTGATATTCTTTTTCTAATATTTTTATCCCACGTTTTTTCCAACCCATTTTCTCACCCAGTGCCAACTACCTAACCTTTTGTTCTGGTTTCCGCTCTCCCCCTGCCACGCCAGGGGAATTGGGGAGCACCTGGCTGGCTAGGGGGAGGAGTCTAGTGGTTTTTCTGGAAAATGTGATTGTTAGAGGCATTTTGGGGTAAAAGTTGGGAACTAGTCTATTTAACACAATTCAAGGGTGCTGAATCTGAAAAAAAAATGGTTCCCAAGCAAAAATTTGAGTTTTTGACGTTCTAATTTGTATAACAAAATAGCTGCCGAATTGTCAATTTTAAACTATTTCTTCAAGAGATATTTCACTTTCAAAAAACCCTTAGTAATTTTAACGTCTAATCAAGCTTTTGGGAACACCCAGGACAGTTTTTGAGTTGTTTGATTCAGTTTAGATTTAGATATTTGATATTCATTTTATCAGACACGCCCCCTTCCTATACAAATCCATTGTAACTTCAAACTCCATTCTAACCATGATTGATTTAATGAAAACACCCGTCCTTTTTTCTGGTGACTCCTGACATCCTCCTAATACGTGAGCAGGTTGTGTTTTGTCAATAACATTTTTCATTTATTTTTAATAATTTCTTAATTGTATTTAATTTTTTTCATTTTCCCAAATAATTATAAAAAATAAACTAAAAAGGTTATCGAAAGAACACTGTCTGTTGGTATATTAGAATGGCAGCAGGAGTCACCAGAAAAAAGGATGGGTGTTTTAATTGAATCTATCATGGTTAAAATGTTTTATTTTTTATTTAAAAGGGATATTTCACTTAAATACAAATACATTTTAACCATGATAGATTCAATGAAAACACCCATCCTTTTTTCTGGTGACTCCTGATGCCCTTCTAAAGGCCCATTCCCACTGGGCCAGATAACAGATATCTGGAGATATTTCTCCAGATATTTTTCCATGCAAAGTGGATGGTAGCTACAGATAAAAAAAAAGTCTACCACAGATATTTGCCACAGATACTTTTATCTGTGGCAAATATTTTTTTTATCTGTAGCTACCATCCACTTTGCATGGAAAAATATCTGGAGAAATATCTCCAGATATCTGTTATCTGGCCCAGTGGGAATGGGCCTTTATACACGAACAGGCAATGTTTTTTCGATAACTTTTTTAGTTTCTTTTTAATAATTATATGGGAAAATGAAAAATAAATAAATACAAAACATTTTTTTTTTAAATAAATTAAAGGAGTTATCGAAAGAACAAGACCTGCTCATGTATTAGGAGGGCGTCAGGAGTCACCAGAAAAAAGGATGGGTATTTCATTAAATCTATCATGGTTAGAATGGAGTTTGAAGTTACAATGGGTTTGTATAGGAAGGGGATGTGTCTGATAAAAATGAATATGAAATATCTAAATCTAAACTGATTCAAGCACCTCAAAAACTGTCCTGGGTGTTCACAAAAGCCTGATTATATGATAAAATGATGAAAAGTTTTTTGAAAGAGAAATATTGCTTGAATAAATAGTTGAAAATGTACAATTCAGCAGCCACTTTGTTATGCAAATTAGAAGGTTAAAAACTCAAAATTTTGATTGGGAACCAGGTTTTTCAGATTCGGCACCCTTTAATTATGTAAAATAGCCTGGTTCCCCACTTTTACCCCCAAATGCCTCTAACCTGCTTATAGAAGGCCTTTTTTCAGAATTTCCGCCTGACTGTATAGAAACCAGGACTACTGCATGTTTTTGTGAGGGCATCTACCCTAGGAGACACGGGGAGAACATGCAAACTCCACACAGAAAGGCCCTATCGCCAACCCCACCTAGGGTGTGGGCGCTGATGATGCGGAGGGAGGAACAAGCTTCCCCCGGTGGGAATCGAACCCAGGACCTTCTAGCTGTGAGGCGAAGCGCTAACCACTGCGCCACCGTGCGTTGTGAGTTTGATTGATTGAAAACTTTATTCGAAGTTTGCATAGAAAAAGGTACAGTTCACTGGTACAAGGTCAACTAAAAGGAGATCCTAGAAAAGACTAAGCTTATTTCCATAGGAAACCATTGGAAGTATCTCATACCAGTAAGGCTCCCTAATCGGGAGATAAGCGACCGTAGGTCACTTATCTCCACAAATAGGGCAAAAATGTGTTTTGCCAAAATCTTCCTGATCCATGTTGATGACATGAGTGTAGACATACTGTGTAGTGATTTTCGTGATTTTAGGGCAAAATCTGTAGGAGCAGTGTCCAAAAATGTGTTTTTAAAAATCGGCCTGGAGGTGGCGCTATATGGGACAGATTCATGTTGATGGGATGAGTGTAGACATACTGTGTACCGATTTGCGTGATTTTAGGGCGAAAATTGTAGGAGCAGTGTCCAAAAATGTGTTTTGCAAGAATCGGCCTCATGGTGGCGCTAGAAGAGGGCCATGTGAGAAATGAGGGGTGGGGTCTCCGCGCCGGCAAGGCGGACGAATAGGTACCGGCCCCGGCTGTCCCGGTCGCTCCTAGCCGGATTTACGGCATTTTATGTGAGCTGCAGTGTAGGGGGTCCTCCACTGGGGGCGCCACCACTTTTGCATCCGTTCTGGAGCACCAGGAGTCGGTGGTCCCCGGGAATTCCCCGTGAGCAGCCCCGTTGGGGTGTTCATTTGGTCATGTTTGCGCATTTGGTCATTTTTTACATCTGGGGGTCCCCCAGGGACCTGGGTCCCTGGAGCTCCGGGGGTCCTTGGAGGTTGTAGTTTGGCAGCCAAGGAACGTGTGTGCAAAATTTGGCATGGATCGGGGCAACGGTTGCGGAGATATAAGCAGGGAAAAAGTGTGACGTGTGAGGTGTGACAGACAGACGGAGGGACTGACTGACTTACACTTTGTGGTGGTTTTGATAGTAAAGTGCGACCTACGGTCGCAATAACATTGAATTACAGACGGATAGAACACGGATAGTAAAAAAAAAAAAAAAGTAAATAAAAATAAAATAAACAGTGCAAAAAATATATACAGTAGGTAAATACAAGCTGGTAGATCTACTATTGTTGGCAAAGAGCTTTGGTGTAGAGGGGGAAAAGAGCAGACTAAGTACAGAGTGAAAGGTCAAGTTTATTAAGTATTGATGGTTCAAGTGGTTAAATGTCTGAACACATAATTGACATGAATCCAAAATACACTGATGATCAAACAATGAAACTATATGGAATCTATGAACAGGTTGTGGGGGTCCCTGCTTCATCTCTCTCTCAACTAAGGGGTCCTTGGCCTGAAAACGTTGAAGACCCCTGCTTTAAACAATATATATATATATTTTTATTATTATTATTTTAAATAACAGATCTACAAGCTCGCAGCACATGCGATTCAAGAGTTATGGGCCAAACCGTGAAGTGGGCTGTTAAAGCGCCACCGTGAGGCTAATTTGAAAGATTTTGTGTGTGCAGTTTCAATCCAATAGGCTCTATGCATATACTCCATTTTGTTCTACTTCCGGGTGTCTTTCGACTTCCTTCACAGGTTTTACCGATGATACTAATGAAGGGTCTGTTCCATTCTGCTCAAACAGAGTCAGGGTGCTGATATTGTGCATGTTGGCTCACTGGAAACACTCTGCTACACCAGTGGGTCTCAAAGTGTTCTTGAGTGGGTTCCAAATGTCCCCATACAGGTGTGTAACTCTGAGAGTGTACAAATGGAAGAAAATGGACCCGCAAGGGTCCATTTGATTCCATTTGTATAGAGTTATGGGGGTCCTTGAAATTAAAGAACCACTGTACAATAAATCAAACAGACCCTTCATTAGTATCATCAGTAACACCTGTGAAGGAAGTCGAAAGACACCCGGAAGTAGAACAAAATGGCGTATATGCATAGAGCCTATTGGTCCAAATGAACTGTTCACAGACAGACAGACAGATGGACTCACAGGAGTGAAAACATAATCCCTCGCCTTTGTCCCTTCTGGCCTGCTGGTGGGAATAATTGTATTAGTACTAAATGCGACTGTCAGGTCGCAGTTACTATCAAAACCTCCACCGGCTGTCAGTCTGTCCGTCACGTCACACTTTTGTCCTGTAGGCCATAGGCTAGTGGGGTTGATAGCAATAGATTCTGGTGGCAAATTCTAATGATGATTTTTATGTTCCCACATGCCCATGGTATCATTTAAGCCCTGGTAGCATAACCAACCTTGTAGCTTTCTACCTGTTACCACCACTTTTATATGAGAAATAACCCAGATTCTCGTTTTTGTTATTAATTTCCATATAGTATCCTTATAATGCAATTGAATATGTCAAATCATGCCTGGAATTGATGGGTACTGAGTTATAAAACATTGTAATGCAGAAGAATATTACTTAGAAATGCAAAAAGTTAGTATACAGAGAAATTATTCAAAACAATAGGTGAAACTTCATACATTTTCGTTTTTTTGAAGGTTACAAAATGTGCTATATTTTCCTAAATATTTAACATAGAGACTTGCATTTAGCATTAAATTGTGCACTTAAGACTCCATAATGTTGTGAAATATAACTATTAAACAGAAGAGTTTGAGCTTAGGTAATTATGACATGAGAAATATATATAATTATAATGCAATTGAATATATTAAACTATGCCTGGAATTGATGGGGAGTGAATTGTAAAACATTGTAATGCTCAAAAATGGTACTTGGGAATATAAAATTAAGGCATACAAAAGTAATTATTCAAAAATTAGGTCAAATTTGTTTTTTTCTTTTGTCACAAAATGGGCTATATTTTACACAATATTATACCTAGAGACTTGCATTCAGCATGACAGTGTACCCTTAAGACTTCCTGATGTTGAAATATAACGATTACTATCCACAATTTTCCCCGGGGGTTTACTGGAGACTATCAGGACCAAACTTCCGGGTTTAACAGCAGACATACAAGCTCACGTCGCGCCGCAGATGCAACCCGTTGTGAGCTTGTAAATCGGCGGCGGAAGCTCGAAGCAGACGTCTGCGCAATGCACTATGGGGCGTTGGAAAATCGTGGATACAGTTTTGATCATAGGTAATTATGGCATGAGTGATCCCTCCTCCCGTAAAATCATATTATCCTGCAGAAAGTTAAAAGTTGCTGTTCACATGAACATATCATTAATAGCTCTCATGTTACTGATAGAAATTTATGTTAGCTGTTTGTTGAGCGTCTCACAGTCTGACCTAGTTCTGGGAGTGGGCGTGTCTGGGCCTGCTGTCTTTTGGTAACGAGGACCTGTATGCTTGCACTGACCCGGTGGTATGCCCGCTCCTTCTTGGAGACGGGTATAGCACTCAGCAGGGTGACACGCAGGGAACTAGTGTGTACCGATGCTTCTCTAACGGGTTGGGGAGCAGTGTACAGAGGCATGGTGGCAAGCTGCGCTGACCTGCTTTCACACTTCACAGGCTCAGGGGACCCTGTGGCACCCGGGCTCTGATCGCCTCCAGCTATGGGCTTGGCCCCTGAGAGGCGCAGGTGGTCAGATCTAGTTCCAGATCCCCTTCTACTATTGCGGCGTACAGGGACTGTTCCACACATGGTGCGAGACCCACAGTGCTGATCCCGGAACACTGTGATGTTCAGACTGTGATGCACTTTCTGCAGTCACTCACTGCTGGATAAGGGCTGGGCGGCTAACACACTGAAGGTGTATGTTGCCGCTATCTCTGCATGCAATTCTGGTGGAGCTGTATGTATCAAATTTGACCCTTTTTTAAAAATAATTTCTCTGTTTACTAACTTTTTGCATTTCTAAGTAATATTCTTCTCCATTAGAATGTTTTATAATTCAGTACCAATAAATTCCAGGCATGATTTGACACATTCAATTGCATTATAAGGATACTATATGGAAATGAATAAAAAATGAGAATTTTGGTTATTTCCATATAAAAGTGGTGGTAACGTATGAGCATGGATGTCCATACATGGAGATTCGGGCTATTTCTTTAGGCTAATACACACAAAGTGAAATGTAGGGACCGTTTGCACCGCTCAAAAAAAGGTTGTTTGGTCTCAACCTTTTCAAGCCAAGGACCCCTTAGCTGAGAGAGAGATGAAGCAGGGACCCCCACAACCTTTTCATAGATTCCTTATATTAATTTGTGTTTTCAGATATTTAACCACTTGAACCGTCAATACTTAATAAACTTGACCCTTCACTCTGCGCTGCGAGGTGTTGTGAGCTTGTAGATCTGCTATTTTTATAGTTCTCAGAATATGGACGCTAGGGTTTAAGAGGCTAATATAAAAAATCACACCCAATGTGAAGTGAGCGGTGGTCGTGCTTGCATAACATCTTCAGACTAGGATTTAAGTCTAGGATGTACAGGCTATGCTAGACACACACATTTTGCTATGGCAAAACGCTGAGGAAAAAGGCTACAGACATACGACATGACATCACTAGACAAACATGATGCTACGCACACACATTTTACTATGGCAAAATGCTGAGGAAAAAGGCTACGGACACACACACATTTTGCTATGGCAAAACGCTGAGGAAAAAGGCAACAGACATACGACATATGACATCACTAGACAAACATGATGCTACGCACACACATTTTACTATGGCAAAACGCTGAGGAAAAAGGCTACGGACACACGCACAGCCACTTATAGGAGCGGTTTGCACCGCTCAAAAAAAGGAGAAAAAGGTTTCTATCACACCCGAACCCCCTGTGGTAGATTGAGTGGCTGAGATGAGCAGAGGGTGGCCTCCACTCCTGAACCTAAGTTGTTAACACAACTTACATTTGTGTTATTGCTGCATGTCATTCATTTCCACTCAACAACAAGGTTCAAGGTCGTACTTTATTGTTACATCTTTTGTACAAAAAAAGGGAACAAAAAAGAGCATTGTCAAATCAAATGTACTGTAGGCCTGCATGTGCACATATGGTATATATATAAAAAAAAAACAGCAGCATTCAGCTTCACAGTATATTCTATATACAGCAGATTAGGAAGGTGCATTTCAAGCATAATAGTGGAAAAAGGTTTGAATGATGTCCCATTTCTTTCCCTTTGCCCTGTGGTTCGCTTCAGTTCTTGACAGTTCCTTCATGTACGGGGAAAGAAGCTTTTCCAGTAGCTTTGAGACTGCGTACTCCTAGAGTGGTTCTAGGAGGCTTCCTGTTGGATGGGGGAGTGGTCTCTGGATGGGGGAGTGGACTGTTTCATCATGGTTCTCTCTCTTCCTCTCTCATGACCCTTTTCCTTGTCTTTCACTGTCACTCAACCATCACTAAAAAAGAAAAACTTGCACCTGTGCGAGAAGTCACTTGGCATGGCCCATACATAAACATACATACAGTATCTCCTTGTATGGGCCGTTCTGTCCATGACATCGGTCTCTGGTGAAGTTAGTCGACACGCGTGCATATCTCCTTGTATGGGCGTTAGTTATCTCCACATGGAGTTCCGTGCATGAGACGTACTGTAGGAGCGCTTAGCACCGCTCAAAAAGATCTCTGTTCAAATGACTCAGCAGCTCTCTCTCTCTCTCTCTCTCATTGAATAAATAGATTAAAAAAGAAGGAAAAAAAAACAGCAAGCTTGAACACAGCCCTGGGGTTTACAGAGTAAAACCGGGGCGTCATTGGAGAGGGAAGGAGAACATAATAACCAATTCAAATTGTTACAATAGTTCTGATTGAACTGGAGCCCCTATTTTTATAATTGAAATTATACATTTTGTTCAAATATGTAAAATGTTTTTGTACATTTTGTATTTTATATATATTTTAAAATAAATATTGAAAATAGAAATACACCCCACAAAAAGTGAGAATAACAGATCTACAAGCTTGAAATTTAACTTGTTTTACTTGATCAACTGTTTTCCCTTTTTATTTCATTATTATTTGATTATTACTATTCTTTTTTTAACCCATTTTGTTTTTTAGCTTTTTTTAAGCCATTTGACAGTAGGGGGCACTGCCTCAGAGGATATGGCTGTTTGGGCTCCTTGGTAACGATGAGAACCCCTCTCTGCTCCATCCACCTCCGCCATACAAAACCTTTTCTTTCTTTTAAAAGACTTCCCTTCGGCACCGTAAGGCGGTGCTTAATCCACCTCCTCCATGCGAGAGGCGTACTCGTCGTCGCCCTCTAGTGGCGTGGCGACGGCCTGCTCTTCCTCCATCACCTCGTCGTCCTCGGTGAGGTTCAGTCCCAGGCGGATCATCCGGTGGATTCTCTCCGAGTAGCTCTGCGGGTCGTCCAGGGTGAACCCGGAGGACAGCAGCGCCGTCTCAAACAGCATGTTGACCATGTCCTTCAGCGTCTTGTCGTTGTCGCCGTCCTGCTCCACCTTCCTCCGCAGGGCCTCCAGGATGGGGTGGTCGGGGTTGACCTCTAGGTGGCGCTTGGCCGACATGTAGTTCATGGTGTTGTTGTCGCGCAGCGTCTCCGCCTTCACGATGCGCTCCATGTTGGCGGTCCAGCCGTGCGCTCCCGTCACGATGCAGCAGGGCGAGGCCACCAGCCGGTTGGAGACACTCACCTTCTCCACCTTCTTGTCCAGGATGGTCTTCATGGCGGCACAGAGCTTCTGGAACCTGCTCTGGTCCTCCTCGCGCTTCTTCTTCTCCTCCTCGTCCTCGGGCAGCTCCAGCCCCTCCTTGGTGACCGAGACCATCGTCTTGCCGTCAAAGTCCTTGAGCTGTCCCACACAGTACTCGTCCATGGGCTCCGTCATGTACACCACCTCGTAGCCTCGCTTGCGCACACGCTCCACGAACGCAGAGTGGGAGACCTGGTCCTTGCTCTCGCCGGTGATGTAATAGATGGACTTCTGGTTGTCCTTCATGCGGGAGACGTAGTCCTGGAGGGAGGTCATGTCCTCGCCCGACTGGGAGGTGTGGTAGCGGAGGAGCTCGGACAGCTTCTTGCGGTTCTGAGAGTCCATGTGGATTCCCAGCTTCAGGTTCTTGGAGAAGGCTTCGTAGAACTTCTTGTAGTTCTCTTTGTCCTCAGCCAGCTCGGCGAAGAGCTCCAAGCACTTCTTGACGATGTTCTTGCGGATGACCTTGACAATCTTGTTCTGCTGCAGCATCTCTCTGGAGATGTTGAGCGGCAGGTCTTCGGAGTCCACCACGCCGCGCACAAAGTTCAGGTACTCTGGGATGATCTCCTCGCAGTTGTCCATGATGAACACCCTCCTGACGTACAGCTTGATGTTCTTCTTCTTCTTGTTCTCGAAGAGGTCGAACGGCGCGCGGCGGGGAATAAACACCAGGGCTCGGAACTCCAGCTGGCCTTCCACCGAGAAATGCTTGACGGCCAGGTGCTCCTCCCAGTCGTTGGTCAGGCTCTTGTAGAACTCTCCGTACTCCTCGTTGGTGATGTCGTCTTGCTTGCGGTTCCAGATGGGCTTGGTCTTGTTCAGCTCCTCCTGGTTGATGTACTTCTCCTTGATTTTCTTGGTCTTCTTCTTCTTGTCCTCGTCCTTGGAGTCGGCCTCCTCTTCGTCGTCAGTACCCACGTCCTCCACCAGCGGCTTGTCCTCCACTTCCTCCTTCTTCTGCCCTTCCTCCTCCACCCCCTCAGAGGGCTTTACCTCCTCCACCTCCATCACCTCCTCCACCTTCACCTCCTCCACCTCGGCCTCGTCGTCGCTGACCTCCTTGGTGCGCTCCTTCTCCACAAACAGGCTGATAGGGTAGCCGATGAACTGGGAGTGCTTCTTGACCACCTCCTTGATCCTCTTCTCCTCGGTGAACTCCGCCTGGTCCTCCTTGAGGTAAAGGACCACCTTGGTGCCGCGGCCGATGGGTTCGCCACCATCCAGCTTGACGGTGAAGGACCCCCCGGCGGTGGACTCCCAGGCGTACTGCTCGTCGTCGTTGTGCTTGGTCACCACCGTGACACGCTCGGCCACCAGGTACGCCGAGTAGAAGCCCACGCCGAACTGGCCGATCATGGAGACGTCGGCTCCGGCTTGCAGGGCCTCCATGAAGGCCTTGGTCCCGGAGCGGGCGATCACGCCCAGGTTGTTGATCAGGTCCGTCTTGGTCATGCCCACGCCGGTGTCGATCAGGGTCAGGGTGCGCGCTGCCGGGTCGGGGATGATGTCTATCTTCAGCTCCTTGCAGGCGTCCATCTTGGAGGCGTCCGTCAGGCTCTCATAGCGGATCTTGTCCAGAGCGTCCGAGGCATTGGAGATCAGCTCCCTGAGGAAGATCTCCTTGTTGGAGTAGAAGGTGTTGATGATGAGCGACATCAGCTGAGCGATCTCCGCCTGGAAGGAGAAGGTCTCCACCTCGGTGTCCTCGGGCTGAGCCGAGAAGCTCACAGCAGCCTCCTCTTCAGGCTGAGCCACAGACCCCTCTTGTTGCAGGTTAACCTCGGCCATCTTCAGCAATATCTGGAATAAAATGCCACTTATTAATAGTATAAATAAATATATGTAATGTTTGTTTGTCTGTGATGGATTAAAATTTTCTCAGATTAGATTCCTGTCTCTCCAAAGGTCAGCGCAGAAATGTCACAGTGGAAACCATTCGGGATGCTTTATATAAGCCTTTAGTCTGACGTCACACACAACACAGCATGTCGCCTAGCGATGCTGATTTATGACATCACACATACAACACAGCATGTAGCCTAGCGATGCTGATTTTGATGTTGATCTCCATATTTGGGCAAGAGCAAAGGAAATGTATGCTCCTGACACCCCCCCCATATGCCCATATACTCATAACATCAGGGATCTCCACTCCCCCATATACTCATAACATCAGGGATCTCCATATATGGGCATAAAAAGAAAATGGACAGACAGGATGATGGGGGATCGTCATCAATCTCCCGGAAGGAAGTCATTGATGTAGTGGCAAAGCGCAGAGGGTTGATGAGATCCGTCCAGAAATGTTGAAGGCTCTGGGTGTTGAGGGGCTGTCTTGGTTGATAGGTCTTTTCAGCATTGCATGGAAGTCTGGGACAGTGGCAGACTTTTCAAGAAGGGGGACCAGAGGGTGTGTGTTTAGTTTATACCAAGGTACTGGAAAGGAGGATCCGGCCGATAGTCGAAACTAAGATTCAAGAGGAACAATGTGGGTTCCGTCCTGGACGTGGAACAACTAACCAACTCTTTACTCTGACAGGGATCCTGGAGAGGGCCTGGGAGTATGACTATCCGGTTTACATGTGTTTAATGGATCTGGCGAAGGCATATGACCGGGTCCCCCGGGAGGTACTGTGGGAGGTGTTGCGGGAATAGTGAGGGGGACCTTGTTGAGGGCCATCCAATCTCTGTACAACCAACGCGTACAGAGTGTGTTCGGTACTAATTCGTTGTGACGAAATGGAGTTGAGTGTGGGTCATGCCCCAAAGTATAAGATCGCAGATACAAGCGGCTGAAATGAGTTTTCTCAGACGGGTGGCTGGTATCTCCCTTAGAGATAGGGTGAGAAGTTCAGTCACCCGAGAGAGACTTGAAGTAGAACCGCTGCTCCTTCACTTGGAAAGGAGCCAGCTTAAGATCCCGGGGCTGACCGAGGGTCAAATGGAGGGATTACATCTCCAAACTGGCCTGGGGACGCCTCAGGATCCCCCAGGAGGAAGTTGTTGCTCTGGAGAGGGAAGTTTGGAGCTCTCAGCTGGAGCTATACTGCCCCCGCGACCCGACTCCGGATAAGCGGTTAAGATGGATGGATGGATGGATAGACAAATACAGAGATGGTAAAATGGGTGCTCTAATGAATTGTATTATTATTATTTTTGCATTTTTATAGCGCTTTTATGAGTGCTCAAAGCGCTTTCTGGTTCATTCATTCATACATTGGGAGGTGAAACGGTGAACAGTCGATACCAGCGTCCTCACTTCCCACATTCACAAACCAACGGTGGCAAAAGCTGACACCGACCGACTCATTGGAGGCAATGTGGGGTTCAGTGTCTTGCCCAAGGACACTTCCACATGTGGACAGGAGGAGCCGGGATTCAAACCACCGACCCACGGATCATTGGACGACCTGCTCTACCTCCTGAGCCCCATGGCTGCCCCCAAACATGGGATTATGACGAGGGGTACAACGGGTAAAGCAAACATGGGATTATGACAAGGGGTACAACGGGTAAAGCAAACATGGGATTATGACAAGGGGTACAAAGGGTAATGCAGACATGGGATTATGACAATGGGTCAGGGCATACGAGCGGAGTGGAGCGCGATTGGTGCGGGGAGTGGAGCGAGCCGTCTTTTAGTTGAGCGTGAGCGAGCGACTTTTATAATGGGTCTGAGCGCCGACCCTCCTCCGCTCTGAGCCGATCCTGTTGGGGCGGCGCGCCGCATGTCGCATGTTTCCAACAAAACAGTGCAGAGTGAACAGCTCTCCAAGTCTCCATCAAAGCCGAGGTGTTTCGGACATGGTAGCAAACTACTTTTTTGACTCTGATTGACGACCCTGAGCGGTGCGTGGAGCGAGCGCGGAGCGAGAGATGCGAAAATCAAGTTGAGCTACGGAGCGGCGGGGAGCGGAGCGGCCCGGTGGCCGACCAGAGTGAGAGGGACAAGAGCCCTCTGGAGCGCGGAGCGGCTTTTGTCACCGCTCCACTCCGCTCGTGTGCCCTGCAAGGGGTACAAAGGGTAATGCAAACATTGGGTAATGACAACAGGTATAACGGGTAATGCAAACATGGGTTTATGACAAGGGGTACAACGGGTAATGCAAACATGGGATTATGACATGGGGTACAAAGGGTAATGCAGACATGGGATTATAACAACGGGTACAACGGGTAATGCAGACATGGGATTATGACAACGGGTACAACGGGTAATGCAAACATGGGATTATGACAAGGGGTACAACGGGTAATGCAGACATTGTATTATGACAAAGGTTACAACGGGTAATGCAAACATGGGGTAATGACAACAGGTATAATGGGTAATGCAAACATGGGATTATGACAAGGGGTACAGCGGGTAATGCAAACATGGGGTAAAGACAACATGTTTAACGGGTAATGCAAACATGGGGTATGACATTGGGTATAACAGGTAATGCATAACAGGGTTCCCAGGTAGGACACATTATTAACCTTCCTAAAAATCAAGTCTAGTGATTATTGTGGGCTCGCTGCAAAGGTGAGACCAGTATGTTATACCAAAACTTTATAGACCAAGTTTAAAAAAAATAAAAAATAAATAAAGAAATACCGACAGTACAAAGGCAGGGCCTTTAGCCAATGAGGAGCAGCGTTCTTGGTGCCATCATCACCAACAAGTGCGACCTGATATAAATAATATGTTTTGTAGGAACAATATTTCTAGTTATATATTGGAACAACACCCACATGAAATCGTTTGTAGTTTGTTCTCCCAAATCTTTATATAGAGGATCTGAGGGATTGAATGTGCAATGTTGGAGTGGCCGTTGGGTAGATCTTTGTGCCCATACATGGTGTTCCATGCAAGCCCAACACTGTTTCGTAGGAACAGTATTTCTAGTTAACCATACAATTACAAAATGTAGGCATTTAGCAGACGCTCTTAATCCAATCCAATTTACAATAAGCAAGGTAATACATCAATACTATAACACCAATACATCAAATGCATAGAAATAGTAATTGTGGGCTCGCTGAAAAGCGGCACATGAATGTTCTCCCAAATGTTTATATCCACAAGTTTCCGCGGGAGTTTACTGGAGACCCTCGGGACCAAACTTACGGGTTTAACAGCAGACATACAAGCTCACGTCGCGTCGCAGATGCAACCCGTTGTGAGCTTGTAAATCGGCGCCGGAAGCTCGGTACAGACGTCTGCGCAATGCACTATGGGGCGTTGGAAACTCGTGAATAGGAAGTTTATTCTCCTCAAAACTGTCCGACAGTACAAAGGCAGGGCCTTTAGCCAATGAGGGAGCAGCGTTCTTGGTGACATCACCACCAAGCGAGACCTGATATAAATAACAACAACACCCACATGAAATCTTTGGTCGTTTTTGAAATATTTAACTTCAAGCACCCGATGCATTTCCAATGGGAAATGAGTCTGGAGAGAGAGGAAGAGTGACCATTGTAGTCAGAGTGGTTGAACACAATTACATATTTCTTGTTGTTGTTATGATTGTTGTTTTCATTGTAGTCAGTGTGGTTTCCTACAGGGCAAGAACACTCCAGATTTATAATACAGATCGTCAGGGCACAGTATGCCATTTCATCAATGCCATATTTGATAAAAGATTCAGGAGATTTCACTTTTTCCTAATTGGCATGGTGTTACTGTCACAGTCTGACTGTGTCTGAGGTCCGAGGTCTTTGACTGAGGTCATAGTATGACCTCAGTCAACTATGATGTCAGTAATCTCCATATTTGGGCACAGTTCAGAATCAGAATTATCTCTATTGGCAATCTGTCTGGTAGAGCATGTTAATACAATATAACTTGTACAATCTGTATGTTAGAGTATGTTAATACAATATAACTTAGTGCTTGTGCTCGTCAGGGTGGGGGGGTCCCCATGCAGTTAAAATATGATCATTTTGGGTTTATCAATCAGAATAGAGTGATCAACGGTGTCAAATGCCTTCTGGAGGTCCAGCATGACCATGCCTTAATATTTGCCATTGTGAATCGCACAATAGATGAGGCATGTTTGTGTCTGTGGAATGGGACTCTCTGAAGCCAGATTGGAACTCATAAATCAACATTTTATCTTCAAGATATCTAGCCACCTGTTCGTAAACAATTTTTTACAATACCTTAGAGATGGAACAAATTATTGAAATTGGGCGGTAGTTGCCAGGGTCAAGTTTACTGCCTTTTTTGTGCAGGGGGGTTCTTTGGCTCCTTTGAAGTCCTGGAGGACGTAACCCTGCTTGATAGATAGATTAATAATGTGGGTAATGATTGGGGAAATGGAGGCGGCTGAGTTTATGAGAAATTTGGGTGGGATTTTGTCATGGCCAGCGGCTTTGTATTGCGGTAGGGTACGCAGTTTTTTAAACACTTCAACAGTTGTCACCGCGGCAAGTTGTCTTTGCGTACCCCAAGGTTCCTGTAGAATTTCAAGATGTGCTTAACACCAAACAGCCCAGATGGAGCGGGCAGTTTTTTTGGCCATGGAGGTGAAGTAGATGTTAAGAAGGGAGTTTTGATGGATATGTTGCTGGTTATGGATCTGAGTTTGGCGCCGCAGCCTAGTTGGGCTTTAAATAGCTTCCATAGGTCTCGTGGTTTGTGGATGTTTTTGTCGACTTTATCGTCCATGTAGTTTTTTTTTTGGCAGAATTGATGACATTAGGGATCTTGGACATGAGGACATTAGGTGTGAACATGATGTGAAATGTGACAGACGGACATGACCTGCAGGTTTTCATACTAAATGCGACCTATAGGGATGCAATAATGTGGAAGGTTCTAAAGAAAAACTACACAGGTGAGTTCTAACTTCTACAAGACATACTGTAGTTATAATGATAAACTCTATACAGACATAATATTAATGTGTAATAGTGTAACAGTCTAATAGTGTAATATAATAGTGTAATAGTCTAATAGTGTAATACATGTAAGTAATAGTGTAATAGTGAAATAAGTGTAATAGTGAAATAAGTGTAATAGGGCAATATTAAGTGTAATATTGTAATAGTCTGTGTGTGTTTAGTTTATTAGGAGTTAGCAGCCGTTTGTAAGTGGTTGTCAGCGTTGACTGCAGCAGCAGCAGCATAACATAACATAGGCTAACACATAACGCCTTTCTATTTTTTATTTTAAATCCAGTATAAATGCAACATCCGGGCAACGGAACAACATGATCCTCTGCACAGAAAGACGTGGAATGTGTTTTTTCTTTTTTCTTTTTTCCAGCCTCCGTAATGATGATGGAGGAGAAAGCAACACGATTGGTGGAGCAGCGCAGAGCAGCATAAATAAAAATCCTCAACCCCAACCCAACGGAGCTCTGATGTTGCCTGATGTCCACTCAATGACACCTCAGAACCGGACCGGGATCGAACCCAAAAGGACACGTTTATCCACCGAGCAGCTGGGGTAGGACATTATGAGACACTCACACACACATACACACATACACATATACACACAAACACATGCAGAGACACAGAGAGGCTCACGGCAATGCGAACCGCAAGAAACGGGGGGAAAAAGTACACACACACACACACACACACACACACACACACACACACACACACACACACACACACACACACACACACACACACACACACACACACACACACACACACACAATGCATGCGATCTCTAGAGTAAATATAATCAAGGATTCGTCCGTGATGTCACAGTCAATAGGCGTGGTGTAGAGGAAGTGCTTGAGACTGTTGGTCTGTGGATCTATTTGAATATTAAAGCTTTATTAACAGTTTGTAAATATAGTGGCACTGGTGGCATTATACTAGGATGCTAAAAGTGTGTGTGTGTTTGTTTGATTGATTGATTGATTGATTGATTGATTGATTGATTGATTGAAGAATTTATTAGAAGTTTGCAAAGGAAAAAGTACAGTTTCATGACAGTAGCCTACAGTTCACTGGTACAAGGTCAACTAAAAGGAGATCCTAGTAAGCTTTTCAGCTTATTTACACAGGAACCACTTTATGTATCTGAGTATCTCATGTAACATTGATTGACAGACGGATAGAACACAGTACTTAGCCTACTAGTCTTTGCCAGGATAACATCAATTACAAAAGCAGAAGAAAAGCTGTGTGTGTGTGTGTGTGTGTGTGTGTGTGTGTGTGTGTGTGTGTGTGTGTGTGTGTGTGGCGTGCGTGCGTGCGTGCGTGCGTGCGTGCGTGCGAGCGTGCGTGCGTGCGTGCGTGCGTATGTGTGATAAACTTTATTTCAGACACAAAAGCCCATAACACCATGTATACAAAAACAGAGAGATATACAGTAGATATACAGTAGCCTACCAGACTGTTTTCACTCAATTAAAAACAGTTTACAGTTTAGGCGTTTAGCAGACGCTCTTAATCCAGAGAGACTTACAATAAGCAGGTAATACATCAATACATCAACATTGATACATCAAATGCATAGAAATGTCAATCCAGACAAAAAGAACATAGGTAGAACGAGCACCTAATCATTAAAGAGCTTTATAAAAAAAACTTAAAAAGTAAAGAAAATGCTATCTAGCATTCATGTATGGTCATTGAGGATAAGGCAAGTGCTACTGTAAGTGCTATGGGCTTAGGTGGAGTCGGAAGAAGTGAGTCTTCAGACCACAGTGGAAGCTAGGGAGTGAGTCTGTAGTTCTAATGGAAGCTATAGGGAGGGAGTGAGTCTGTAGTTCTAATGGAAGCTAGGGAGTGAGTCTGTAGTTCTAATGGAAGCTAGGGAGTTAGTCTGTAGTTCTAATGGAAGCTAGAGAGTGCAGTCTGTAGTTCTAATGGAAGCTAGGGAGTGAGTCTGTAGTTCTAAGTGCGACAGGGAGTTTATTCCACAGTTTGGGGGCCAGGAGGGCAAATTGTCTAGGACGAGTGGATTTTGTCCTGGTGTTTTTAGTGAGGGATCTGTCAGCATCCCTGTGTTTGGCTGATCTGAGTGAACGAGTGGGATTGATCAGGTTTTGGAGGTATGGAGGTGCCATACCTCGTATCACTCTGTGTGATCTCTGTCAAGGCCATGATTAATATATTCTTTGAATGCACAAGTTTACACATACATCTATACATAAAATTCCTCAGTACAGCATGAAAGTGGCTACTAGTGTAACAATATAACTGAACCCAAAAATCGTTTTTATTTTGAAACGATCTACTATATCAATAAGCAAACAGCAAACTATCTTATTGTTTTTCAAGGCAGAAAATCGGCATCGAATCGTTTTGCAATGCAAATAATGGATTATATGGACTAAGTACTTGTGTCTTGTATTTAGCATTTTTAAGAAGAAAAATGTAAAAGCGGGGTCTAATTACGTTTCCATTCCAAAGCCCTAGTGGCTACTAGGCTGCATCACTGGTCACAAATATGTCACTTTTTTGTCACATGTTTGCATTGCCATAGTGTTTGTTTGATTGATTGATTGATTGATTTATTGATTGATTGATTGAAGTATATTGCATAGGAAAATGTACAGTTTCATGTTAGTATTTATTAGAAGTAGGCCTATTGCATAGGATAAGGTACAGTTTCGTGTTAGTATTTATTAGAAGTATTGCATAGGAAAAGGTACAGTTTCGTGTTATATTTATTAGAAGTATTGCATAGGATAAGGTACAGTTTCGTGTTAGTATTTATTAGAAGTATTGCATAGGATAAGGTACAGTTTCATATATCTTACAACACTGGCTCAGCACATGCAACTACAGGCTTACCCACATACACACACACTTCCGGGTTGTTCGTCACGTCACCGACTCATCCTATGCAGTGCTTCCTCTTTAGCCTTCGCGCAGCAGAAAAGGGGGCGGGGCCTCCCGGCTCGGGCTCGGCCAATGGGAGTCCGCGCAACCACAGAGCCAGCTGCTGCCGCGGCCCCGCCGGCCAATGGAAGCGTCCGTTGCGGGCCGGCGGCGGCCAATGGGAAGCGTCCTTGGTGCGTGGTGTCCGCGCACAGACGGCCCCGCCCCTCCCTGCCTGAGATGAATGTAAAAAAATAAAAACTTAAAACATTGTTAGAGAGAGAGAGAGAGAGAGAGAGAGAGAGCATAGCAACACATTAGGAGAGAGAGAGCACAGAGATGCCATCTTAGCGCAGAGACAGACACACAGCGGTGAGTCTTTATAGACTTTACTCTGCATGTGTGTGTGAGTGTGTGTGTGTGCGTGTGTTTCTCTCCGTGCGCGAGCCAGCCGCCGTGATGTGTGCGTGCGTGCGTGCGTGCGTGCACAAAGAGTCTCGCATCCACACACACATACTGTCCTTGCCCCCCCCCCTTTTTTTCTCCCTTTCTTTCTTCTAAACTGTCATGGCGTTTTTTGTGTATTTGTGTGTGTGTGTGTGTGTGTGTGTGTGTGTGTGTGTGTGTGTGTGTGTGTGTGTGTGTGTGTGTGTGTGTGTGTGTGTGTGTGTGTGTGTGTGTGTGTGTGTGTGTGTGTCCTTGGAAATAAAAAACGCAGCGAGAGGAAAAAAAACATCTTGTCTGTCTGTCTGTCTGTCTGTCTGTCTGTCTGAGTCAGATAGAATCATGAAGAAAATCCAAGAAAATCGCAGATCTGCAAGACCACCTTGTGTGGCGCGCGCCTCACAAGGTGGTCTTGCAGATCTGCAGTGTGTAGAGCAACACATCATCATAATGCATCACTGCAAAACTGCTAGCATAAACCTGATGCTAACCAGCTTTATACAACAACACACACTGTGTGTGTTGTGTGTGTGTGTGTGTGTGTGTGTGTGTGTGTGTACACACACACGTGTGTTTGTGTTTGTGTTTGTTTTCTGGTGTAACATAAACACAATTGTGTCTTTTTGTCTTATAGCAGTGGTTCTCAATCTGTGTCAGGACTCCCAGGGGGGGTCCCCAAATTATTATTTTGGGGCGTCCCCAGATGCTGTGCAACATTGTTTTCTCACTCAACAGTAAACAAACCAACATAGTTTAAGTGTATAGACTATAGAGGGTAACTACACATTTATAAAGTGACAATTTAAGGACTTTTTAATACCTCTAAAATGACAAATTAAACATTGGCCAAATTGTCAAATATTAGAGGCAGAAATTGTGAAAATAGCAGATCTACATGTTCGCAGCGCCTCGCAACACGAGGCGTTGTGAGCATGTTATGTAGATCTGCTATTTTCACAATAGAACCGTGTTATACAAAATGTAATGCCTCAAGTCTTAGTGCTCGTCAGGGTGGGGGGTCCCCAATTAAAATATGATTATTTGGGGGTTCGCTGCCTGAAAAGGTTGAGAACCACTGTGTTGAAGGGTGTAAGTGTAATCATCAGTATAGTTATTCATATAAATGAGGACTTGGATTATTGATAGGCGGTGGCAAGCGTTGTTGTTTTGGACAACTTGTGGCAGTGTTGCTATAATGTTAGGTGTGTGTGTGTGTGTGTGTGTGTGTGTGTGTGTGTGTGTGTGTGTGTGGGGGGGGGGGTCTTTGAAGCTAGTATCTATTTATTTACACAAATCCATCCATCCATCCATCATCAACCGCTTATCCGGAATCGGGTCGAGGGGGTAACAGTTCCAACTGAGACTTCCAGAGTTCCTTATCCTGAGCAACTTCCTCCACTCCCTCAGGGAGTATACCGAGGCGTTCCCAGGCCAGTTTGGAGATGTAATCCTTCCATCTGGTCTTTGGTCTGCCACGGGGTCTCCTCCCAGTGGCCAGTGGGACGTGCATCGAGGACCTTCCTAGGAAGGCGCTCGGGGGGCATCCGTACTAGATGCCCGAACAAGTGTAGGAGCAGCGGTTCTACTCCAAGTCTCTCTCGGGTGACTGAACTTCAGTTCTCACCCTATCTCTAAGGGAGATACCAGCCACCTGTCTGAGAAAGTTTAGGTTTAGGTTTTCCCTTTTGTAATTGATGTTATCCTATGCAAAGCACTGTGTTCTATCCGTCTGTCTGTCAATATTATATGAGATACATAAAGTACTGTGGTCTATCCGTCTGTCTGTCAATGTTATATGAGATACATAAAGTGGTTCCTGTGTAAATAAGGAACCACCCCCTGTGTAAATAAGGAACCCCCCCCTTTTTATATTAACCACTTGAACCCTAGCGTCCATATTCTGAGAACGCCTCGCAGAAAACACACATTGACATGAATCCAAAATACACTGATGATTGTGCTGTCAATTGATGAAACTATATGGTATCTGTGATAAGGTTGTGTAGGGGTCCCTGCTTCATCTCCCCCTCAACTAAGGGAGCTTAGTCTATTTACAAGTCTCGATTAGCAGCCGCCAGAAGGTGACTTTTCATACCAATTTTGAAGGATGTGAGGGATTTGCACTCCTTTAAGGCCTGCCATAGGGCGTTCCACATGTTGGTGGTAAAGTATAGCAGGAGAACGAATTTGAGCCTTTTATAGTGTCAAATCTAGGTTGAACATGATTAGTGGAGCTGTGAGGTCGGCGGAAAACATTTAGGGCGAGCGTGTTTTAAGGCGAGCTTTCCAGTTACCCTGGGAATATAATAGATCAGGGGTCTTCTACGTTTTCAGGCCAAGGACCCCTTAGTTGAGAGAGAGATGAAGCAGCACAACCTGTTCATAGATTCCATATATTTTAATCTTTTGACAGCACAATCATCAGTGTATTTTGGATTCATGTCAATTTGTGTTTTCATATATTTACCGGTAACCACTTGAACGGTCAATACTTAATAAACTTTCACTCTGTACGATACACAATCACACACTATTCTTTTTCATTTTGGTGTTTATGGTTATTTCTCAATTTACTTAACAATAACTAACAGTTTAGACCAGTGGTCCTCAATGTGGGGTCCAGGGACTCTCTGTGTTCCTTTTGGGAGGTCTAAATTTTACCCTTACAAGTAGCCTATGTAACTCAGTATACGAATGAAACCAAACGTGGTTTCATTTGTATTCTGCCAGAATTGATGGGAGTTACGGGTCCATTTGGTTTCATTTGTAGACTTTGATTGATTGACTGATTGATTGATTGAAGACTTTATTAGAAGTTTGCTTAGGAAAAGGTACAGTTTCATGACGGTACAGTTCACTGGTACAAGGTCTACTAAAAGGAGATCCTAGAAAAGACTACGCTTATTTCCACAGGAAACCATTTAAGTATCTCATAAACATTGAATGACAGACGAATAGAACACAGTACTATGCAGTAGATATAGTCAGTAAAAAAGAAAAAGAAAATGAAAGAACAAAATACAGTAAGTCAATACAAACAGTAAGTAGTGTGTGTGTGTGTGTGTGTGTGTGTGTGTGTGTGTGTGTGTGTGTGTGTGTGTGTGTGTGTGTGTGTGTGTGTGTGTGTGTGTGTGTGTGTGTGTGTGTGTGTGTGTGTGTGTGTGTGTGTGTCTGTCAAGAGTGGTTCCCCTGACATCACAAACCCATAGACCTGTGATGTAACATATCGACTACAGTAGAATATATCAGAGGACCTCTTCTGTCACGATTATGACATTTTACATGACGATTAATTGTCACTCAAATAATTGCGATTAAAGATTGTTTTTGTCGTTGACAATTACATTTCACATTAAAAGAGCATTCAGATTAGTTGTGCCACCGTGGAATGCCATGTGCTGGTCGCATAATTGACACATAACTTTTCTTTTTTTCCTATTATGACAATTATTGTAAAGACAACCTAGTAGGCACACAGACTACAGTGATGTTCTGAAGGCCTATCACATTCTGATCGTATATTTATATGATAATATATGAAGGCCTATCACATGATAATACATTTATATGATAATATATGAAGGCCTATCACATTCTGATAATACATTTATATGATAATATGAAGGCCTATTCTGATCATATATTTATATGATAATATATGAAGGCCTATGACATTCTGATCATGTATTTTAGAACTTTGATTGCCAACGTAACAAACCAAGCGTTGGAACCTACGAACGTTGGGTTACAGCCCCAAACGGGTGAGATGCCGTGGGCTCGGTTGGGCTCGGCGAGCCCAGACTTATTTAGCTGCACGCACGCGCGCCTCGCCGCCTCACATGCAAGCACGCGCACGTCACAAATTTAGAGGGGCACCACTTCTAAAATCCATATCACACCTCTGGCCCCAAAGCCTCGTTGGACCTGGGGCGACTCGTTTTAAAATACTCCTACCCTGGGGAGACTACCCAAGACTACGCAATCTGAATAATTGGTTTTAAATAGTCCTACGGTAGGACTATTTAAAAAGATTGGGTATCTGAATAATGTCCCAGCATGCACGGTCAGGACCTGGACCTGATTGGGGCCAGATCAAGTCAAACCATGACTAGTCAGATCTGGCCTAGAATATCACCTGATTTCAACCGACATAAGTCCTGCCCACGAAAACAGACGTCCTGGATTAATCAGAGAGGGTCCGATCGAGGCCAGATTAATCATACTGTAACTAGTCAGATATGGCCCAGAATATAACCTTACATGCTCATATTTCAACTAAGATTACAAACAATAACAATAATCCTATAGTCCATATGACGTCCTGGTAATGACGTCAAGATCATCTCCATATGGGCTGTTTTCTGGCCTAGTTCTGAACGTCACCGGAGTCACCGGAGGACGTTATCATAACGTCATCATGACGTCGCTTGGCTTGCAAGGTAGACCTCCTCGTACGACTTGTTGCATGCCGAAAATAGCTGATCCGCAAGCTCACAATGCGTCATATCCACAACACGTTGTGAGCTTGTAGATCAGCTATTTTCACCACTCAGAAACTTGCAGGATATGGGACGTTTAGTAACTGTGTGGTTCTATTTAGACTGTGCCAATACCTTTCAACTAAACTAGTTAATGTTTAGAACCATGAACCTTTAGTTCAACATTTAGAATTATGAACTATGAACTGAAGTAGTTAATTTTAAAATGAATTATGAACTGAAGTAGTTAATTTTAAAATGAATTATGAACTATGAACTGAAGTAGTTAATTTTAACCTTGAACTAGTTCTTGTAGAAAGTGAACTTTCTCAAACTGGTCACCGCTAGTACGCAAGCAGACATGATCTGTGCTTCTTTTGATGGTAAATGATTTGTCTTTGAACTGTACAGTCCTGGCGTTACTGATAACAGACAACATTCCCAAACGGACCATCCCATAGTTGGCATTGTTTTGGGAGGAGAAATGTCCATTAGAGCAGGGGTTCCCAAACTTTTTTGTTTCAGGGCAGTGAGGGCACCCCATGAATATTTTTTTAATCCGAGGCACCCCTACATTATAATTTTCACTCCCAGCACCTTATATTTATAGCATATCATCGTTATCGGGTGGAAATCTTGTATGTCCAAGAACATCGCGAGGCATTGTGTGCTTGTAGATCGGCTGTTTTCATTAGTTTTGTGCGACGGTCTTGTATGATGAAGCGGGGCTTTGCTTTACCAAAAGACGTACACATTTGAAACTTGGAGATACGAGGTTTCTGCCCGACAGTGACGATATTTTAGTGATTATGTTGCGAGGAAAACGTTGAGATAATGGCCATTTTGGTTAGAACTGACTGAAAATAACTTTGTACTTCAAGTTTAAAATGAGTTTAAAATGATACTAAATAAGTGACCAAATAAATTCCAAATATTATCAAATTATTTCGCGGCACCCCTGGACTGCCGCCACGGCACCCCAGGGTGCCCCGTCACCCACTTTGAAAACCCCTGCGTTAAGAAGAAAAGAAAAGAAAACATGGTCATTGAGGGTAGGCGAGTGCTATGGTAAGTGCTAGGGGCAAAGGTGTCTAAAGAGTTGAGTCTTCAGACCACAGTGGAAGCTAGGGAGTGAGTCTGTAGTTCCAATGGAAGCTAGGGAGTGAGTCTGTAGTTATAATGGAAGCTAGGACTATGGAGTGAGTGTGTAGTTCTAATGGACTGTAGTTCTAATGGAAGCTAGGGAGTGAGTCTGTAGTTCTAATGGAAGCGATGGAGTGAGTCTGTAGTTCTTAGTGCGACAGGGTGTTTATTCCACAGTTTGAGAGTCTAAGCCGTGTGGATCGTTGTCCTGGGGTTTTTATCGAGGGTTCTGTCAGCATCCCTGTGTTGGCTGATCTGAGTGAACGGATGGGGTTGTAGGGGTTGATCAGGCTTTGGAGGTATGGAGGAGCCGTACCGATATGCCTCTGTCACTTTGCAGAAATCAGAGAGTGAGATAATTATGTGATGAGTGGTGCCTATTTCTTTTCTACCCAGAAACTGGAAGTACACAGAATTAGCTACAGAAATCTGCTGAGCTGGTCGAGTCATCACTGTGATGTCAGAACGGGTCAGCCATATCCATATATGGAGTCCGTGAGGAGATCCAGGCGTTGATCCAGTCGTCTCCATGTATGGATATCCAGGGTTTGATGAGGTCAGTGTCTTGATCATATATGGGCATTGCCAAATATGGGCATTTCCCAGATATGCACTTAATATTGATGACATTGGGACAGGGATCTCCATATATGGGCATACAAGGGACAAGGACAGTGGGGTCAGTTCAGCAAAAGCTAGGGTATGGCAAAGATGGGAGTCCTCGTGGAAAATAGGCATTGCATTTTGGATAACACAGTTCTATTGTGAAAATAGCAGATCTACATGCTCAACGCCTCGCAGCGCGAGGCGTTGTGAGCATGTAGATCGGCTATTTTCACAATGTCTGAAAAAAATCAACGACTTTTGTCAGTTTTTTACACAGGTTTCTACGGTTTCTTGGGCTGGATATGGCAGCGAGTCCTGCAGCGGGTCGGGGACCCGTGGGTACCCGACGGGTACCGGTGTTTGAGGGGCGGAGACGGGCGGAATATATACTATTATAAATTTGCGGGGACGGGCGGTGTGCGACTAAACACGGGCGGGTGACATTTTCCTGTGAAAATCAGACAACTGTTTCTGCCTAAAACAACGTCACAGGAGTGCACACAGTGAGCAGCAGGACAGAACCACGGCATGCAGTCACACACTTGGAGCCGGCTGGAGCGCATATACAGTCATCACAGTGAGGCTGCAAGGAAGGGTCGGGTGACTTGCCTACAATCGTGTCCAACTTTCACAACCACATCCATTGCTGCGCAGCCTGCGCTCAGAAAGGTGCTTGATTGTATAATATCCACGTGATTCCACGACTATAATGAGTTTCGGATCCCTGTTTTATTATCGTCAACTGGGTCCGGTCCGGTTTGGTTTAGATTACCTCGGGGCTCGGGCTGTTTATCATCATAACAGTATCCTAAACAGTGATGAGCGAACCAAGACAGACAGACAACGCTAGTGGAGTTCCCTCTTTCAGAGGTGAAAAGCTGGATATATGCTTCGCCGTATGACGGTGCGTGTCGAGCATAGCAGACATTCAAGCTCACAAAGCTGCAAGTTCCGACATGTTGTGAGCTTGTAGCTCCGATATTTTCAATGCGCGACACCATCGTATGACAAATACAACTGCATACAGCAGCGGAGGCAGAACACTTCAGCAACAACAAGCTGTCGTGACAGTGTCAGATCATGATACAATTTTAAATGATTATGTGCGTGCAGGGATGATCAACTATGGAGTGAAAATAGAGTGGGATGCCATAGAACGCACGCACGGCTGTAGCTAGCCTACTTTAATGCATGTAATCAGTAATCACGGGTAACGGGGCGGGCGACGGGTCCTTTTTTTGACGGGCGGGGCGGATCTGGTTTTGATTTTTATCCACAAGTTTCCACGGGAGTTTACTGGAGACTATCGGGACCAAACTTCCGGGTTTAACAGCAGACATACAAGCTCACGTCGCGTCGCAGATGCAACCCGTTGTGAGCTTGTAAATCGGCGCCGGAAGCTCGGTACAGACGTCTGCGCAATGCACTATGGGGCGTTGGAAACTCGTGGATATAAATCACGGGTAGCGGGCGGTCCACGGATCTGATTAATGACGGGCCGGGCGGGCGCGGGTTGTCAAAATTGGACCTGTGCAGGACTCTGTGGCAGCCTGGAGTGTTTTTTCAAGTGCAGCTAAACTTAGCATGTTAGTAAACGTGCCACAATTAACAATAGTGAATTGCACCTGTGCAGCTGACCTGCGGAACCTGGTAATATACCATTTTGTCAAGATGGGGAGAATACAAGTGTGGAGAATATAATTATAATACCGTGTTAAAGTGACCATTATGTAAAATTTTGCATTTGTACTATTTTACTGTAATTTAACAACATAATAACCAGCGCAGATAGACAAAGAGACATTCATGGATTTATATTTAAAAGTAACTGGACCCAGGGTATGGCAGGTGCATACCCCTGCCATACCCAATTGACGCCCCATGGACAAGGACATACAGATGTGCTGTTTCAACTCTTCAGTATTTACTACACTTTTACAGAAAGTTCCTGCAAATGCATTTTATCCACAGGTTTACTTTTCAGTTTTTGCTTTCTAATTGTTATGGAGAATGGAGCGTATTTTAGCACAAACTCACAAATATCAAGAAACCACTCCATTCCCATTGAAAAGCACAATCCACCTTCATAGATAGATGTACACTTTGAAGTCATAGGTCATACAAGTAGCAAAATAGCTGATCTACAAGCTCAATGTTCTGTCAATCCACTGGAAATCTACCGTTTTACCAATGGCATGTGAAGTTTTTAAATGGCACACTTGTAATTAATCTGCAAGTGTGACTCGTGTCGTGTCAACCACACTGGTTAGACTGACACAATATGTCCATATATGGGCATTTCCAGATATGGCTTAATATTGATGGGCATAAAAGGGATTCTCTTGGTGTGGTAAACTGTGACTATTTGTATATCCCCTGACGGACCCTCACTCTGGGCTTCTGTGACTTCCGTACTTGGCTTTGTATTTAATAATAATAATAATAATAATAATAACTAGAAATACTGTTCCTACGAAACAGTGTGGGCTTGCATGTAACACCATGTATGGGCACAAAGATAGTACTGATAATACTGTTGAGAACTTGACTGATAGATTTCTTAGGTCATTTTGAGGAGAACTTGATCGATAATAATCTCTCCTCTCCTCTCCTCTCCTCTCCTCTCCTCTCCTCTCCTCTCCTCTCCTCTCCTCTCCTCTCCTCTCAGGATGCAGTGAAGGATAGAAGATGAAAATACACAAGAAGGACAAGCAGCAGGTCTGTAACACACACACGCACACACACGCACACACACACGCACACACACACACACACACACACACACACACACACACACACACACACACACACACACACACACAAATATAACTAGAATTACTGTTACTGTTTCTTTTATTTTATATATACTGTATATATATATGCCCACGATTTCATCTGGGTGTTGTAGTTATTTATATCAGGTCGCACTTGTTCAAATCAAATCAAATCAAATCAAATCAAATCAAATCAAATGTTCAAATGTTAATGCGTTCCTCTGACCTGCACTGTCAAAAGGCGCTTGGTTAGACTACCAACACTGACACCCAGGTGTGGAATACCTTGACTACCTCCCTTAAAACATGTAGCTCGCTGGCATCCTTCAAAACTGCCCTGAAAACTCACCTCTCAGGAGGCCAGAGAAGGAGGTAGTTATCACTTCTCCCATAGACAGGCTCCCACTTCTCCCATGAGCCTTACCTTAGCCCCACCCCCTTGTTTCCCCGATCCTGTACATATAGTGTGTTTATAACTGCGATATTATTGAATGTTTTCTTTGCTTGCTATTTATTATGTCCATGAATTAAATACAGTGGGCTTTCAATGTAAAAAAGACCGTAAAGGGTCTTATTTGGGATGTTCCTTTTAGGCAGGTGTTTAACTTACTGAGGTTAGGGTTAGGTTTAGGTGTTTCTCCGTCCCACAGACTTTCGTCACCTCCACGCAGCCAATCACAAGCTTCCGCTGCCTTAACCCAGTTGTCTTTTTGAAACACTCGGACTGAACAACCTGCAAAAAACACTCTCCCTTATACAAACGGTAAAGCATTACCATGGCGACGGTTTGTTTAGGTCGTCCTCCTGTTTCCATGTCAACCAACATGTAATATGGTAATTTCCACAGCCTGGTTCCCATTCATTTAAAGGGGGTTACATGACCAACATTCCCTAAGGCACACATTGGCTGCGTCCGAAATCCACCCTATTCTCTAATGTAGTGTACTAAAATGGGGCTCCGCCATTTTGAACTAGTGTCTGAATGTATAGTGAG
Source organism: Nannobrachium achirus (assembly GCF_963921795.1). Classification (NCBI taxonomy): domain Eukaryota; kingdom Metazoa; phylum Chordata; class Actinopteri; order Myctophiformes; family Myctophidae; genus Nannobrachium; species Nannobrachium achirus. The sequence continues at coordinate 18,552,303 of NC_137815.1, read as the reverse complement.
CATTTCTGTACCCTAATATAGTGTACTGAAGTATCCCACAATGCATTTGGATTTGTAGTGTGCATTCGATGGTCACTATTCAAGCCCTACCGCCCCACAATGCACAGAGGCAACGAAACGACCGCAGCTAGCCGTAGCCACCTGTTGCTAAGCAAACGCAACAGAGCCGTCCGTAGCAGAACCACCGGCTAAAGAAAACAACTCCTACAAATGTCCACAGTTTATGAAGAGAATATACGAGAATAGACGCTGGAGGGTTGTTTTTCAATCTTTCTCTTTTCTTCCCAACCTTCCACAGCTGATAATAATAATCATGATAAATAATATGTTATAATTAAATTAGCAAGAATAACCTATTTTATCACAAACATGGGTGTATGTCTGCATGTGAGACAAATGAATGTGGCACAAACATTATTCATTCATTCACCAATGAACGAATACAAATTTAAAAAATATAATAAAAACATAATTATATAGGCCTATTTCTCATAATAACACCGCAACATTTTGGTATGTTATTTACAATCCACAAGCATTGGGGAGTTGATGTACAAGCTCACAACGCGTCGCTTCGCCCCCTGTTGAGAGCTTGTAGATCGTCTATTTATTGCTCCAAAAGCCAGTGCAATGAGCGTTTTAACTGTGCGACAGCGATGACGCAACCAGATGACGACGGAGTAGTGTCCGAAATGCGCTGATTTGTTCACTACTGTAGTACACTACATCTGGATCCCTCATTTAGGGTTAGGGAGTAGGGAACGTGTTCCGCATTTCGGACACAGCCCTTGTTTTCCCAGCTGGTTGGGACCTCCTCCTTCTGACAGCTCCCAATATTAACCCTTTCACAACTATGTCACTGTTCTATTGACACAAAGTAGAGCCCGTTCTGTTACCTTTCCTGAAGTGGTTTAGTAGTGTTATTCTATGTCTCTCTCTCTCTCTCTCTCTCCATCTCTCTCTCTCCATGTCTGTCTGTCTCTCTCTCTCTCTCTCTCTCTCTCTCTCTCTCTCTCTCTCTCTCTCTCTCCTTCTCTCTCTCTCTCTATCCTCTCTCTCTCTCTCTCTCTCTCTCCTTTCTCTCTCCATCTCTCTCTCTCTCTCTCTCTCTCTCCAGATGCTAGTAGTGAAACCCTCCACTGGCTCCTCCTCCTGTACGGACCAGGCCCCGCCCCCCTCGTTACCCAGCATCCCGCGGGGCTCCGGGCCTACATTACCCAGCATCCCCCGGGGCCAGCTGGTCGCCACCAGGCCCAACAACAAGGACCTCAGGCTCCGCCTCCTCACCGCGCCGACAGCCAATCACATGGCGGTGGCCACAGTAAGCCCCGCCTCCCTGAGCGAGGAGGAGGGTGGAGGGGGCGGGGCCAGAGGGGGCGGGGCCAGGGTGAAGAAGAAACGGAAGAAAAAAGACAAGCGTGAAAGAGGTAAGCCCCGCCCCCTCTGGTTCATGATTATTTCTGACATGCTGTTTTTACCAATCATTAAAACGTGTATTAAAATGTTAAAACTAAAACTCCACTCCAGTGAGCCATGGCAGGATTTATTTTCTCTCTGTGTTTTGTTGCATTTGGACTTAGATAGATAATATACCTAGATTCCTGTAGGTGTTAATCGTCGCTTCTTTTGGAACGCAACAACCACAGTGGTAAATGTTGGTAAACATTGGAACGATACACAGTGGAAAGTAATGTGGTGATAAAACCACCCTGGACGATGATGCGTACGTCCAGAGGCCAATGAACTCACTTTTCTGGGCCTAATTATTCTAAAAACCACAGATTGCAGAAAAAAAAAAGAAAACACTGAATGTTGAAAGTTCATTTTTTGTGTGTAATTGAGGTCAGGAAACATGAAAAAAAGCCTAAAAATTCAAATGTAAATTTGATGTCATATGACCTTTAAGTTAACTATTGAAAAATAGCAGATCTACAAGCTCACAGTGCGGCACAGAGTACCGTGCTGCGAGCTTGTAGAGCTTGTAGATCTTGTAGATCTACTATTTTTGAAAAGTCGTGGAAATGTGTGCAAATCTTTGAATATACAGGATGTATTTTTTTAAGCTAACATTTGTAACTCAGATTTTACGTCCCTGGAACTAAATATTTTGAGATGGGGGTCCGTGGCCAAAAAAATTAATCGGGTCAAATATTCAAAGACTTAAACCCTTTTTTGTATCCTGGGATTTTTGAGGAATTTGCATGAAACATTCTACAAACATTATCTAATGTTCCTGTTAATATAATTTATTAGACTGTAAAAATGCGCACACGTCTACACGGACAAGCTGTGACGTTTCTCATAGTAAACTGCCTCGCAATAATATAATATAACATAGTATTTATTATAATATAATATAATATAATATAATATAATATCGCTATATCAGAAAGACAAATATGGGTACATTCTCCTTCTACAACACTGCCACCCAGGTGTGGAACTCCTTGACTACCTCCCTTAAAACATGTAGCTCGCTGGCATCCTTCAAAACTGCCCTGAAAACTCACCTTTCAGGAGGCCAGAGAAGGAGGTAGTTATCACTTCTCCCATAGACAGGCCAGAAGTGAGCACCCCCCCTTACCTTAGCCCCACCCCCTTGTTTCCCCAATCCAGTACAACTGCTGATTTGTGATAGCCTGATTTCAGACTCAGCTCACGCTTTAGTCTGAAACTGTGCCCTATTCTGAGCGATTTACGGGGGAGGGACTTTTTTGTGAGCGTGCACGCGCGCGAGTGATCGCGACGAACAGTGAACGCGACACACGGTCGCGGTGTGTGTGTGATTATGTGTGTGTCTGTCTATGCCAGTGACTGCTTCCACACAGAACTGCGACCAGAAACATCTAATCAACATTAACAGCTTGGTGAAATCAGCGTGCGCGTGTGTATGCCTGCCTCAGCCTGCCTGTTGTGTGTGAACTTTGTTTGAATCGTTTCAACTGCTGCGCGGATTGGATATTCGTTAATAGACCCCCACCCCCTGCGCTCATTGGATCAGACGCAGTTTTTGGCTGCTAAACTGCCGATTCATGTACTCAGCTCCAGACCAGAGAAACAGTCCACTCTGAGAGTGGGCGGGGTCTATGGTCTGGAAGCAGGCTAGATTTTTGAATGTTTTCTTTGCTTGCCATTCGTTATGTCCATGAATTGAATACCAACGACTTCCAACATAAAAAAGACCGTAAAAGGACTTATTTGGGATGTTCCTTTTAGGCAGGGTGTTTAACTGTACTTTGCACCGTTGCATTGTTTATTGTATTGACTATACTTGTACTGTTCTCCATTTTTGTCTGATAAAATATTATTCAATCAATAAATAATATCACTCCAGGAGGAGGAGAGGAGGCGGAGACCAGCAAACCAAAGAAACGCCGGGAGGACAGAGGAGACAAGGACAGAGGAGACAAGGAGGCGAGGAAGAGTCCTAAGGAGCACAGGGAGAGGAAGGAGGTAAGGGTGGGCCATAATATGGTGATAAATATTGGAATTTTGTCATTTTAGGGGCAAGGCCACACTTTTTGAGGGCACAAAGGTCAAATGCCAGGGCAGGAAGGCCATCAAATAAAACTAGATTTTAGTCCATTGAAAGAATTTGTTGAATGTAAGGGTTAGGCATGATAATCTAATCTGCAGTGAAATAGATAAATGATGGTATTTACAATCTGATCCATGCTCAGCCTTGCACCAATCAAAGTCACTGGATTGGTTTAAAGATGGGGACTCGGGGGAGTTAAGATTTCAGAATCTCAACAAAAGACACTGGTGTCTACATGACAAGAAAGAGACACTGGTGTCTACTGTCTACATATTGACCAGTCAGATTCAGAGGAGAAAGTGGTACAGTCAGCTGGGGCATTAAGGCCACTGTGGCCTCAGGTCATGCCATTCTCACAAGGCCAAACTGAGGGGCAACGACGGCATGGCCTTCATGAAATTCCTGACCTGGGAGACAATACGATGTCTCCACGATATGCCTCAGAGATATCTTTTATATTGTGATACAATGAGGGAGCCTGTTGAATTGTTAATACAGAGATTCATTGCAGAATGCATTTAAACCTGCATTTTGGTCTAAACCAGTAGTTCTCAAACGTTAAAATGTCAAGGTCTCCCCTTAACTCTGATAGTATACAAATGAAACCAAATGGACTTGTAAGGGTCCATTTGGTTTCATTTGTATACTGCCAGAGTTACATACTTTTAAGGGTCAATTTAGACCTCCCAAAAGGAACCCAGAGAGTCCCTGGACCCCACTTTGAGGACCACTGGTCTAAATGGTCTGTTACTCCTTTTTTCTTTTAGTTTTTGTTACCTTGTACTGTTGGTGGTTGTACTGTTAAGTAACTTGAAAAACAACCATAAAAACAACATGAAAAAGAATGGTGATAAGATGGTGTATGGTGATACAGCTTGGAAGAATATGGTGATATTGTATTTTTCCACCCCCCCTCCCTCCCCTCCCCAGAAGGAGGAGCCTGTGAAAACCCCCGCTAAACGAGGCAGGAAACCCAAAATCAAGGTCCTGCCCCCTCTGCCGCCCACTCATGGTACGTACACCTTGTGTGTTTTCAACCTGTGGGTCGGGACCCCCAGGGTGGTCCCCAAATTATTTTTTTTGGGGGGGGGGGGGGGCTCCAGATGATAAACTTAATGTGTAACAGTGTTTTCTCACTCAACAGTAAACAAATCAACATAACGTTTAAATGTATAGAGGGTATCTGCACGTTTCTGAAGTGACAATTTAAGGACTTTTTCGATACCTCTAAAATGACAAATTAAACATTTGTCATTTTAATATGAGTATTTTTGGGGTCTCAGCCTGAAAAGGTTGAGAACCACTGTTCTAAAGTAGCCAATCCTTTTAACATTTTGTCTGCCACCATAGACTGTCGTTTTATTTTGAAGAGCCCCGAAAGCCACGTGCGTGTGCATATTGTGTAATCTGACGATTACAGGAAGTGGGTCAGTTTGTTTACAACCGGTTGCGAAACTAAAGTCCTAACCGGGCCGACCTTCACGGAACAGTGTTGCCGTGAAAAAAAGAACGGTTTTCGGGCTTCTCAGCGTTTTCTTTTTCTTTTTTTCTTTTTACAGCATAGAATAGGAGTCAATGGAGAATAGACGCTCTGTTTTGCTTCCGTGCGTGTTGCTTCATGACGTATGCACCAGCACCCACAGCAAGTGTCTGTTTACCTGGCTACCATGGGCTCTGTTTTGCTTCCGTGCGTGTTGCTTCATGACGTATGCACCAGCACCCACAGCAAGTGTCTGTTTACCTGGCTACCATGGCACTCGGTGCCGCGCTGTGAGCTTGTAGATTTTTCAATAGTTAAAACGTTAAATAATTCTAGGCCTAAATGGGTTAATGCTTGTGTTGCGTCCCCAGTGGCCTCGGCGCGCCCCCCGCCCCTCAACGCAGCCCCCAGCAGAGCAGCAGGACACAACCAGAAGTTCCAGAACCCAGCGGCACCGGCCAGGACCCTCAACCAGGCCAGGACCCTCAACCAGGCCAGGACCCTCAACCACAACCAGATGGTTGGCAAGACCCCGGCTCCCTCTGTACCCCGACAGAGGGGCCGCAAACCCAGGTAAACCCTAGCCTCGCTTAGCCAGGCTTACTCATCATGGAAGAGAAAAGCCTGGTTACAATATGAGACAGAGAGTGCGACTTCCGCCGTGAGAATTTTCCCGGATGTTGTTTTTTTTTTACAGTGTGTTGTTCCCGCTAACGCATTCCCCTCTGGGGGACAAAGACTGTTCTACTGTGTCCATTGGTCGGTGCAAGGAAAGTTACATTTGGGTCCAGTTAAATAAGGCTACAGTAGTCCTAGGTTAGGAAGGTAGTCCTTGTCAAGCTACCGTTGGCGACACCCATTCAAGGGCAACAAAGCTTCATTTCCACAGCATAGAAACCAATGGCTTCCCACCGTCCATGTTTTTTACAGTCTATGATATTAACTCACATATGGACTCCGTTTCCCAGAGATCCCGGCGCTGCTCCAGTGGAGAAGAAGAAGAAAGGGAAGAGGCGGACTCAGGAGGGGGAGGGGCCAGAGAGTGACCACGCCCCCTCACCGTCCCTGGATGATGATGTCATCAGCCAAGACCCCCTAATAGACCCCCTGGACAGCACTGTAAGAGTGTGTGTGTGTGTGTGTGTGTGTGTGTGTGTGTGTGTGTGTGTGTGTGTGTGTGTGTGTGTGTGTGTGTGTGTGTGTGTGTGTGTAGAGGAGAGTCCTCCTTATAGAGGAGGACTCTCTCTCTCTCTCTGTACTAACCCTATGTCTCTCTATCCTTATAGAGGCGGTCAGGCAGACAGGTGAAGAGGAGGAAGTACAACGAGGATCTGGACTTTAAGGTCGTCGACGACGACGGAGAAACCATCGCTGTGCTGGGAACCACGCGCATCCCCGCGCTCAGCGCTACCGCCCTCGCATGGCAGTCTGAGGTATTACTATTATTATTATTATTATTATTACTGGGAACCACTCGCATCCCCGCGCTCAGCGCTACCGCCCTCGCATGGCAGTCTGAGGTATTTATTATTATTATTATATTATTATTACTGGGAACCACTCGCATCCCCGCGCTCAACGCTACCGCCCTTGCCTGGCAGGCTAAGGTATTACTATTAGTATTATTATTGGCACCAGTCATGTTTTTTTTCCCGTTTTTTCCAGGTATTTTTTCCAGTAAATTTTCCCGTTTCTACGGTTTCTTGAGCTGGATATGGCAGCCTGGAATGGTTGTTCAAGTGCAGCTAAACTTGGCATGTTAGTAAACGTGCCACAATTAACAATAATGAATTGCACCTGTGAAGCTGACCTGCGGAACCTGGGAATATACCATTTTGTCAAGTGACCATTTTGTTAAAGTTTACTGTAATTTAACAACATAATAACCAGAACAGATAGAAAAGAGACATTCATGGATTTATTTTATATTTAAAACTTTTATTTTCCCCTCTGGACCCAGGGTATGGCAGCTGCATACCCCTGCCATACCCAATTGACGCCCCGGGATCTTTGCCTCCTCTGCGTTATTTCCACCTTATTCAGAGATACAGATGTTTTTTATGTTACAGCATAGAATAGGAGTCAATGGAGAATGGACGCTCTGTGATGCTGGCGGCCGAGTTGCATGATGGGATATGTAGTGTTTTTGTTCACCAGCCGCCACAGCAGGTTCTGCTTACCTGGTAACCATGGTAACCAGGTGAATTGGCTCCCATTCCCCTTTGATCATAAGAAGTCTGGGGACGTCTTAAGGAGAAAGAAAAGGCACCCGTTGTGTTAACTATTAAACCAATCGCTCCTGTTTGAAGCTGTGGTTGGGTAGGATTAACTGTAATGAGAAAAAACAAACAAGTAAGCTCTCTCTCTCTCTCTCTCTCTCTCACTCTCTCTCTCTCTCTCTCTCTCCTCCCCCCTCTCTCTCTCTCTCTCTCTCTCTCTCTCTCTCTCTCTCTCTCTCTCAGGAACCACCAGAAGATGAGGCCAACATCATAGAGAAGATTCTTTCTGTCCGAACCGCAAAGAAAAAGGTTTGAGCTTTGACCTCATGTAACCTTTGACCTCATGTAACCTACACAGAACCTAGCTTTTACCTACAAATTACAGTTAGGCATTTAGCAGACGCTCTTAGGAAAAGGAAAGATAGCTGGCAGTGTTTAGTGGTAATTCATTAATTGGTAATGGCCAATTAAACATTTTATTTGTCAATGTCCTAATGGAGACCACACACACACACACACACACACACACACACACACACACACACACACACACACACACACACACACACACACACACAAAACACACGCACACACACACTCACACAAAAACACACACACACACACACACACACACACACACACACACACACACACACACACACACACACACACACACACACAACACACACAATTCAGTGAAGATTACATTAACTAACCCTGTTTTATTTCCTTTTCTCTGTCTGTCTGTCTGTCTGTCTGTCTGTCTGTCTGTCTGTCTGTCTGTCTGTCTGTCTGTCCAGACTTCAGAGGACCAAGAAGAGGACACAGAGGAGTTTTATGTCAAGTACAGGAATTTGTGAGTTTTGTCAAATTAACCAATATTAACGTTTTCGGGGAAGGTAGGGTGTAAATCGGAGTAAAGCAGGCTCTTGGGCCAATTAGGGCCTGGGATTGATGACATCAGAAATCTCCATATATGGGCATAAAAGGGATTTTGTTTCTAGGAATGCCCATATATGGACTTTTTATTTTATTTTATCCTTTATTAATAATAATATGTGTATCCATATACATACAATATATTTCATGCCCATACATGGAGATCCCTATATGAACCAGCCACACAGATATGAGCCATGGCTTGGCCATCTGGCCAGTGATATATATCAATGACATCATATACGATTGACATACATAACTCATCACACGTGTGTGTGTGTGTGTGTGTGTGTGTGTGTGTGTGTGTGTGTGTGTGTGTGTGTGTGTGTGTGTGTGTGTGTGTGTGTGTAGGGTTGGGGGCGGTAACCGCCGTACCGCGGTAAACCGAGGCCTACCGCGGTGTCATGGTCCTTACCGCGGTCAAAAAAGACAAAAATGTGTCCCAGCACCCCCAGCAGCTAGTCATCTCGGGGACTGTCATTATTCCCTGTAGCCAAAATGATTTTTTTTTTTTTTTTTTGGCTCTTTTTTTTTATGCCACAACAGCATCTCATAATATCTAGGCTACATTTCACTTAAACGCCAGAGCTTAACTCTGCATGTAAATAAGACTTTTTTTAATTAATGTGAGAGATCGGTACATAATTCTGTTAGTCCTCCCAGTTTATATTAGCTAAAATGCTAACTAGCCAGCCTTTGTTAGCCGTTTGTAGCCAAATGCGGTAATATCGGGACTCCATTACTTAGCGACGCAACCCACAGTATTTATCCCATTAATTTAATGCCACGTGTGTTCCAAATGAACAATTATTAACCACGTAATGTATGATTTTGTGTATTATTATTTATTATTCTTCCGCCGTTCTTCCGCTGTTTCTTCTTCTACGCTGGTGAAATGATCCGTTCCTGCCTGGAGGCGTCTGTGACGTATGCGTTTGTCTTCTGTGAAGCTCCGGTGCGGAAGCTTCCTTTGTCACTGAGTTAGCTTAACATTGAATAGATCAGTGTCGTCCTAAACTATCTAATTCTAACGTTCAGGGTGTTTGTTTTTTTGGACAATAAATTGACAGCCAAGAAAACATGGATGGAATGCAATCGTTCACTCGCCGTCGGAAAGTTGACTTTAGAGTAGACTATTCTGGTTGACTGGCTATGAGTGGCTAACGGCTAACGCTAGCTAGCGTTAGCTAGCGCTAGCTGCAGCGCTAGCTGCAGGCTATAAACAAATAAAACGTGACCCAACTCTATTGTTGCTCTCTTCTACAAGCTCACAACGCGAGGCGGTTAAGCCTGTAGATTGTGTTTTATTATCAGGTCAAATAATCCTTCTGATTGAAGTTACACAAACACTGATTATGCTACATTTAGCACAGTTAGCCCTGTTGCACACGTAATACATTCACTTCAACCTCGTGTTGAGCAGTTAATCCTATTTGCTACGTACGTCTACAAAAACCTTCATATTTCAAAGATAACGTGCTTACTGAAGTCTCACAGATGTCACAGTATGGTACGCTCAAGCAGAATTACCCGTATCTTTCGTATTGTTTAATAAACTGCATTTTAATCCGATCAGATGCCATTTTCTGTTGTTTTTCAGCCATGCGACCCCATCGGTTGCGAGGTGTACTGCACTTAGATACATTAATACCTTTTTAAGGAAACGACGACCGATCGGATTAAAATGCTCCTCATTAAATAATACGATCATTACGGGACATTCTGCTGGAGCGTACCCTATGGTGACATCTGTGAGCCTCCACTAAGCAATTTATCTTTGTAATCTGACCGTTTGTGTAGACGTATGTAGCAAATTGGTTAAACTGCTTCACGGTTGGCGCACTGTAGCGTCTTTACATTTAGCCCAATAATGCTTGAGATGCTGTTGTGGCATTATCTTTTTAGAGAGCAATAACTAAAGTTTAAAACATACATAAACCACTTTAGCCCTATGTTATACCAAGGCTATTTGAAAATAGACGATCTACAAGCTCACAACGCATTGCGGTGCGACGCGTTGTGAGCTTGTAGATCTGCTATTTTCAAACATTTTGTACTTTTACTTTTGGTACTTTAAGTATATTTGGATACCAATACTTTTGTACTTTTACTCAAGTACATTTTTTATTCTGGACTTTTACTTGTAACAGAGTGATTCTACATTGCAGAATTGATACTTTACTTTATTATAAAATGTTGGTACTTTTTCCACCACTGTGTAAACGTTTGTGTTCTCATGCCAATAAAGCTTCTTTGAATTGAAGATTGAATTGAAGATTGCTCCCCATGTGGCGGAGTCAGGTCATTGCAGGTTAGAAATTTATTTAAAACTTGAATATCTCAAAAGTCCTATTTCAGCATGGCATCATTCTATAAGCCATATCTTCAAAACTGTTGGGTCAATCTCCACAACCAATATATCATTTTGTAGCTATGATCCCCAGCTTTCAAATGAAATGAAAAAATGAAAATGAAAAAAATTGCAATGACTGGCTCCTGGGGAGATTGGGACACAAATAGTATATTTTTTTATTGAAAACAAGCGAGTTTTAAAACAGGGGAGAAGCGAGGACCGCATGCGCTCCATGCCGCTCTGCTCTGGGCCGTATACCACAGTTTGGAAGCCACATACAGTGTACGTCACTCGTGACTGTTCGAGTGGCCACTGGCTGCTGCCCTGCAGCAGCAGCGTCGTAGGGGAGTACGGAACAGAGTAAACTTTCTCTGTAATCCACGACACAAGTATGTTAATACATACCTTGTGTTGTGGCTGTTTCTTTTTTTATTCATACGGATTACGAGCGGAGCGCGGGCCGCGTGGACTAAAACGGACGAGAATGAAACTATTTTACTTTTTCAACCGCGACGCGCGATGAGCCCCGTCGGCGATTTTATAACCTTTTCTGTCAAGTCTTGTAACTAAAACCTGTATC